>NC_133503.1:111497826-111808369 GCF_049354715.1 Callithrix jacchus | reverse complement strand
GATGATACTATGAAACAAGTATGTATAAAATCTAATAGGCATTGAAGATGGTACAAAGATTCCATCCTCTACTGAAAAAATGAGGTGTGCACACAGAGTAAGAAAAAAGTTTAAGTAGCCAACCTCAAAAATACTGAATTGGTGCATTGATGCTCTCACTCCTTTTCTTGCTCAGATTGTTTAATTAATTAATTTGTTTATTTATTTAATTAATAACCTTTGCCTCCCGGGTTCAAGTGATTCTCATTCATCAGCCTTCCAAGTAGCTGGGACTACAGGTGCAAGTCACCACACCTGACTAAGTTTTTGTATTTTTAGTAGAGATGGAATTTCACCACTTTGGCCAGGCTGATGTCGAGCTCCTGACCTTTCCTGATCTGCCCGCCTTAGCCTCCCAAAGTGCTGGGATTACTGGAGTAAGCCACCTTGCTCACCCTCACTCAGATTCTCTTTTTTTTTTTTTTTGAGACGGAGTTTCGCTCTTGTTACCCAGGCTGAGTGCGATGGCGCGATCACGGCTCACCGCAACCTGCGCCTCCTGGGTTCAGGCAGTTCTCCTGCCTCAGCCTCCTGAGTAGCTGGGATTACAGGCACGCGCCACCATGCCTAGCTAATTTTTTGTATTTTTAGTAGAGACGGGGTTTCATCACGTTGACCAGGATGGTCTCGATCTCTTGACCTCGTGATCCACCTGCCTCAGCCTCCCAAAGTGCTGGGATTACAGGCTTGAGCCACTGTGCCCGGCCAGATTCTTATTCACTACTGTCCAAATACTGTTGGTCCTCTGTAACTTTCAGTACAGAGATTCAACTGTAAGGGACTTGAACATCTTCAGGTTTGGTAAATGGGCGTCCTGAAACTAATTCCCTGCAAATACTGAGGTAAAAACTGTAACATCCATTTTTTGCAGAAATTTTGTATTCGTCCTTTCTTTTTCAATCCCACGACCAGCTTAGTTTAGGCCTCTATTTTCTCTACATCTTTCCCTTCAGCTTACCCTTTAGGTTTCCTTCAAACTTGAAATCTAATTAAATCACTCCCCTGCTTATATACCACATATATTTATAAACTAAACTTGCATGGATATAACCACATATGTACACATCACATACTCCTAATATTTTAGTTACTTAGTGTTTTCACAGACTGATCTCAGTATTGCCTCCCATCATTCCTAACAGACACTTGACACTCTAGACACTTCTTCAGGTCACTGGAAAGGTATCTCATTGTAAATGGATATAGCCCATTTATCTTATGGGTCAATCTTTTGTAGGTTCATTTAAGTAAATGCTCAAGAACTGTTGAGTATCCTGACACAATTGTGCTGATAACTTATGAGACTTGTCAGACAACTCTCTGACCTCCCTTTTAGGACATGGAATTGAGTATTCTAAGTGCAGCATATCATTGTATCACAATATAGCATTTATTGCCATGCTACATTATGAGATCATTAAGCAAAGAGACTGTGTGCATTGTATTGACATTCATTCAATAAAAATGTAAGATTGTATTACCAGACATTCTGCTAGGGGTAGGGAGGGATCATAACACAGCAAAAACTAACACTTGCAAAGTTAAAGTCTAGTTCAGGAAACAGTTACACTATAAAATCACAACTTAGAAAAATAGTATGACGAGACATACAGTGCTGTGAGAATCCATAATAAAGAACCCTAGTCAGGAGAATCTCAAGGAAGTGATGTGATCAACATGATCTAAAGCTGAAGAATTAATATGAATTAGGTAAGCAAAAAAGGGAAATAAGAGTTGCTTTCTGGGTAAAAGAAACAACATGGGCAAAAATTCCAGGGTCAAAGAGATCATGTCAATGCACTTGCCAGTTTGCCAAGCACAGGCCATATTCACTTTCAGAAGTGTTCAGGTTTGGATAGTAAATTGCATGGCCACCCTATCTATAAGGGATTCTAAGAAGCATGATACTGCTGAAGCAAATAGCAGCTGAACAAGATGTGGCTACATAGGCCATTTAGGGCCCAAACGCTAAGTAAAGTATGTTTTTCAAGACAACAAGGAAACTACTGAAGGACTTGTAACTGCATGGTAGCTTGACGGGATTGGCAAATTGAAAGTTTTACTTTAGGCACAAATCCCAAAAAAAGGATTAGATGTGGGTTGAAGTAGCTACAGTATTCCTAATTTAGTCAGGAGTCTTTGGCAGATAAGAGGTTAGAAATGACATGATAGATTAGGGTAGTGTAATGGAACTGGAGAGAATTAGAATTGGGAAGGATGACAAAACTTGATGGGATTGGATTCAGGCAGGGTTAGGAGGAGGGATGTTGGACATTTGTAACTGAATGACATTCACTTATAAAGTAATGTATTTGGAGATGTATAGGTGGGGAGATCATTATGTTTGGTTGAAGACTTAAGAATTTCTGATGCCTTTGAATTGCCCAAGAGGTTTCTGGATAGAACATGGAGCTATGTGAGGTCTAGACTGAAAATTAAAACTGTTAAGTATGTAGGGAAAGATTAAAGTCTTGAGTATTCATGAAGTAGACTGAGAAGACAGCCTAAGTGTGTACAGTGAAGAATTCCAGTTTATATTTGACTAGGTTGAAGATGAACTGAACAAGGAGGAGTTACAGATACCAGAAGGGTGTTGTGCTATTGAAGATGAGTAAGTGCTTCATGGAAAGTGTGAGTGTTGAATAGTGTCCAGTTGCTATGTAAGAATTAGGTAGAAGGATTAACACATATTAATCATCTAAAAAACAAATACATTAATATCTTAAAAGTCTGATTTGGGAGAATTTGTTTTTCATTGTTTTTTTTCAAACAGGAACTGAACAGTACCACCATTTACAGTTGTGGTCACTTAACTGGTGTGATTTGAGACTGAGAACCTCCTATTCCACAAATCTGTACTTTATCCTCTACTAATGCTTGAAAAATCATTGATGGAAATCTATTTTAAAGCATATATTCCTGGGAAGAGTAATACGTTTAGAAGATACATAATTCTCAGCCATGCCAACATTTAGAATTACCTCAGGATTTGTACACTAAAAATGCTCAGTCCCCATCAAGAGATTCTATTCCATGGTTCTGAGGTAGGGCCTTGACAAAGGCATTTTTTAAAAGCTCCCCTAGGTGATTCTAATGTGCCATTATTGAAAAGTCATTGACAGTATCCTATTAACAGTATTGATTCATGTAACATTTTATTTAGATGAAATGTGGAGAGGACAGGACACTTATTATAAAACAGTGGTTCGTAATGGCCGTTGAGCAGGGTGGATTTCGCCCTAAAGAGAACATTTGCCAAACTCTGGAAACATTTTTGTGGTTGTCCCAGTGGGTGGTTTTTGTGGCGTTGCTGCTATTCATATGTGGTAGTTAGAGGCCAGGGATACAACTAAAAATCCTACTTTGTACTGCACATTCCCCGGTCCCCCAAAACAAAGAATGACCTGGCTCAAAATGACAAGAGTGCCCTTGTTGGAAAAAACTTGCTGTAAGCGATGGCAAGCTAGTTAGTATTTTCCAGTGAAATCTGACATGGATTGGAGTTGTGATTTGATAAGAGTGCTAATGAATGAGGATCTACTCTCTACCTAACAGCTTACCCTTTCTAATAATGAGTAGCAAAGGAGCCTTAAATAAAATATATTTTACAGAACAAAGAAATGTGACTAGCATAATAGACTGATTGCAATGTTATTTTTCTTGTTAAAAACAATTTATAGGCCGGGCACGGTGGCTCATGCCTGTAATCCCAGCACTTTGGGAGGCCGAGGCAGATGGATCACGAGGTCAAGAGATTGAGACCATCCTGGCCAACATGGTGAAACCCTGTCTCTACTAAAAATACAAAATATTAGCCAGGCGTGGTGGCACATGCCTGTAATCCCAGCTACTTGGGAGGCTGAGACAGGAGAATCACTTGAACCCAGGAGGCAGAGGTTGCGGTGAGCCGAGAATGTGCCATTGCACTCCAGCCTGGGCAACAAGAGCGAAACTCCGTCTCAAAAAACAAACAAAAAAACAATTTATAGGGTAACAAACTCTTATTGCTAGTAGGGGTGCAATTTGGTTACAACCACTTTGGAAAATTGATGGGCAGTATTCATTATAGTTGAATTTATGCCTACTCTGTTATTCAGCAGTTTCACTCCTGAGTGTATTCTTAAGAGATATTAATATATGTACCTACTAAAAGTTTTATGTAACAATGTTCCTAGCAGTTTGATTCATTATAGCCCCAAACTGGAATAAAGTATATTCATAAAATTGAGTATTATCTGGTAATAAAAAAAAATGCTATACACAGTAACATAGATAAATCTCACAGGCATTGCATTGGGTGAAATAAACACAAAAGAATTCATATTATATAATTCAATTTATATGAAATTCAGAAACAAGTGGAACTAAATGATGATGGAAGTCAGGATGGTATTGACCTTTCTGGTGTTGGTATTGACTTAGAAGGGGCACAGTAAGCCCTCTGAAGTGATGAAAATGTACACCTTGATCTGGATGGTTGTTACACTGGTATATGTGTATGAGAAAGTTCATCAAGCTGCACATTGAAATTTTGTGAACTTTATATATGTTATACCTCGTATATGTTATACTTTATTTATGTTATTCCTTATAATTAATTATTATTATTAATAAAAACAGCAAAGCCAATTATTAACTACTTGAAGTCTTCTGTCTCAAGCTTGGTTAAATACAGGATCAGCTACCTCATCTCAATAAATATAAATAACTCTAATGCATTATTTAGTAAAAAGAATATTGGATTTGGAATTGGACCATGTTTGTTTGTTTAAAACTAGTCAAGAGCAGTAGTGAGAATCTGGGAGAAAGAGTAGAATGAGTTCAATCTAGAACTTGCTGAACATCCAATTGAGATAACTCACTACCTTTGGACCATCTTCAGACATAGTTTTATATCACAGCTTTATCTATCATTAGCTGTATAACATTGAGTAGGTCACTTACTTGGGGACATTTTGTGACTATAGAAGAACAGAAGATCACTGAGCTGAGAGAAGTATAAAAAGCATTTTAAAAATTTTAGTCTTGATTCATGATCCCTCAACTGAGAAACATCCACATACATTCAGAAATAGGCCTCAGCAGCTATGAATGTATTAGGTGACCTAACACCTCTGGCTTTAGCTAAGTGAACAACAGAACCCTATCTGAATGAATCAGATTGTTCTGAGAATTTAGAATTAGGATTGAGAAAAGCATGTCAGACTGCTGATTACTTGAACTAGGAAAATATAAACTTAGGCCAAGGCTGCCTTGTTTGGTATCAAGCAGCATGTGGAGAATCTGACAGCTGTAATGCAGAACAAGAGTAATCTCAGATTACTTACTGTGTCACCCAGTGTTGTAAGTGCTGTAAGTCTATGAAGTTGGGTACAGGTTTAGTATTCCTTATCCAAAATGATTGAGACCAGAAGTATTTAGGATTTGGGATTTTGGAATATTTGCATATATATAATTAGATATATTGGGGATGGGTACTCAAATCTAAACATTGAAATTCTTTTATGTTTTATATACACCTTATACACATAGCCTGAAGGCAATTTTATACAATATTTTCATAATTTTGTGCATGAAACGTAATGTATCATATGAGGTCAGTTGTGGAAATCTGTAGTGTCATGTGGGTGCTCAAAAAGTTTCATGAAGCAGGAAGATTGCTTGAATCCCAGAGTTCAAGACCTGCCGGAGCAACTTAGTAAAACCCAAGCTGTATTTAAAAAATAATAAGTTTCAGATTTTGGAGCATTTCAGATTTTTTAATTAGGGGTGATCAACCTGTACTATTATCCTTGCCTTACAGATAAGGAAACTAAGAAGCTTGCTTAAATTAAATGCTAAAGATAAGTAAAATCCAGGCAGTTTGACCCCAGAGTCTGCCTTCATGAAGCAGTACTGACATATCAGACATAGATACAGTAGCCGCCTCGGTTCCTGATTTTAGTGGCTTGCAAAGATAGGTCTGCTCCCTATCTTTGAATTATTTATGATAATTTATCCTTATAATAAATTTTTGTGTCTTTGCTTAATCTGGCTTGAGTGGATTTCAGCCATTTGCAACTGAAAGAGCCCGGCCTCAGTTTGCCCATGAGTGGGGTTGCAAATAACAAACCTCAGAGAAACTAAAACGGACTGATGGAAGGTGAGATAGGGTATGCCTTAAATGTGGACTTTCCACCATAAGATGGAAACTTAGTTTGTGTTATGCAGCAGTGAATCTTTTATCCAGACTTTCTCCATAGTGTTTTAGAACTCAGATTATATAGTCATTGAGTAGTGTATTAGAGAATTTGGTAGCCAAATATTTTTAAATGTCAAGTATATTTGTTACTGTATGTAAGTTTTGAAAAGTACATTGGAAAAGAAAGACAAGTTTTCCAGAAGAAAGCAGATTGAAGCAAACTGCAGATTTGACAATACTAGAAGACATTTCTGCCTATGGCCTATGGTCTGAGAATGTAAGACCAGATCAGATTATTTGAGAATCATGTTTAATTGCAGCATTTTTTTGGCCACATTTTTTCTAATAACCAGAGTTTTTACACCAAATACCAGAAAGTGAAATCTTAGTATTAGGAATAAGACTCTCAAGGAGGTGCAAGTGATAGTAAGGAACTCTTAATTTCTCTGCTCCCCCCAACAAAATATATTCTACTGCCTATCCCTTTTCATGCCTCAGAAATATGATGATGCTTCACACCATCTATCAATAGCAACTAGGATTGGAATGCACTATGTGTATAGGGATATGAATAAAGGGCAAGCTGGCATGCCTACTTATTCTCTTGTTTGCTTGTGAGGCCAAAACAGAGAAGAATGTCGATGGACAGAGTCCCAGCTGTTGCTAAGAAACAGAGGTTCAGAAGAATTGACAACTTAAGGAGAAAGCTGACCCACTAAGGTCTTCAGCATTAACTAAACACAAAAGGAATCTCCCTAAAAGAAAATTGGCAGGCAATCCTTCACAGTAGAGCAGTTGTATGCCGTAAAACCCCAAAGTCTGCAGTAGACCCAGACCACAGACTATCTCAACCCGTCAGGCACCTCCCATTTTTCAATTCAAAGGAATCTGCACCTGCAAGAAGTGAGTACCCTTGCCCCAAATGAGGAATCTCAGTGTCTCTCACGAGGAAGTGTACCCGAAGGACACTATAAAAGGGAATCCAAATTGGGTGTAGCCAGATTTTCTCATAACTTGTTAGGAAGTGGGTCAATTAACATATGTCACGTAAGATCACAGGGGCCTATTATGTACTGTCCTTCTCCTGCTGGATACCTATGTGCTCTAGTTGAGCTAGTTAAATTTAAATATTTCTTGAACGTTCTCTCCCTGTCCTCAGGCTAAGTACTAGGAAAACAGTGTAAGGTCAGCATTTTTCTCACTTGGAATTGACCTTCTAGTTTGAAAGTGGAGGAGGAGAAAGACAGATGAATAAGTAAGTAACAGGATTACAAATGGAAGCTGGGTCCAGGGGTACATGCCTGTAGTCCTAGCTACTTGAGAGGCTGAGTTGGGGAGGATTGCTTGAGCCCATGAGCATTCAAGCTTTAGTGGAGACCCACCTAGGCATCATAGTAAGTCCTTCTATCTTAAGAAAAAAAAAAGGATATTGGGATGGTTTCTGTAAAGGAAAGATAGGGTACTGTCAGAAAGAGTAAAGAGACATTTAAATGGCAAGAGCAGTTGGGATGGTCAGAGACAGCTTCTTTGAGCTGTATCTGGAAGGATGAGATGGAGCTGATTGTAGGAAAAACCGTGGGAAGAGTAAGAAGGAAAGCAAATGCAAAGACCTTAAGGATGGAAAGGACTCGAGGAGGCAGATACTGCTGGAGAAAAGTGAGTAAGAAGTAGAGTTGATAATAGAGTGAGCACTAATCTAACAATTACTTTTTAAATTTTAATTCATTTTTATTAATTTTGTATTAACATTAATTTGAGGAATTAAAAAATGCTCATTTGGCTAGAAACTTCTCTCTTCATTTTTTAAGTTCTCCATACATCTTAATTTTTTAACTATCTCAAATTAGAAGTAGTTAGAGACTTGGTCTAACAGTTATAGAGCAATTTTATGGTTTCTTAACATTTATATTATGAATCATGTTTCCGTTTTTTGCTCTGACTAGTTAATATCATTTTAATTAGAGGAATGTAAGTAAAACTGTGTAAAACTATTGTTTCATATACTGTCATTTACAAAACTTCCAGAGGAGATAGTATATGAGCTTACATAACTCATCAAAAATAATTAACCAAGACAAATAGACATATTTGGTAGGCAGGGAAAAGAAATACAATTAACTCTCCATGTTGTTTTCCTGTGGGTTTTCACAACTAAATCAACGTATAGTTTTACATGACAATACATTAATAAAATAAGCTAATTAGACATTTTGAAAAGGGTTCAAACTTAAAAAAAAAAACCTATCTGTATAGCCCTTTAAGAACAGTCCAATAGAACTGCTGCAAGGAAGAGAATGGTAGTTGACTTCTGCCTGTTTTTCATACTTTGATTTCTGCTCTGTCCCTTCACCGCCTGCCACTCTCATATAGAAACCAGAGAGGAATCTATAAAAATGTAAAACAAATAATATTCCTTCAGACTTTTTCAGAAAAATTCAACCTCCTTCCCATTGAGTCTTATAAGAGCATGCATGATCTCACTTCAGTCTAACTCTCCAAAACCTCATTTCCTATCATTCTCCCTGCTACTCATTAGGTTCCAGCCAATTGGCTTGCTTTCTGTCCTCAAGCCTGCCAAATTCTTCTCCACTTGCAGGCTTTTGCTCTGGTCATTTCTGTTCCTGGAATGCTTCCTTGGCTTTTCACACATAGAGCCATTTGTCATCCTTTAGATCTGAGGCCAGATGTCACTTCCTTAAAGAGGCTTCCAAAACATTTTCCTAAGAGGGCTTCTTCTGTTACTTTTTCTAATTACCCTGTATATTTCCTTTGTAGGAATTATCATGATTTGCAATTACTTTATTTTACCTGTTTGTCTTGTCTGTTGTCTTCTCGTTACTAATAGGTAAGTTCCCTGATAAACTAATCTGATGAAACATTATAAGGATGTATTAAAAGTAAATTTTGTAGGATTTTTAAGAAGAAGCAATTACAAATTACCAGTGAAGCATAACAATTATACAGAAAGGAAACAAAATCATCATAGCCTGTTACCATCTATTGTCAACATGAAGTAAATATTGTTACTGATTTTAATAAACATGGTGATATGCAGTAGTTGTATTGGAGTGGTAGGGGTGGAGGTAGCATGTGAGTGCTAAATGACCATAGTGGAAGTTGGCGTTGTTAATCCAACCTACATTGTCTTTCTCCCATAGGATAGTGGCCACATGGTCCAGCTTTAGAGTTCACCCTGATTAACTTAAATTGATTCATGTAATCCCATCCTGTTTGCCACTCTACTACATTTATGGACGGGCAGGTCAAAGCCAATAAATTCATGGCTTTTCCTAGTCCATAGGATATAGTTAAGGAATGGGCATATAACCCAATTTGGAATAAAGAGTTATGAGAGATTTGTGTAGAAATTCAGAGAGGGATTTTTATTATTTTTTTTTTTTTTATGAGCCTCTTCTTTCCCTCTGGGTATTGGGTGTGTTGTTGTGAAACCAGGAACTGTTACATCTGTTTTGCTCACAAGAGATGCAATCAATCTAGAGATGAAGACATCACACAGAAGGGAAGAGAACTGAGGGAACTACAGAGAAACGGAGTTAGAGCTGCTGGATGAAGCTGACTCTGAGGCTTCTCATAAACTCTGTGCTTCCAGTTGTGAAAATAAATGCAGTTCTCTCTCATTTCTTCTTTTTTTTTTTTTTTTTGTAAATTTTTGAAATGTTTATTTATTTAGAAACAGGAGTCTTCCTGTATTACCCAGGCTGTTTTTTGAACACCTGAGCTCCACTGATCCTTCCCTCCTGAGTAGCTGGGACTACAGGCACATGCCACTGTGCTGAACTACAATGCTCATTTCTTAAACTAGGTGGGATTGTTGTTACTAGAAGTTGAGGCATCCTAACTGATAAAATCCTACTAAAAAGAAGTTAAAGGCCGGGAGGTGGCTCAAGCCTGTAATCCAGCACTTTGGAAGGCCGAGGCGGGTGGATCACGAGGTCAACAGATCGAGACCATCCTGGTCAACATGGTGAAACCCCGTCTCTACTAAAAATGCAAAAAAATTAGCTGGGCACGGTGGCGCGTGCCTGTAATCCCAGCTACTCAGGAGGCTGAGGCAGGAGAATTGCCTGAACCCAGGAGGTGGAGGTTGCAGTGAGCCGAGATCGCGCCATTGCACTCCAGCCTGGGTAACGAGCGAAACTCCGTCTCAAAAAAAAAGAAGTTAAGAGATAATGTCTGAAATATATAAATGAAGAAGTAGCTAGTAATACATATTATTTAGAAAAATAGAATTTGCTACCAGAATAAACAGCTTTCGGGAGCTAAAAAAAAGTCTCTGGAAAATAGAAAGCAGAGATGGGGAGAAGAGAGATGAGGCACAGGCTATTTTTTTTAAATTGTGAGCTTTTCAACACTTTGATTTGTTAATTGCATATTTTAATTATTAGCTTTTTTAACCTGATGATGCTTAGACTTTTAAATTGAGCCCATTTTTAAAATTGTATCTTAAATTGCTATTTTAATATAAGCAATTAAAAAAATATTTGGTGTTCCAGATATAGAAAATGGTTAATAGAGGAGTAGCTGGAGTAGACCTAGAAGGAAAGTCAGGATCTTAAAGGATAAGAAGTTTGAAGGTTTTGGGGTTTTTTTTTTTTAAGTGCCTAATGGCTAATATTTTTAATGTATGTACTACGCTTAAAAGAAAGTATTGCAGGCTGGGCGCGGTGGCTCACGCCTGTAATCCTAGCACTTTGGGAGGCCGAGGCGGGTGGGTCACGAGGTCAAGAGATCAAGACCATCCTGGTCAACATGGTGAAACCCCGTCTCTACTAAAAATACAAAAAATTAGCTGGGCACAGTGGCGCGTGCCTGTAATTCCAGCTACTCAGGAGGCTGAGGAAGGAGAATTGTCTGAACCCAGGAGGCGGAGGTTGCGGTGAGCCGAGATCGCGCCATTGCACTCCAGCCTGGGTAACAAGAGCGAAACTCCGTCTCAAAAAAGAAAAAAAAGAAAGTATTGCAAAAGTATTGAAAAATAACAAAAACACTGAATGCTTATCTGTTAAGATAGATTTCCTAAAACAAATTGAACATTTTATACATAATATGATTTATCAAAGCCCATTTTGGAAAGATACCAGTTTTTCTTTTTCTTAGGTTGATATTGGCAATACGTTTTCCCAAAGTAATATTATAGTCCTGTATTCCACTTGTAAAATAACAACTGGTTCTATGTATAGCAAATTTACTAATTTACAAATTTCCCAGTAGATTTTCACAGTGTTTTCATATTCACTGCGTAAAATTCCAGATAGATGTTTGATACTTAACCTCTCTTATTTCTCTTACTACAAATCCTCTTTGCATCTTATCTCACCCAAAATTCAGATGGCATCTAACATGTATTTTAGTGGAATGTTTCGATATCTTTACAACCACTTAATTTTTATACGGGATATATAGTTGGAGACACATTGAGTAATTTGTTTTACTACATAAAAATGTTCATGGGAGAGGAAGGTTGTGAAATCCAGCGTGGTGTCCATTCACCATGTAGTTGGGAATTTGCTGCCAAAAAGAAAGGGCACATTTTGTAATTGACACAAATTTTCTGTGTGTATTAGTGGTAACTAAGGTTAGAGAGAGCAGTAAAAACAGCAGTAGATCATGCAGTATATAATAAATTTTAGCTAAGGTTTTTGAAGTGCCCACTGAGTGTTAGGCAGTGAGATCACAGCGATGATGAATTCACTGGGCCCATGATGGAGTAGGGTGACCACAGGCCAGTTTGCAGAGTTCTACCCCAGTTTGCATCTGCTTTCCCATTGTTTAATCTCATTAGTGTCCCCTTTCTTGCATGTGTCACAGTTTGGACAATAAGTTATCCAATCACCCTAAATAAGGAAAAATTCATCCCAGACTGATTGGAAAAGACATGGATACATAAAAAAGCATGATCTCTGGTTTGGCATGAAAAGAAAGTTGGCAGTGGAAAATGGCACAAGGTAGAAATAAGACTGAAAAGATGTGAGGCTCCAAGATGGTATAGGGCCTCAAGCACTAAGAGCTTTAAGTTTTGTCTGGAAGGGAATGGGGACTAATAGTGGTTAAGGCAGGCATATGATAAAATTTTATCTGTTTAGAGTTGAAAAGAGCAAAAATTTTACTATGCTGCCCTCTATCCCCTCCTACAAATCCCCTGGCACTCCCTCACACACAAAGCTGGAAGAAAGAGAGGAGAATCATATTCTTTCTGAGTGTAAATGCATTCATAACTGAGCTTTACTTAACCCGTGGAATGAATGACAGACCCTCTCTATTCTATCTGTAAAAGTGCTGTCTTCGGCATGACGAATCTACATGTTTACAGGTGGTCAGCCACTCTAACATAACATGCATTTATTTTCCTATAAGTTGAATTGTATGTTTTAAGAGATTATTGTGTGTGTTTTTAAGCCTGTTAATGCTAGTTGCACATTATTGCAATTATGTAATTGAAAAAAATTATGGAAATTGATCAATTTGGAATTGAGAATTTCTGTGAGAATTTTGTTTCATGCTTTTGAAAAACTGAAAAATAAGTGTCTTAGTTCAGGTTGCTATAACAAATTACTATAGACTGGATGGCTTATAAATGACAGAAATTTGTTTCACACAATTCTGGAGCTGGAAGTCTAAAATGGGATTAGCATGTTCGGGTTCTGGTGAGTGCCCTTTTCTGGGCTGCAGACTGCCTACTTGTGGGATTTTCACATGGCAGAGAGCAGAAAGAAGCAAGCCCTCTTGAGTTTTTAGAATCCCTCATGGGATTCGTATCCCTCAAGACCACACCTAATCCTAATTACCTACCAAAGGCCCTACTTTCTAATATTATTACATTACAGGTAGTGTTGAGTTTTGGGAGGACACACACATTCAGTCCATAGCAACAGGTTGCTCAAAATATTTGGATAATTGAAATGTGGATGCAACAACTCTAAAAAACAAATAAATAAAATTAAAGGGGTGGGTAGCATAAATATCAAGAAGGTGTGTGCTCATTTTGCTATACCACATACTGTGTGCCTGTGGCCATATTGCTATGCTCTACTAAAGTTACAGGTCGAGTCTGGCAGCTACAATCAGGGATACTACTTGGTTGGTTTAGCAGTAGCCTATGGTCCTTGTCTAGGATTTATCTAGTTCTTGTGGGGAGCAGACAGGTGAATTAAATGGAGATATGATAGGGACCAAAACCGAGGCATATTGAAAGTGGGCACGGAGGTTTGCGCCTGTAATCCCAGCACTTTGGGAAGCCAAGGTGGGTGGATCACAAGGTCAGGAGTTCCAGACAGTCCTTGCCAATATGGTGAAACTACGTCTTTACTAAAAATACAAAAAATTAGCTGGACATGGCGGCACATGCCTGTAGTTCCCATCTACATGGGAGGCTGAGGCAGGAGAATTGCTTCAACTCGGCAGGCAGAGGTTGCAGTGAGCAGAGATTGTGCCACTGCACTCTACTCTGGGCAACACAAGACTCTGTCTCAAAAAAAAAAAGAATTGGCACTAATCTCCTCCATCCCCACCTAAAATGTGAGATACTGCTTTTGGTTTACTCTTGTCTGAAGTGGATTGGGGATCAGTTTCCAAGACTCTACTTTGCCTTCCTCACTACAGTAATAGCTCTTACTTCAGGATCTAGAACTCAGTGCAGGGATTACTCTAACTGCCAAGCATGTCTATATCAAATATAACAATCAGGGACTGGTGACCGTCAACTGTCCCTATGGACCCAGGGAACACATCATGAGCCAGGATTTGGCCAAGACTAAAGTTTATTGGTTTGGTGCGAAAGTAATTGCGGTTTTTGCCATTAAAAGTAATGACAAAATCCGCAATTACTTTTGCACAAACCTAATACCTGGCTCCTCTATGCTGCTGCTCTAATAAGAAGGCCAAGATGATACTGTTGGTCTGCAGGTATCAGTGTTAACTCAGATCCTATGTCTGTCTTCCCCGAAGTGTCTAAATGTTTCCCACTTTCCAATGTGCAGTTACCTAAGAAAAGGCCTAGATTCCTTTAGGGAAGGATGGGAAAAATCATTACAGTATATGATTATGGAGTCCTTCCCTCCAGGGACACGGTCATCTGTCAATAGGTTCACAGTCTGAAAATTGGCTCAGAACTGGCAATTGGGTGAGGAATCATGATGCTTTTTATTGTGATAGCCACTCTTACTCTCCCCATCCACTCTTTCTTTTTTTGATTATGTATATGAGGCCATACTCTTGTTGCCTGCCCATCTATTTTGTACCTAGGGACACTGAACTCTTAGCCAACTCCCCAGCTCGTTTTGGGTTGAACCTCCTTAACTATCACTCTGATTTTGCCAGTCATGACAATTTTGATTCTCCCTGACTTCTGGCAATAAACCCTGCCCCCCTGGCATTTAATGTGCTTCTGGAACCCATCATTCCCATTCCTTTTGATAACCAAGGTCTGTGATAGTATCTTCTATTGTTAGCTCTGATCATTAAAAGTGAACTGTCACTGAACTTTTTAGTGAGGCTGGTGCCTCTCTTACCAGTTCATTCCCAATGGCTTTGGTGAATGGCGTGTCCTCCGGGTCCTCCAATGGAACATAATGCTTGTGTAGGCTTCTGGCCTCATATACTATATCTACTTCAGCCTATCCTTTTCCCTGATCCCTTTTAATTCTGTTCTTCACTTTCTGCCTTCAGAAGTTCAGGTATTTTGACTTCATTCATCATGAGCAATTGCTTCTAGTAACCATCCTAATAGGAAGTTTGCACCATCCCTTGGCACCTCGATAGGGTATTAAATCTCATGTCTTGAAAATGTCTCCAAGTTAATAAGCTCACTTTTTTCCAGTCTTATGTTTCAGTCTTCTTGATCAAGCACCCTCAACATCTAGTCCCACATACTCCTCTGTTTCCTACCAATATATTCTGACTAACTCATGCAGTTTCTTGGAGGGTATAGATTAGGCCTAGCACATTCCCATCTAGGCTGTGACTTAATCCTAGTTACTGGTCTGGCAGCTGTGAGATGAGATAGGTTTCCAAGAGGGCCCTCTGTTGTTGCCTTATTCAGGAACTCTCTACTCTGGGGGAGTACTAGCTTTTAGTAAGAAAGGTAGACAACCTCTGCAGACTTTGAGTGTTCAGAGGATATTTAGCAGTCAAAATCTTTGGGGTTATCCCCGCAGCTGTCCTCGTCCTGTAGGCCAGAGTCCCAAGTTTTCCAACTAGCAACCAAACCTTGGCTTCAATTGTATTTTAATCTTTTTGACTATTAAATCCAGAGTTTGGCGTTCCAGCTTTTTTCTGTTTTCCCAGTGCAAAAGATAAGGGCCTCTTTGTATGCTACTAAAGAAGCTATCTGGCCTACACAATAAGTTTTCACTTGTTTGTTAACAGCTCTCAGATTTTCATTAACCTTTTGTAGGACTTAATGTAATTTTATAATAGCTGGCCAATTCCATTGTCCTTGTAGATATTATTACTTACACACACACACACACACACACACACACACTGAATTTTTGCCCCAAGGGCATTGCTCTGCATCAGAACATTCTCCCAAGTCAATCCTGTAAGTTTTAATGACTAAGCCAACACGTTCTTCCAGCGACTGGCTATAGTCCAAAAATCACATGTCTCATTGACAGTGGGACAGGTCTGATCTAACCTCAAGCCCCATCTATCTTTTTGAGTTTGTAATATAATATGAAATAATTTGGTCTTTGTTTCCAGTTCCTGTCATAGACCTAACACCCTTGAAGTTTCCTTGTTATTCAAAGTAACCCTTTCTTGATCACATCTGAGTTTATGCTAATGAGATAATTTAGGATGGGGCCCCTAAAATAGCCTTAGGATCACCAGAAAAACCAGGTGATTACAGGATTAGAGGATTGGAACTTTTAACTACACCCACCAATCTCCAGGAAAGGGAGTGGGGCTGGATGGATGTTAAGCTCTACAGGAACTCTTGGACAACATGATTTGAGGAACTGGGTTACTAAAGATACAGAGATGTTGGAAGGCTAGCACAACCAGAGAGGGAATGGCAGCTCTGTGCCGGCTTTTCTCCCCATACCTCATCATGTCCATACCTCGTCCTGTCTATCTCTTCATCTGGCTGTTCATCTGTATCCTTTATAATGTCCTTCAAAATAAACCAGCAAATATAAGAAATAGACATTGTTTCCCTGAGTTCTGTGAGCCAACCTAGCAAATTAATTAAGTGCTAGGAGGAGGTTGTGGAAACCCAGGTTTGTAGCAGGTCAGAGTGTAGGTGACAAGCTAATACTTAATCTGAAGTGAAGGCAATCTTGTAGGACTAAACCCTCAAACTGTGGGATCTGACATTATCTCCAGGTAAATTGCCAGGTGGATTACACTATAGATAGTGTCAGAACTGAATTCAATTAAATAATACCCAGTTGGTGTCCAGGAGAATTGCTTGGTTTTGGGAACAGCCCCCCACACATCTGTTCACAGAAGTGTTCTGTGTTGAGTGTGAGAGTGCAGTGGTGGGGAACAGTATGTTTCTTTCTTTTTTTTTTACAGCATTGCTGTAAGAAAATACTATAAACTGCCTGACTAATAAATAACAGAAATTTATTTCTCACAGTTCCGGAAGGTGGGAAGTTCAAGATCAACGAGCTGGGAAATTTAGTGTCTGGTGAGGGCCCACTTCGTAATAGATGGTGTCTGTCATCTTATGTGCCCTCACATAGTTTTCTCTCTCTCTTTTTTTTTTTTTTTTTTTGGTCGGAGTTTTGCTCTTGTTGCCCAGGCTAGAGTGCAATGGTGTGATCTCAGCTCATCACAACCTCTGCCTCCTGGGTTCAAGTGATTCTCCTGACTCAGCCTCCTGAGTAGCTGGGATTACAGGCATGCACCACCACATTCAGCTAATTTTGTATTTTTTTTTTTAATTTTTTATTGGATTTTAGGTTTTGGGGTACATGAGCAGAGCATGCAAGACAGTTGCGTAGGTACGCACATGGCAGTGTGCTTTGCTTTGCTTCTCCCCTTCACCCACATTTGGCATTTCTCCCCAGGCTATCCCTCCCCACCTCCCTCTCCCACTAGCCCTCCCCTAATTTTGTATTTTTAATAGAGATGGGGTTTCTCCATGTTGGTCAGGTGGTCTTGAACTCTTGACCTCAGGTGATCCACCCACCTTAGCCTCCCAAAGTACTGGGATTACAGATGTGAGACACCGCACCTGGCAACCCTCACATAGTTTAAGAGACAAACTAGATCTCTGAGGCACTAATCTCAACCATGAGGGCTAATCACTTCCTAAAGGCCCCACCCACCTCCTAATACTGTCACCTTGGAGGTTAGTATTTGAACATATGAATATTGGAGGGACATAAACATTCAGACCACTACTCCTTATACCAAATGGGTCACTTTGGATGTTCCAGGAAGCAGAATATAACATTAATTTAGAAGTACAGAAGTCCATTGGAAAAATGACAAAGGGGAAGAAAGCAGAATTGGGAAAGAAAAGGCACAGACTGTGGTGTAGATCTAACCAAATCAGGCTGGGTTGTGTGGCTTATGCTTGTAATTCCAGCACTTTGGGAGGTTGAGACAGGTGGATCACTTGAGGTCAGGAGTTCAAGACCAGCCTTGCCAACATGGCGAAACCTCATTTCTACTAAAATATACAGAAATTAGCCAGGTATGGTAGTGCACGCCTGTAATCCCAGCTACATGGGAGGCTAAGGCATGAGAATTGCTTGAGCCTGGGAGTCAGAGTTTGAAGTGAGCCAAGATTGTGCCACTGCACTCCAGTCTGGGCAACAAAGCAAGACTCTTGTCTAAATAAATAAATAAATAGAGTAGCGACACACTTTGAGTCCTCGCTTCACCAGGTACATATCTCCTGAGCGTAGTAGAAGGTGATCTGACCCAGCGGAAGTAATTCTTCCTATTGCCCCGGAACCCAAGGCAGCTGGCTGCTGGGGGTGGGGGGGGCGGCCCTGGAATAGGGGCTCTGGCGGTACGTGGGGACCCAGCTGCGGTGGCTGCGGGGCTGACGGGAAACTGCTGAAGTTCTTGGGTAAGCAAAGTAGAATTTTTCATAACAACAAAATGGATGGAGAGGAGAAAACCAATGGTGGCTGTGAAGGCCCTGATGCCATGTATGTCAAATTGATATCATCTGATGGCCATGAATTTATTGTAAAAAGAGAACATGCGTTAACATCAGGCACAATAAAAGCCATGTTGACTGGCCCAGGTCAATTTGCTGAGAACGAAACCAATGAGGTCAGTTTTAGAGAGATACCTTCACATGTGCTATCAAAAGTATGCATGTATTTTACGTACAACGTTCGCCACACTAACAGCTCCACTGAGATTCCTGAATTCCCAATTGCACCTGAAATTGCACAACAACTGCTGATGGCTGCGAACTTCCTAGATTGTTAAATAAAATAAATTATAATAAACTGTTAACTCTTTTCAGTATTTAAATAAATAAATAAAGATATATAAAATAAAATCTCAGCTAACCCATTGTGGGTATCTAGAGAAAATATTGCTTGTTAGGGAAATTCAACATTGGCCAGAAATGACTAGACCCTCATACCATTGCCATGTTCAGTCATTGGCTGCGGGCTGTCAGGGAAGAGGTTGCCTCAGCTGGTATGCTATAGTAGATCTTGACAGTGCTACAGATGGAGGCAGTTAACTTACTGGTATTCAATGCACCCTAATGGCAAGTTCTATCTAAAAGGAAGACATTAGCAATGTACCATTATTGCTGCCCACTGACCTAACCTGAGAAGGTTCAGGAGGTGCCTGCAACTAGTAGCCTAAGCATTTGATGGGGAAGGAGAATAAGGCCAAAACAAGGCAGGCTGGTTGAAAACTGATGACGAGCAGAGTCAGATATCTCCAGCTGTCACTAGGCAAAGTCCAGTAGAAAACTTTTTATTAGTACACTGTCACACCTATTCATTTACATATTGCCTATAGCTTCTTTTTATTTTTTCATTTACATATTATCTATGCCTCCTTTATTTATTTTTATTTTTATTGTTTTTCTTTCTGAGATAGGGTCTTGTTCTGTTACCCATGCTGGAGTGCAGTGGTGCCATCACTGCTCTCTGCACTCTCAACCTTCTGGGCTCAAGTGATCCTCCCACCTCAGCTTCCCGAGTAGCTGGGACCACAGGCGCACACCACCACGCCCAGCTAATTTTTGCGGGGTTTTTTTTGGTAGAGAAAGGGTTTTACCATGTTGCCCAGGATGGTCTTGAACCCCTGAGCTCAAGCAGTCTACCCTCTGGGCCTCCCAAATTGCTGGAGGCATGAGCCACTGCACCCAGCCTGGCTCCTTTTTTACTACAATGCAGTGTTGAACAAATGAGATGATATTTGCTGTTTAGTCTTTTCCAGAAATGTTTGCTGAAAGGTTTGCTGATTCTCAGTCTATGCTGTTGGAGTTATTTACATCTAAGCATTGAGGTTATTTGTATCTATTGTATCCCTGTGGTAGAATTACTACATAGTGGTGTGCCACTGCTTATCTCGTCCCAACTGCATTCAGAGGAATCATGTTGGTATTTTAAATTGGCTGTAGTGGGGGAATTTTACCATAGAAGTTAGCAAATGCTACAATTTGGGCCTTTTTCTTTTTGGACAGCTGATTGTTAAATATTGACCTGCAGTATTTTTCACTACAGGGTATTACGGCTGAATTGTTTCCCCTCCCCAGAGGTATATGTTGAAGTGCCTACCCACAGTACCTCAGAATGTGAGTGTGTTTAGAGCTAGGGTCTTTAAAAGGGTATTTAAGGCTGGGCACATTGGCTCATGCCTGTACTCCCAGCACTTTGGGAGGCTAAGCCAGGCAGATCCCCTGAGGTAAGGAGTTTGAGAGCAACCTGGTCAACGTGGTGAAACCCTGTCTCTACGAAAAATACAAAAATTATCTGGACGTGGTGGCATATGCCTGTAATCTCAGCTACTTAGGAGGCTGAGGTGGGAGGATTGCTTAAACCTGGAAGGCAGGTTTCAGTGAGCTAAGATCACACCACTGCACTCCAGCCTGGGTAACAAAGTGAGACTCCATCTCAAAAAAAAAAAAAAAGTTAAAAAGGCATTTAAGTTAAAATGAGGTGATTAGGGTAGGCTCTAATCCAGTATGACTGGTGTCCTTATAAGAAGAGGAAATGGGTACAAACACGTATGGGGGAAGACCACGCGGTAACACAAGGAAAAGCCAGCCATCTACCAGCCAAGACCAGAGGCCTCAGAAGAGAACAACCCTACTGGCACCTTGATCTCAGACTTCTAGCCTCCAGAACTATGAGAAAATAAATTTGTCATCTCACCTTCCTATTCTGTGGTACTTTGCTATTGTAGCTCTAGTAGACTGATAATATAAGTGACCTGAGAAAGTCAAAAGTTCCTGCAGAAGAAATTGATTAAAATGGTTTCCAAAGAGCTCTGGTCTAGGACCAGGCATAGTGGCTCACACCTATAATCTGAGTGAGCACTTGGGGAGGCTGAGATGGGAGGATCACTTAATGCTAGGAGTTCAAGACCAGCCTGGGCAACATAGCAAGACCCTGTCTCTAACGTCAGTTTAAAAAACAAACACAACGACAACAACAAACAAAAAATGAATATATACTGCATGGTCTTTTCTGGAAAAGTTTTCATCTCACAGAAGTTTGCTAACTTCTGTGGTAAAAAATTCCCCCACTACAGCCAGTTTCAGGCTACCAACGTGATATCTATGAATGCAGTTGAGGATAAGTAGCAGCACATCATTATGCAGTAATCCCCCCATGGGGAGACAGTAGATACAAATAACCTTAATGCACAGATGTAAATAACCCCAAGAGCATGTCAGCAAATACACCTGGTTCTCCTTACCCCAGCCACATTTTGGTGACATTTAATAAATTTGTTGGGCACTCTATGTATCATGCAAGCCTTTTGGACTCTGTAAAGACCAGTTTTACTAGGAAATAATCTGCAAGACTCTAGAATCAGAGTTTTACAAAGGCAGAACAGTTTTGTTCCCTCCCACCTGTACCCTGCCTTTTGTTGGCCTCATTCCTGAAGTAAAGTGATAACTAGGTAAAAAGCAAAAAATACTAACAAGTCTTAAGGGAGAATTTCAGGAAGGATCCAGTAGGCCAGGTGAGTGACACCTGAGCTCCTTTTTGTTTAAGATATACTCGTGTAGAAAGCTCTTGAGAGCTGGGTGTGATGGATCACGCCTGTAATCCCAGCACTTTGGGAGGCCACGGCAGGCAGATCACCTGAGGTCAGGAGTTCAAGACCAGCCTGGCCAACATAGTGAAACCCCATCTCTGCTAAAAATACAAAACTTAGCTAGGTATGGTGGCGGGTTCCCATAATCCCAGCTACTCCAGAGGCTGAGGCAGGAGAATTACTTGAACCCAGGAGGAGGCGGAGGTTGCAGTGAGCCAAGATCATGTCATTGCACTCCAGCCTAGGTAACAGAGCAAGACTTGATCTCAAAGAAAAAAAAAAAGAAAGCCCTTGAGAGAAAGGGGCAAGTAATATGAATGTACCACTCTCTAGATAGTAAAATCTTTGGCCTTAAAAGTTCTCTGTGACTTGACCTAAGGTGTTTTTAACAGGGTAAGAGCAAACTGATTGGGAAAGTAAATTATCCCAAGACTTCAGGAGAATAAAATAATCCCAGTGACCTTTTATGCTGCTGTGGTGTGAATATGGCACCCCAAATTAATATGTTGTAACTTACTAGCCAATGTGATAATATAAAATGTGGGGCTGTTCGAAGGTAAGGCCCTTATAAAAGGGCTTGAGGAAGTTGATTTGCTTTCTCCCACTCTTGCCATGCAAAGACACAGCAGCTATTCCCTTTTTGGCCCTTCTGCCTTCCACCATGTGAAAAGGCCCTCACCAGACATCAAATGCCAGTGCCTTGATCTAGGACTTTCCAGCCTTCAGAACTGTGAGAAATAAATTTCTATTGTTTACGAATTATCCAGTCTGTGGTATTTTGTTATAGCAAACAAATGGACTAAGACATATGCCATTAGCACTTTTGGAACATGATTTACTGTACTGGCACAGTACATATATAAAATTAACTCTCATTTCCTTTATCCTTTTGAAAATCAATAAATATGCTTTGAATGCCTATATGTTTATGTAGATGTACACAGGCTATAATAGGAGAGCTCTAAGATATTTAAACATTTATTCTCCCATTATTAATTACTTGATAGTATAAAGGACAGAAAGCCTTGAAGTGGTGGGAGCATAGCCACTGCTGATTAAAGACAAAAAATAAGAAAGTAGGTATACAATTATTTGTCAGTTAAAAATAAAATCAAACTTTAAAAAATTAAGAAAATATATATGTGAAGTTCTGTGTTCTTAAAAGGTCAGCTTACATGTTACTTTTCTGGAACAAATATATTTACTGAAGTAAAACATATATATATATATATATGTATAAAGGCATACTTTCATTTAGTACTACTAACATATGAAATTCCACATTTATAAAGTATACAAACTATTAAGTTTCTCTAGTGGGACAGAACTAATAGGATATATATATATATACACATACATAAAGGGGAGTTTATTAAGTATTAACTTACATATAATCACAAGGTCCCACAATCGACCGTCTATAGTCTAAAGATCAAGTAGATCCAATCCAAGTCCCAAAACTGAAGAACTTGTAGTCCCATGTTCCAGGAAAGGAAACATCCAGCACAGGAGAAAGATGTAGGCTGGAAGCCTAGGCCAGTCTTGTCTTTTCCCATTTTTCTGCCTGCTTTTTAATTCTAGTCCCACTGGCAGCTGATTAGATGGTGCCCACGCAGATTAAGGGTGGGTCTGCCTTTCCCAGCCCGCAGACTCAAGTGTTAATCTCCTTTGGCAACACCGTCACAGACACACACAGAATCAACACTTTGTATCCTTCATCCCAATCAAGTTGACAGTATTGACTATCACACAAAATGCGGTGGATCCTTTGGCTTTCCAAATGGTTATGCCGTGAGATTAATCATGTATTTCACAAATTGAACGCCAATAATACTCAAAAATATTTTGCAACCAAACACATTTTATGTAATCATTCAATGGCATTCTTTAATTTCATGAAAAAAACACAAATTCAGCACCCCCAAAATGAAAATTATTTGTACAATAAAGCATAATGTAAATGTGTTATGTAATGATATGACATATAACTTTTTGCTATTAATACTGATTTAGACTATGTTGTATAGTGAGTACTAGAATGTGTATTTGAATACAATTCTTTGGCATAATTTGATTTAAGGATTTTATTTTATTTTTTAAGACACAGGACCTCACTCTGTCATCAAGGCTGGAGTGCAGTGGTGTGTGATCATAGCTCACTGCAGCCTTGAACTCCTGGACTCAAGCAATCTTTCTGCCTTGGCCTCCCAAAGGGATTACAGGCTGAGTCACTGCATGTGGTATATTTTACTTTTTAAAATGAATTTTTCTAGCCCCTTTTGCCATAACCAGGACCTACCCTTAGGTGAGGCACAGATGGACATGCACAGCCAACACATCAGTCATCCTGAGCTGGGTCAGAAAACATATGTGATTCCTGGGAGACCCTTTGAGAAGTCCCCCGTTAACCAAGAGTTAACACAGATAGGCAAGTATGGCCTTCAGAGCAAATGTGACATCTGGAGGGTCAAATGTACCCTGGACAAGATCTGCAGGGCTTCCCAGGAGTTGCGATGCTTGATAAGAAGGACCCATAATGTCTGTTTGAAGGCAGTGCTCTGCTGCAGTGACTCATTCACATCAGAGTACTGTACAGGGGCAAAATGAAAGTGGATTGCATCCTAGGCCTGAGGATTAAGACTTTCTTGGCCAGGCGCGGTGGCTCATGCCTGTAATCCCAGCACTTTGGGAGGCCAAAGTGGGCGAATCAGGAGGTCAAGAGATCGAGACCATCCTGGTCAACATGGTGAAACCCTGTCTCTACTAAAAATACAAAACATTAGCTAGGCACGGTGGCGCGTGCCTATAATCCCAGCTACTCAGGAGGCTGAGCAGGAGAATTGCCTGAACCCAGGAGGCGTAGGTTGCGGTGAGCCAAGATAGCGCCATTGCACTCCAACCTGGGTAACAAGAGCGAAACTCCGTCTCAAAAAAAAAAACTTTCTTGCAGAGAGATACCTGCAGACCCAGCTCTTCAAGCAGAGATTGGCCAAGTCCAGCCATTATGCCCCTGTGCTGACCCACTAGCACCATATCCGGATCTGCAGGTAGTGAACATCCTGTATGTCCTTCATCGTCTGCCTGGACTCACGGCAGCTTCCCTTTGCTCTTTGTTTGGCAGTGGTCGCTTGGGCCTCCTGAGGAGAAGAATTCCAAGAAGGGCCAGGGTGGGGCTGGAGCACTCCTAGAGATAACCAGGAGGAGAGTTAAGCACACCCATCCCCTCCTGGAGTGGTGGATTGTCTAGTTTTCCAGTCAGATAATGGGATCAACACTTTGAAAAAAAACATGTATTCTAGGGATGATGCTTCTCTATTTTTCATTGATACTATAGAAAAATGTTTTTGAATGTACATACTTTTATATTCCATTAATAAGTACAATTATCTACCCATATCATTTTTTCCTGCCATTTCAGTAACTTAATTTGAGAGAAGTAAAAATGCTTTGTTTTTTTCTTTAAACATGCACAATCTACTTTCTAAAATTCTGCAAGCATTAAAAAGAAGCAATTCTTAAAACACATACCATTTACCAAGAAATCTGTTAATGTTCAGGTGGTGCTGCAGTTTTCTAGGCAGAATATTTAAACCATATGTGCAGTAATAGCCACATACCTCCTTTGGACAATATGGAATTACTTTCCCTAAGGTATTTTCAAAAAATGTCCATGTATTTTTTAGCAATGGAACTTTTTTTTTTTTTTTGAAATGGAATTTCACTCTTCTTGCCTAGGCTGGAGTGCAATGGGGTGATCTTGGCTCACTGCAGCCTCCGCCTCCCAGGTTCAGGTGATTCTCCTGCCTTTGACTCCTGAGTACCCGGGATTACAGGCATGTGCCATCACACCTGGCTAATTTTGTTCTTTTAATAGAGAGAGGGTTTCTCCATTTTGGTCAGGCTTGTCTCAAACTCCCAACCTCAGGTAATCCGCTGGCCTAGGCCTCTCAAAGTGCTGGGATTACAGGTGTGAGCCACTATGCCTGGCCACAGTGAAACTATTTTTAAACAAAAATTTGCTTAGAATCTTACAAGTTGAAGAGGTAAACATAGCGAGGCTAGAATTGAAGCAGGGTTGGGATGCAGAGGCTCTTTCACTCAGCCATTTATCCATTTTCCTAGAAGCCCTGTAGGTTTCACCAAGAAACCTGGGTCCCTAAGACATCTAGTTTGGGAACTGGCATAAGGAACATGCACTGGATTGGAATCTGAAAGCTTTGTTCTGAGTTTGAGACTTGGAGCTTGTCATTAACTGTCTCTGGTTTTTGGTTCCCTGATGGTATAGTAGAGGTATAAGATGTAGATGATCGGCCGGGCGCAGTGGCTTAAGCCTGTAATCCCAGCACTTTGGGAGGCCGAGGCGGGTGGATCACGAGGTCAAGAGATCGAGACCATCCTGGTCAACATGGTGAAACCCCGTCTCTACTAAAAATACAAAAAATTAGCTGGGCATGGTGGCACGTGCCTGTAATCCCAGCTACTCAGGAGGCTGAGGCAGGAGAATTGGCTGAACCCAGGAGGGCGAGGTTGCGGTGAGCCAAGATCACACCATTGCATTCCAGCCTGAGTAATAAGAGCAAAACTCTGTCTCAGACAAAAAAAAAAAAAAAAAAAGATGTAGATGATCTCTAAGGTGCTGCCCAGCTCTAAAACTTTTTGATCTCAAGGGCTCCTGGTGATAAATTACTCCACATCTGTCCAATTAATGCTGGAGATTTAATCTAAATTCATGAGCAAGCCAGGCTGTGCCAAAGAGGAAATTGTTCACAACTCTGTATTTGGCATTGTTTTTAACACTGGAAGCAAATTCCATTTTTCACGTTGGCTACATTCATCCCTGATTGTGAACCAAGAATTATTTCAACATTGCCTAGTTTATCTGACATAAGTAAGGAATGTTTATGTTGCATATTTGAAAACTCTGACTTCTCTTTCATGAGTATCAAGTTGAACAAAACCTTGGCACATAGTAAGCACTCAATAAATAGTTGTTGTTTCTTATGACCTTGCTAAAAACCACTGAATTGTACACTTTAAAAGAGTGAATTTATAGTATATGAATTGTATCTGTTTTTTAAGTTGTTGAATGAATGAATTAAATAGTTATATTTGTTGCAATTTTAAAATCCTCATTTCTGGTGCTCAGAACAAAACAACAGCAACAACAAAACCAAATTTAAAAAGAACAAAAGAAGTTTAAATCAACAAGCACCACTTGTTGTCAGGTGACATTAATTAGGGCTGGACACAGTGGCTCACACTCATAATCCCAGCACTTTGAGAGGCCAAGGTGGGAATATTGCTTGAGCCCAGGCTTTCAAGACCAGCCTGGGCAACATTGTGAGACCCTGTTTATATAAAACAACAACAACAAAAATTTAAGCACTTTGGGAGGCCGAGGCGGGTGGATCACGAGGTCAAGAGATCGAGACCATCCTGGTCAACATGGTGAAACCCCATCTCTACTAAAAATACAAAAAATTAGCTGGGCATGGTGGTACGTGTCTGTAATCCCAGCTACTCAAGAGGCTGAGGCAGGAGAATTGCCTAAACCCAGGAGGTGGAGGTTGCAGTGAGCCGAGATCGCGCCATTGCATTCCAGCCTGGGTAGCAAGAGCGAAACTCCGTCTCAAAAAAAAAAAAAAAAGATATTTGGGATATCCTTTTTGTTTTTTTTGGATATGGTCTCACTTTTTCATGCAGGCTGGAGGGCAGTGGTGCAAACACAGCTCACTGCAGCCTTGACCTCCCAGGTTCAAGCGATCTTCCTGCCTCGGTTCCCCAAGTAGCTGGGACTACAGGCCCATTCCACCACACCCAGCTAAATTTTGTATTTTTTGTAGAGATGGGTATTTGCCATGTTGCCCAGGTAGTCTTGAATCCCTAGGCTGAAGAAATTCTCTCATCTCAGCTTCCCAAAGTGCTAGGATTATAGGTATGAGCCACTGCACCTGGCCACATTCTTAAATTTTAAGATTTTGGCAAGCATGTTACATGATAGAATTTTCCTTGCTGCTTTTTCAGAGGTGAAGTAGTGACTAGATTAACTTCACTTATAAATTTCTATGGCATTTTATAGTATTTTTATGGGCTGGGTGTGGTAGCCCACACCTGTAATCCCAGCACTTTGGGAGGTTGAGGCGGGTAGATCACTTGAGGTCAGGAGTTGAGACCAGCCTGGCTAACATGGTGAAACCCATCTCTACTAAAAATACAAAAAACTAGCCAGGTGTGGTGGTGCTCACCTGTAATCCCTTCTACTCAGGAGGCTGAGGCAGGAGAATTGCTTAAACCAGGGAGGTGGAGGTTGCAGGAGCCGAGATGATGCCATTGAACTCCAGCCTGGGCAACAGGAGCAAAACTCCATCTCAAAAAAAAAAAAGTTTTTATGCTTTATAAGTATAAATTTAATGCTGTGAATTCACGATGCCTAATATGTTGCCTATTACTTATTTCCTTGGATCAATTTCCTAAAGCAGTGAGAGCCATGGGCTTACATGTTAACTGTAAAAATTTACAATTTGGGGGAATCAAGTGCAGTGGTTTGCACCTGTAATCCCAGATACTGGGAGGCCAAGGCAGGAGGCTTGCTTGACCCCAAGAGTTCTAGACCAGCCTTAGCAACATACCTAGACCCTGCCTCTACAGAAAAAAAATTGTATAAATTAGTCAGGTGGGGAGCAGCACATGTATGTATTCCAGGGTGCTTGGGAGGCTGAGACAGGAGGATCACTTGAGCCTGGATTTCAAGGCTGCAGTGACCTATGATTATCCCACTGCATTCCAGCCAGGGTAAGAGTGAAATCCTCATCTCTGTAAAAATAGAAATTACAATGATTGATCAAATGTACATGACGATAGTATTTTTATGTATTTCCTTTCTGAGTAAATAAGTATTTGTTGGGAGGATTTTATAAATTAGTTTAAAATAAAAACTCTTTATATTTGGTTTATTTCTTACCTTTACTATATTATTAACAAGAGAGGGCAGCCATAGACTGTTTTAAAGAATTCTATGGCTTACATATATTTCAGAGGTAAAAGTCCTTTAAAACACTTCATTCAGTAACACATGGCACATACTTTTTTTTTTCTTTGAGACAGAGTCTTGTTCTGTCACCCAGGCTGGAGTGCAGTGGCACAATTTTAGCTCACTGCAACCTCCGCCTCCCAGTTTCAAGCAATTCTCGCACCTCAACCTCCCAAGTAGCTGGGCCTACAGGCTCACGCCACCATGCTGGCTGATTTTTGTATTTTTAGTAGAGACAAGGTTTTGCCATGTTGGCCAGGCTGTTCTCAAACTCCTGACCTCAAGTGATCTGCCTGCCTTGGCCTCCCAAAGTATTGGGATTACAGGCATGAGCCACTGCGCCCAGCCAGTACATACTATTTAAAGTCATTGTTGACACATCATTTATACCTCTGATATAACCCTTAGAACATGGAAGAGCCTAAGTAACTGTCTAACCATCTTATTTTATAGGTAAGAAAAGTAAATCCCAAAAATCTTACACGACATGTCTAAGACTACCTAGCCACTTGATGGCAGAATGTGTTTAGTTTTGTCCTTAGCACCACCACCCCGCCAACCATTTCTTCATTAAGTATCCGTGACATAGAAACTAGCTATGTAGCTTATAGTGGATTCAGGAGAGAGCTGAAGAAATTTAGCCTTGAGTAAGATCAGGTTTACACTTCAGAATTACTTAGAAATTCAAAAATTTATTCAAAAATCATTTACATTATCAGATTCACAAACCTGATGGCTTCTTTTGATCCTATAGTCTAATTCTCATTAACCATTTTTCTCCTGTTGCTATGTTAATATTTATATATATTTTAACTATTTACAAAGAGTATTTGAGTCAACTCAGCAGCATGTTTTTTTAAAAGCATAAAGCTCTTAGGCTTATAGTAATAAATTTGAATGATTTTTTTTTTTTTTTTTTTTGACAGAATTTTGCTCTTGTTACCCAACCTGGAGTGAGGTGGTGCAATCTTGGTTCACCACAACCTCCGCCTCCCAGGTTCAAGCAATTCTCCTGTCTCAGCCTCCCAAGTAGCTGGGATTACAGGCATGCGCCACTATGCCAGCTAATTTTTGTATTTTCAGTAGAGACGGGGTTTTACCATGTTGGTCAGGCTGGTCTCAAATTCCTGACCCCCGGTGATACACCCGCCTCAGTCTCCCAAAGTTCTAGGATAACAGGCGTAAGCCACCACACCCGGCCAAGTTTTGATATTTTCTAAAAGTCATTATTTACAGCACATTATAATGACATCTATGTGTCTGTTAAATGTTATTCTTTATATAGGCTTTGAACATTTCTGGCAAAAAGTGTATTTTTTTCTCAATATTGTAGTACTCATTCTAGCGCTATAACCTGAGGAAACTTAAGATCAGAAGCATGAGGAGACACATTTTTATGTACTTGTTCCTCTTAGTTAAGAGATTTTATGTACTTGTTCCTCTTAGTTAAGAGATAAGGTCCCTCAACCTTGGTTTTCCCACCCAGGTTTGTCTCTGCCTCAGAGATGAATTGAATTATCACCAGCTGCAGGTACAGTCAGTGAGTTTACCAACGTATTTGTTATATCACCAGAATACTTCTGTCATCAGTAATCATTTTTTATTATCCACTTACCAACCAGAGATTGACTAAATACACACACATGCATGCACACACACAGAGACACACTTACAAAGCTACAAATCAGGTTCTATGATGGATGATGTGGTATGACTCCCATCACACCCCCCCAATTCCAGCCCCTTAAGGACTAAGACACTCATGCTCCCATTTACCCAGAGTATTGGCTGCTGACAGCTGGTAGCTACATTCTTCTTGTGAAATTGTTCTTAACTTAAAGTTTACACCCCCTCACCTAAGTTTACACCCCCTCTATTGATGTGGGAATTCAAAGGCTTGTCCCCTTGGCTTTAATTTAGAACTTCTCTGAAGAAGCTTCAGAGCCCCTGTGGATCAACTGAGACCTCTGTTGTGACTGCATCACAGTTCAGCTTTTCCTCTCTAATCTTACTTTCTTACCTCTCACAGATCATGTCCTGGGAGAAACGCTGTTTCCCACAACAAACCTCCTACATGCACAACTCAGAGTCTATTTCCTCAGATCCCAACCTGCAACTGCTTATAAATATGTGTGTGTGAAAATGGAAGGAGAGAAAGTAAGAAGTTTGAATGAGTTGGTTAATTTTGCCCATCATATGTGGCATAATCATGGGAGAAAGGACAATAAAACAAGGCTTGGATATTAAATTCATTTTTTTTTCTTTTTTTTTGGGATGGAGTCTCGCACTGTCACCCAGGCTGTAGTGTAATGGCGCAATCTCAGTTTACTGCAATCTCTGCCTCCGGGGTTCAAGCAATTCTCCTGCCTCAGCCTCCCTAGTGGCTAGGACTACAGACACGTGCTACCACGCCCAGCTAATTTTTTTGTGTTTTCAGTAGAGACGGGGTTTCATCATGTTGGCCAGGATTGTCTCGATCTCCTCACCTCATGATCCACCTGCCTCGGCCTCCCAAAGTGCTGGGAATACAGGTGTGATCTGGCCATTAAATTCATTTTCTTGTATAATACTACTGGTTCTATTTTATCTATAGTCCTTACATTGGATTATCATTTATTTACCTCTCAATGTTAGACCACCTCGTCCTTCCATTCTCTACCCTCTTTTCTCTCTATAATTCCATCAAGAGGCCAGATGGGGCTCACATCTGTAATCCCAGCACTTTGAGAGGCTGACATGGGAGGATCACTTGAGGCCAGGAGTCTGAGAACAGCCTGGGCAATATAGCAAGACTTAGTCTCTCTCTCTCTTTTTTTTTTTTTTTTGAGATGGAGTTTCGCTGTTGTTATCCAGACTGGAGTGCAATGGCATGATCTCGGCTCACCGCAACCTCCGCCTTCTGGGTTCAAGCAATTCTCCTGCCTCAGCCTCCCGAGTAGCTGGGACTACAGGCGCACACCACCATGCCCAGCTAATTTTTGTATTTTTAGTAGAGACGGGGTTTCACCATGTTGACCAGGATGGTCTCGATCTCTTGACCTCGTGATCCACCCGCCTTGTCCTCCCAAAGTGCTGGGATTATAGGCGTGAGCCACCGCACCCGGCCAAGACCCAGTCTCTTAAAAATAGTTATAAACAATCTTTTCCATTCGGGTAAGTCTTATGAATTGAATTAGCACCTGTACACACATGGATTCCTAAATCTTTAGCTCCAATTCTAACCACTTTCTGAGGTTTAGATAAGAATTTTCAAAGGCTATTTTACCTCTCAACTTGAATTTTTTGCAGACACTTTAAATTCATTGTGTCCAAAACTAAACTCATTACCATCAAAACCACTTCCCCATATGGTCTCTATCTCTTGTGTAATACATTCACTATCTGCCCAGTTCCCTCAAAGTAAATTACCTAGTTGTCAGTATTCTCACACGTTATATGAATGATTGATCACCAAGTCTTGAAAATTTGAATCAGAAATGTAAAATCTATTTTTTCCACTGCTTTACTTAAGTCTTGTCATTTTATTCTCTTTTTTGGTCTGAAAGACTACCTCTATAGTCAATTTTAGTTCTTTAACCATCTTCCCAGTTTCTCAGTCTAACTCACCACACACCACCTACCATTAGGCCTATAAAAGAAACTGTATTCAGTGGTATTTGTGAAAAACAGTTTGGGCTCCAGTTCCCTGTTTCTGATCCATTACATATCCTGAGTTCTTATTCTGTCTCTTTTACTTAGAATTGGCATTTAAGTGTGTGTTTGGGCTCTTGAAACCTATTTATCCTGTAGGATTCTGACTTGGCTGTCTCTACTCTGGACCCCTGCAGGTATGATATCATAGTCATTCTCATACTCTGTGATCTGCAGCCTCTGGGTACTAAGGATATAGCAGTCAACAAAAATCACTATTCTCATAGAGCTTACATTCTCTTGGGATAAGTGCATCTGTTGAAGCCAAGAGATGAAGAAGGGGAATGATAACCACAATATTTACACTTTCTCCCCTGGCTGACATAGTTTGTTAAAGAGACGTAATCTGTTTGTCCAGCAGATTGTACCAGCATCTCCTCCCATAATTGTCCAAGGGATCTGCAAGCCATTGCTGCTTCACCCTCTTCAAACGTATCTTGGGATCAATTAAAAACAAAAACAAAAACAGCCTTCCTTGCTTAAGCAACTGCAAATTCATATGAAAGCCTGAGACTTGTAACTGGCGTGTATAATAGGGTGATACTTTACAATATTATACAGATACAATGTAATCTTCACAGCCTTCCTTTTCCTTGGTTTGAGGCTTATTACACAAAAGGAGCCAGAGGATTATTACACAAAGGAAGCTACACCAGAAAGGACACTGATTAGCTTTGAGACTCAAAGCTGACTTCCCTGACCTCTCTAAGAAGAGAATTGTCTTGCAAAGCTGGAGAATAAAAAGGTTTCCCAAACTCCTTTTGCTAACATTAACACATCAAAGGCTAAGCCTGATAACTATTAGGCTCTCAAATCACCACTACCCACAATAGGAAACATCATATTGTGACCCAGTTCACATGTACCTAGACTGGATATTATATGTACATGTGAAGTGGGTCATAATATGATATGTATATATATATATATATATACACACACACAAACATGCATTATTGTGAAACAAGAGTTTAACATGCATTTTGATATATTCATCCACTATAATTTTATTTCTTTTTAATACACTATTCACAGCACTCTGAACTGTGATGTGCATTTAAAAAAAATTACAGCCCAGGATTTTTCAAAAGCGAAAATTCAGTGAGACAGAAAAAGAAGTTAATTCTCCTTCTGCTGGGGGCAGGGTTTGGGGTGGGTAGGGGTGGGGGCCGTGCTTAGGGAGAGGATCTGAAGAATCGGAATGTTCAAATCCTTGTTGTTGAGTAGATTTTGACCGGAGGGAAAATATCTTACAGTGAAGAACAGAATTATTTGATGTTGGTTATTAAAAGCGGAATGTTTCGAAGTCACTGCATTCATGGGGAAGTGTAAGGTCACCAAGACATTGTAAAAACTAGATAAGGATGAGGCAACCGCAGAATGTTTACATTTGTACAGGGATAAGCACAGGATAAGCTAAAACCACAGCTGGTGTTTGACCAAAGAAGAACCGGCTGTAACTGACATTGCACACTGTATGGGTCCCTCCTGATGACCTGGGCAATGAAATTCCCCTCATGATAGTGCTATTATAAAATGAAAAAAGTAAGAAAATTAAGTAATTGGTAACCAGTGGTGGAGAAACCTGTGGTCTAGTTAGTGTCATCTTGAGGGAAAGACGGGAGTGCTTGTGTGCGTGGTGGGTTGGGTGGTGGTGGCGGCAGGAGAAAAGTTGTGCAAGAAAGATGAGACCATGAAAATGATAAACACGGGGTAGGCATAACAATGCACAGACTTGCATACTTAACAAATACTTGGGTGCCTTAGACACGGTATAATTAACTGACAAGGTTGTGTTCACTAAAGATAATAGAATTCGTTGTCTCCACATTGCCCATCAGTTTGCCCCATCCTACCTTTGAAGCAACAAGTAGATTAAATTGCAGTTTTTCTGAGTTGGGTTAAATTTAGATTTTTTTCTTCCTTCCCTCCCAAAAGGGGAGGAGCTAACAAGAAAGATCAGATAGGTTATAGTAAATGAAAAGACCTCATTGTCATTGTACATTCAAGTGTAGTGAGTAAACGTGTGACCCCATCCATATGGTCTTTGCCCAAATGTCACCTGTCAGCAAGCCTTTCCCTAACCACACTGTAATTTACCCCAAGCGCTCCTTCTCCTGTTCTGCTTCACTTTTCTACATAGCATTTGTTGCAAATAAACAACAGTGTGTGTGTATGAATAATATAATGAATCTCTTATGTTCCCATCACCAAGCTTCAATAATTATCACTATTTTACCCATCGTTTAATCTATACCCTCATCATTTTGTTTCACTTTGTTTAGGCGTTTTTTATGAAATATTTTAAAGTGAATATGAGATATGACATTTCCCCTCTTATTTAATGTCTGACTTCTACTTGAATATGTGCTCACCGAGGGCAGGAATTTTTATCTACTGTTGACAGAAACATTCTCGAATCTTTTTTTTGTCTTTATAAATTCATTCAAGTTTGAGAAGTGATTCCCAGCATCCTTTTTTTTTTTTACTTTTGAATTTTAATTAATTAGTTTATTTTATTTATTTTTTATTTTTTTGAGACAGAGTCTCGCTCTGTCACTCAGGCTGGACTGCAGTGGTGCAATCTCGGCTCACTGCAACCTCCACCCCACAGTTCAAGTGATTTTTCTGCCTCAGCCTCTGAATAGCTGGGATTACAGCACTAACACATCAGCTAATTTTTGTAATTTTAGTAGAGCTAGGGTTTCACCATGTTGGCCACGCTGGTCTAGAACTCCTGACCTCAGATGATTTACCCACCTTGGCCTCCCAAAGTGCTCGGATTATAGGCGTGAGCCACTGCACCTGGCATTTTTTTTTTAAAGACAAAGTCTTGCTCTGTTAGGCTGGATTGCAGTGGCATCATCATAGTTTACTGCAGCCTCAGCCTCCCCAGGGTTAGGTGAGGCTCACACCTCAGCCCCTTCAGAAGCTGAAATTGCAACTGCACACCACCACATCCAGTTAATGTATTTTTTGTAGAGATGGGATTTCACATGTTGCCCAAGGTGGTCTCAAGCTCTTGGGCTCAAGTGATCTGCCCGCCTCAGCCTCACTCACAAAGTGCTGGGATTATAGGCATGAGCCATCACTCCAGCCACAGCATCTTAAAAATGTCTTGCAAACCTGGAGAAAGTTCCTTAAAAATGTTCCTGGCACATAATAAGTGCTCAATGCATTTTTTTTTTTGAGTGAATAAATATGGAATCCAAAAAGTAACATTTTCAGTCTCTTGCTAGTTAGGCATTGTCTCAGTCAGTTCAGAATGCTATAGTGGAATATCATAGACTGGGTGGATAAACAACAGAATAGTTTGTTTTTAGTGTGCAGAAATGCAGATAATTTTTTATATGTTTGTTTTGTATCCTGCAACTCTCTGAATTTATTAGTTCTAAGAGGTTTTTTTTAATGGCATTTTTAAAGCGTTTTCTATACGTAAGATGTTGTTCACAAAGAGGGACAACGTTACTTCTTCCTTTTAGATTTGAATGCTTCTTATTTCTTTTTCTTGCCACTTTGCTCTGGCTAGGACCTCTACTATTTTGTTGAACTGAATTGGTGAAAGTGGGCATCTTTACCTTGATCAGAGAAAAGGCTTTCAGTTTTCCACTGACAGATATGATGTTAGCTATTGGCTTTTCATATATATACTTTATTATATTGAGGTACTTCCCTTCTCTTCGTTTTTAAAAATTTTTTAACAATTCCCATGAGCTGGGCACGGTGGCTCACACCTGTAATCCCAGCACTTTGGGAGGCTGAAGCAGGCGGATCACCTGAGGTCGAGAGTTTGAGACCATCCTGACCAACATGGAGAAACCCTGTCTCAACTAAAAATACAAAATTACTGGGTGTGATGGTGCATGCCTGTAATCCCAGCTACTCAGGAAGCTCACTTGAACCTGGGAGGCGGAGGTTGTGGTGAGCCGAGATTGCACCATTGCACTCTACCCTGGGCAATGAGAGCAAAACTCCATCTCAAAAACAGAAAAAAAAAAATTCCCAAATTGTAGTAGAGAGAGTCTGAGTTTTGTTTTTGTTTTTGTTTTTGATTTACAAAAGGATGTTGAATCTCATAAAATGCTCTTTTGGCATTTATTGAAATGATCATATGGATTTTATCTTTGATGTGGCAAATCACACTGATTATTTTTGTATTGGAAAAGAAAATTAGGAAAACAGTCCCATTTACAGCAGCACCAAAAAAAATAAAATACCTAGGAATAAACTTAATTAAGGAGGTAAAAGACATACACTGAAAACTGTAGAATATTGCTGAAAGAAAGAAGATATACATAAATGAAATGATACTGTGTTCATGGATTAGAAGATTTAAAATTGTTAAAATATTCATACTATACAAAACAATACAGATTTAATACAATCCCTGTAAAATCCCAATGGCATTTCTTACAGAAATAGAAAAAGCAATTCTAAAATTCATGTGGAACCACAACAGACCATGAATAGCCAAATCAATCTTGAAAAAGAACAAAGCTAGAAGCATCACACATCCTGACTTCAAAATATATTACAAAGCTACAGTAATCAAAACAGTATGATACTGGCATGAAAACAGATACATAGAAAAGTGGAACAAAACAGAAAGCCCAGAAATAAATCCATATGTATTCTGTCAACTGATTTTTGACAAGGATGCCAAGAATACACAGTGGAGAAAGGATAGTCTTTTCAACAAATGGTAGTGGGAAAACTGAATATATGCAAAATAATGAAATTGGACCCTGATCTTATACCATCTACAAAAGTCAACTCAAAATGAATGAAAGGCTTAAATTTAAGGCTTGTAACAGTAAAACTCCTAGAAAAAAGACTTAGGGGAAAAGCTTCATGACATTGGTCAGCAGTGATTTTTATGTATATGACGCCAAAAAGACAGGCAGCAAAAACAAAAATAAGTGGGACTACATCAAGGTACATAAACCTGAACAGAAAACAAACAAACAAAACAAACACACAAACAAAATTAACAGAGTGAAAAATCAACTTACACCTTACCTAATGGAAGAAGATATTTGCAAACCATATTCTGATAAGAGTTAATCTCCAAAATATACAATGATTTCCTACAACTCAATAGTAAGAAAATGGATAACCAGATTTTAAAAATGGTCTAAGGACTTGAATAGACAATTTTCCAAAGAAGACATGAAAATGGCCAAGAAATATGTGAAAAATAAATGTTCAATATCATAAAACAGGGACATGCAAGTTAAAACAACAATGAGATAATAACCTTACACCTATCAGGATGCTTATTATCAAAGGAAACAAAAAACAAGGGTTGGCAAGAATGCAAAGAAATTGGATCCCTTGTACACTGTTAGTGGGAACATAAAATGGTGCAGTTGCGGTAGAAAACAGTAGAGAGCTTCCTAAAAAAAAATTAACAAGTAGGACTACTGTATGATCCAGCAATCCCACTTCTGGGTATATATCCAAAACAATTGAAATCAGGATCTCAAAGATGCTAGCATTCCTATGTTCATTACAGCACTATTTCACCATAACCAAGATGTGGAAATAAACTAAATGTTTATGGAAAGATGAATGGATTTTTAAAGTGTGGCATATACAAATGGTAAATATTGACCCTAAAACAGAAGGAAATTCTACAATATGCAACCACATGGATGAGCCTTGAGGACATTACATTAAGCAAAGCAAGCCAATCACAGAAGGACACATACTGTGTGATTTCACTTATTTGTTTTTACTATAATAAAATAAAATTTTTAAAAAAAGGAAAAACTGCCAAGTCTAACACTGCTATCCTACCAATGAGCACTTTTCTCCTCAAACTTGCAGCAGCCACTGCTCAAAGTTCTCCATCTCGGTATCCATTTGTCAGTAACCCACCATCATAAGCCAATTACTGCACTGTGTCCTAGATCATTAACACTTCTACATACTATACAAGCCCAAGGCATAATTCACTACAATAGAATTTGCAGAGCATGTTGCTCTACCCATTCAGCTAATCACAGCAGTCATTACCATTACAGCTTCCATCCCTAATTCTCCACTTCCCTGCCCCTCCAAGAACCAGCCTCTGATTGATAGTGGGATAAGCTGCCTAAGAAAACCTACAGGATCCACTGCTCTTGGACATCTAATGTTTTAGCTTAGTCATCAGATTGTCATTCTTATGGTAAATGCACCAGATTTTTGCTTAGGGCACTGTCTCTCTTTGGTTCCCATTCAGCATTGTTAGGTCGGGACTGATCCCTCCACCTTTGATCCAGAAGTAATTATGTAAGCCAGTCAGAGAATCTCATTAGCCTTGTCACAGTGCTTGGGTCATAGACAAATGTACAATGGGAAATAGGCACATCAAAAGCATTGAAAGCCATTTCTGAGCTATACATTGGAATTGTTGGGGGCAGAAAAGCTCTCTTCCCAACAGATTTTAACCTAAAAAATTTTGAGCTGTTGGTTGCACTTTTGATATCATATGTGGAGAGCCTGAGGGTCAGCCTGTCTGAGACTCAAGATAATGCTTAGGAAAGGAGAAACAAGAAATGACTAGTTATTGTCAATTGAGCAATTACTATGTGTTAATCACAATTGATCATTTCATTCTACAGTAACTCTAAGAAACAGGGTTCACATTTTTCATCCACAAGCCAGAGATGAGGCCAGTGAAGATAAGTGTCTTGCTTAAAGTTTTATAGCTAGTGCCAAAGCTGAGATTTGAACCTAAGCAGTCTAGATTTAGAACACATATTCAGCTCCACTATGCTACACTGTCTCAATGCATGCTAATATATTGACTAATAAATACATGCCCTTCAGAGAGAGCTAGAGAGAGAGCAAGAGCCTGAGAGACAATTAGTCCTGGTTATTTGTCTTTGAACGCCTGGATCTAGTCATACCTAAAATCATAAACTTTTTTTTTTTTTTTTTTTTTTTTTTAGGCAGAGTCTCGCACTGTTGCCCAGGTTGGAGTGCAGTGGTGTCATCTTGGCTTACTGCAACCTCTACGTCCCGGGTGCAAGCGATTCTCCTGCCTCAGCCTCCTGCGTAGCTGGGATTACAGCCACTTGCCACCACACCCAGCTAATTTTTTGTATTTTTAGTAGAGATGGGTTTTCACCATGTTGGCCAGGCTAGTCTCGAACTCGTGACTTTGTGATTCGCCCGCTTTGGCCTCACAAAGTGCTGTGATTACATGTGTGAGCCACCGTGCCTGGCCCTAAACTTTTTTTTAAATTAAATAAACAAATTCTCCTTTCCTTTTCACCTTTTTTCAGCAGTCAGTTTGACTGTTAAAACTGAAAAAACTCTTATTATATTCCTTAATATCCAAGGAGTATACAGAAATCTATATCAAACATGAAAGCTTACAGATCACACTGAAAACACTGGATGACTGTACATACTTTGTAAACATTTACAATTGCATCTAGGGGAAATCTGAGGACTATTTCATGAGATTCTTTGAGATAATTCATTGAATTAACCAACCCTTCAGTATTCTTCCTATACTTACCCCTGCCCACTCTTGTTTTCTTTCATGTCTTCATGCCCGGCCTGACTGACATACACCTTGCTCTATAACTAGGGCCTACAGCTTCAGGCAAAATCAGAGTACGCAGTAAGAGCAGTGCTCTGGTGAGCTGGCATGCTGCAACCCAGGCTTACATCTCAAAATTGCCCATAAATGTATGTTTTCCTTGGACCTTCCCCAAAATAGTTATACTGAGCCTTGTCTGGTAGGGGAGTCCTGTGTCTGATATAGTGTGCATCTCAAATTTGTTGCTTTAAGTCATCGTAATACACCCACACAAGAAATCTAAAGGAGCATGACCTGACCCTGCTCATTTGTTCTTTCTCTGTTCCTGTTTTTGTCCTGTCCTTAAGTGATTTCCAACTGGAGTTGCCTCTTTTTATCCTACCATTTCTGTAGGCTGAGATTTCTTAATCAGTATTACAGACAACACAATAGTAGTTAGGACCTGGAGTCCCAACTACTCAGGAGGCTGAGGTAGGAGGATCCCTTGGCCCAGAAATTCAAGGTTACAGTGAGCTATGATCAGATCACTGCACTCCAGCCTGAGAGACCCTGCCTGTAATGAAAAAGATAAAAAGTTGATTTGAATAATTTGTTGATGATCTGGAACTCTCATGCATTTTTGGCAGGACCATAAATTGGGACAACATTGCAAAAACAGTATTAATCTGCTAAAAGTTTAATCTCCTAAAATCTTAGGGTTATGCTTACCAGGAATACAAACATACATATCAAAACTACACTGGAAGTTCTTAACAGTATTATTTATTCTAGCTATAAATTGAAAGCAACCCAAATGGAATTGGAATGGATGAATAACATGTGACATATTCATGGAAGAAAATACCACTCAGCAGTGAAAGTGACCACACTGTAGCTGTGTATACAATATGGATGCATCTTTTTTAATATTTCCTGAAAGATACCAGACACCAAATAATATAGAGGCATGATTCAATTAATGTATACTCAGAAACAAAATTTTAAAAGTTAGAATATTGGTTGCCTTTGAGGAAAAGAAAAGGGATAGTTCCACCTTGCTCCAGAATACTCTGGTAGCATACATACTACCATGGCTGTCTGATGGGTAATTCTGCCTTCTTCCCCAAGTCCCATGTCCCATTCTAGACCACAAGCAGGTTCCTCAGTCTTTCTACCTGATTCACCAATGAAATGGATGGTGGAACTATGTTCCAACAATGGTCAACAACTCCGATTTTCCTAAATATTCCACATAAATGCATAACTATTTCATATTGTTGCCTCTGTCTAGCATAGAATTCCCTCTTCTCTCTCAGCAGAGAAATTCATGATCCCAATTCAAAATACAGATGGCACCACCAAAAGCCAGAGAAAGAGGCAAGAAGTTTTAGTCAGACCTGTCTTTGATTCTTAGCTTGCCACATGCAATCTACATGTACTTGGCCATCGCTTAACATTTTAGCCTGTTTCTCATGTATGCAATGAGAATAATGATATCCAGCTTATGGGCTGTTTAAAGGAATACATGAGGTGATAAGGTAAGAGTTTATTACATATTATTTTTCTTTGTTTTGCTTTTTCCCTTGCAGTATTGCTTGCTTTCTGCTATGTACTAAAACCACTCATAATAATTTTAGAGTCATTAATATTATTAATTTATATTTTCTCTTTTATTTCTTTAAACAATTTTTTGTTTTTTAATTTTAAAGACAGGGCCTTGCTTTGTTGCCCAGGCTGGTCTCAAACTCCCGGCTCAGATGATCCTTCTGCTTCAGTCTCCCAAAGTGCTGCAATTATAGGCGTGAGCCACAGTGAATGGCCCCAAGTCATTTATTTTATTTTGTTTTATTTATTTATTTATTTATTTATTTATTGAGACAGAGTCTCACTCACTCTGTTGCCTAGGCTGGAGTGCAGTGGCACAATCTTGGCTTGCTGCAACCTCCCTTCGCCTCCCAGTTTCAAGTGATTCTCCTGCCTCAGCCTCCCGAGTAGCTGGGTTTTTACAGGAGCGTGCTACCATGCTCAGCTAATTGTTGTAGTTTTAGTAGAGATAGGGTTTCACCATGTTGGTCAGGCTGGTCTTGAACTCCTGACCTCAAGTGATCCTCCCGCCTTGGCTTCCCAAAGTTCTGGGATTATAGGCATAAGCCACTGCCCTGGGCCCCAAGTCATTAATTTTAAGAAGTATTTATTTAGCATGGGTGTACTTGGTAGGAGCCAGGGTTAGAAAAAGAGCAAGATATGATTCACAAGAAATTATTATTTTGGCTAGGAATAACAAGTTAGTTAGTGAATAAGAAAATGTCTAATGAAAAAATAATTTGGGGGAATTTTAGGAAGACTTTAAGAAATTTTAAAGCCATTATGTTCAAGAGACTAGATTTTTTTTTTTAGATAACCAGAGAGATTAATTAGGAATCTACAGTAGCCATGCTGATCTAAAGTTATCAATATCTAGCTTAATATGTGTGTCAATGGAAAGAGAAAAAAAGATATGACACATGAGACATTAAGAAGGAAGAAGCATTAGAATTTTTTAAAAATAGATACTGTATAAAGAATAATACAGGCCAGGAATGGTGGCTCACACCTGTAATTCCAACCCTTTTGGAAGCCAAGGTGAGAGGATTGCGTGGGGCCGGGAGATTGAGACCAGCCTGGGCAAAAAAAAGCAAGACCTCCATCTCTAAAAATAAAAAGTAAAAAAAACTTTTAAACTAAAAAAAATTTTATTTAAATAGCCGGATGTGGTGTGTGCACCTGTACTAGGTGAAAGAGTAAGATCCTGCCAAAGAAACAGAAGTAGAAGGAAGAAGAAGGAGAAGGAAGAAGGGGAAGGAAGGAGAAGGGGAAGGAAGGAGGAGGAAGAGAAGGAGAAGTAGGAATAGGAGAGGGATGAGGTAAAGAAGAAAGAAGAAGAGAAGAGGAGGATAAAGAAAAGGCGGAGAAAAGAAGAGTAGTACGTTGTGAAACTGTTTTGTGTTTTTTTTGGTTTTTTATTTTTTAGAGACAGGGTCTTGCTAAGTCATCCAGGCTAGAGTACAGTGGCGCAATCATAGCTTACCGCAGCCTTCTGTACAACAGGCACACGCCACCATGCCATTTTTTTAATCGAGATGAGGTCTTTCATTGTTACTCAGGCTGATCTCAAATTCCTAGGCTCATGCAATCCTCCTCCCTCAGCCGCCTGAGTAGAGGAGGCATGAGCCACTGCACCTCTCAATTTCAAAGTCATATAGAAATTTTATTTGTTTACTCTGAAATAAAAAACCTATCAATATTTTATCTGTCTAACTTCCAATGGTTTTAGCTGAAAATTTCAAAGAAGAAATTCATCATGTGGATTCTAAATAACATTAAACATGTTTTATTAAACATCGTGATTTTAATTTTTAAAAGATGGTGAGAAGGTTGTCACTTTTGTCAAAAGGTCTGTCTTGGAAAAAAGAAAATAGGATGCAAGAAAACATCAAGTAGCAACTATTGCTACATAGCTAGAAGGTTTCATATGTTTCAGTTATTAGAGAACAATTTTGATGCTCTGTGGCTTTTGAAAGATTACTGTCTCTGTAATGGGACGTAAATCGTAAAAATACATACAATTCAACAACTTGAAATTTATTGATATTGTTATGAGCTGTTTAACTGACAAAGTTTTACTTTGACATTTGAATAAAACATCTAATATGCAATTTGCTTAACACATACTTTGCATATCATCTGCTATTATACAAACTTTTATTGTAACAATGGGAATATAAGATATAAAGACATTTTTGCATAGTAGAAGTGAACTAATGAATCCTTTAAGATGAAATGTGAAATCCTGGCAGGGGAGGGGAAAAGAACAGAAGATATATATTAACAGAATGCCCTAAGATGGTCTGGGAACACTTACCCCAAATCGGTATTTCATTAAGCAGATCACATAGCAAAGCTACTTATGTTATTAAGCAGTGAATTAAGATACATAAATAGAGAAAAAAATTTGTGATACACAAAATAAATTACATGTTTACAATTGTAGATATATAAAAAGCCAGCATTTAAAAAAATATTCTGGAAGTTAAACAAATTTAATTCTGGAGTGCCAATAATCAAAATTGATTCTAGAGTGTTTCATCAATGGAAGATCTTTTGAAGTAATAGAATACTCATAATGTGGAAGATACACTCAGGAGAGAGGGAGAAAAAAACCTGAGATAAAGTCATGGAATATCACAATAACTAATAGGAACAAATATTCCTATTGAAGTATTATACTTTAATTTTCCTATTAAAATACTAAACTCCTGGATCCTACTCATCTGGCAGAAGACTGTTGAACCTTATTGTTATGCCTATACAAGTGTTTGGAATGTAACTTTATCTGGAACAATACTAGTACCTGGAACTTTTTTTTATAATTTCATGTAATTTGCCTTATGAGTTTCCACTGCCATTTGGGAGTAACTTGCATTCAGTCCTTGCCTCTGTGTTAGTTTCTTGTTGCATTGCTGTAAAGAAATGCCTAGGTGGGCACAGTGGCGCTCACACCTATAATCCCAGCATTTTGGGAGACTGAAGTGGACAGATCACTTGAGCCTAGGAGTTTGAAACCAGCCTGGGCAACATAGTGAAACCCTGTCTCTACAAATAAATTCAAAAATTAGCCTGGTGGTGCACACCTGTAGGCCCAGCTACTCAGGAGGCTAAATCTAGGAGGCGGAGATTGCAGTAACCATGATTGCACCACTGCAGCAGCTGGGTGACAGAGTAAGACCCTGTCTCGAAAAATGAAAAGGGAGAGAGAGAAAACAGAGAGAAAGACATACATGAAGCTGGGTAATTTATAAAGAAAATAGTTTCATTGACACACGGTTCTGCAGGCTGTACAGGAAGTGCGTGTGTGTTGGCATCTGCTTCTGGTGAGGCCTCAAGGAAGCTTACAAACATGACAGAAAGCGAAGGAGAACCAGCATGTCACACATACAGTGATGGAGGAGATGCTATATACTTTTAAACAACCAGATCTCACGTGAGCTCAGAGCAAGAACTGACTCATCACCAAGAAGATGGCACTAAGCCATTCAAGAGGGATTCACCACAATTACCCAAACACCTTCCACCAGGCCCCATCTGCAACACTGGGGATTTCATTTGAACATGAGATTTGGAGGGGACAAACATCCCAACTATATCAGTTTGTACCATGGTACGGGAATCCTCATTGCATATAGTGCCCTGCCATGTTGGGTGCCCTGAATTTCTTTCAGTCCTACTAGGTACAAAAGTTAGCTTCTTGTGGGCAGTGAGTAACATTCGTGAACTTTATGGGGACTACAGAATTGCCTAACTCTTCAGTTTGAGGATGTCCCAAAAGAGGGCTTTTAGATACCTTGATAATTAATCTTTTTGCACATAACATCAGCTTCCAAAGACACAATATTTTATATCCAAACATTAGAAGAACAGAGTTCATGAATGTTTATGCCTAAGCATGGACTCTGCTGAAAGCTGTGGCTTGTTTATGTGGGTGTGTCTTTAGTTAGGTACCCCATATGGGTGTGTCTTTAGTTAAGTACCCTAACCCTCTAAGGTGTGTCTCTAACCCTCTAAGGTTAAGGTAAAGATACACCCATATATTGTACTTTAGAGTTTAGGGTACTTAACTAAAGACACACCCACATAACTCTTACTTTGCTGCCTTGCTCTGACTCACAAGTAAAGGTGGAAACTGGCAGACATAATCCCTGTTCCCTGATTTCATGTACATGTCTGAGAGTAGCTGTGCTCCCTCAGATCACGTGTAGATTCCGGTCATGGTGGGTTCCCAAGCATTAGAAACCACATCTGTTAGGGTCTAGGACAGGAAACCCAGATTGTGGCAGCCTAAGTGCCACCCCAATCAGAGTAGACAAGTATGAGAACGTATTAGAAAAGGTCTTCCACCCTCTCAAGCAGCTCTGTAGTTCCTTTAGTTTCAAAGCAGTAATTTTAGAGCCTAGGAGTTGCCTCTGTTTATACACTGATATATGTCATAATTTTCCTGGTTCCTGCAAAAAAAGCTGTAATTCTTCTTAGGATTGGGAGTGCATATTTTAAAGGAGTATGTTGATAGACACCTGTTACAGGAATTCATTTTCCCCTCAAGCCACTTCATGGCGGCACCAGTACAATTTGTAAATTTAGTGAGACCATAATTCAGGGATGCACTGGAATTGGGCTTCAAACTGAATGCACAGAGATCACTGGAAGACTTAGGGGGAAAAAGGAAGAGATCCTATGAACAAGGGGGAAAAAGTGACAGACAAAAAGGGTAAAACAGAATGGTAACTGTCAGAAGAAGGGGTGTAGTTTAATTCCTTACATCATCCTTTCTTATACTGCCTAGGTGAAAAGGCACGGCTGCTGGCATGATAGGGGTTTCCTAGAAAGCAGTGAAGAGACCATAGCCTAATGAGAGCAGAGACTTGGGACCAGGAAGCATAAAGCCATGAAATAATGACTCTACTGTATTAGAGGTAATTTATTGCTGTTTCCAGTATTTAACATATGGAGTAAAATCCTAAATGCTGAATGAAAGAATCCAAAAGCGGAACATAATATAAGGTATCTTAGGGTCCCTCAAAAAAGAATTAAATACCATTGGTTTAGAGAAAGGTATTTTATGGATTGACGTTTTCTGGGAATTTGAGGGTTTGAGAAAAAAGAATATACTAGATGATTAGTATTTGGTTGTATTACACTATATGTTTAAATACATAAACATTGTAATGTAAGTTCATTGTCTGAGAATTTGCTCGATTTTTAGATATCATTAATACTTCTAGGAAAGAGTTTCCAGAACATTTTATGAAACTTTAATCAGTAGGTATCTATAAATTTTATTGGATTATGATGCCATGTAAACAGGTAAGAAGGCATTTCCCCACCTAAAACATTCTCCACACAAAGTATTCACATTTAAAGCATGAACTTTGTTTCTCCTTGGCCCTACAACTCCACCACCACCAGAGCAGATAAACTAGTTCTTAGGATCCCATGCCTCATAAATGTATTTTCAGGTTAGTCTGTTGTTGGCCAAGAAAAATCTATAGGGCCATAATAACAGGCAATTTGTAGCAAGAGAGACTTGAATTTAAAGTACCTCATGACTTCACCCATGACATTGGGTCCTGAAAGAAGGCCCAAAGGACAGATCACTGAGCCCCTTTCAAGTCAGGAAATTATCTAGTGGACTAATACCTCATCGTTCTCTTCCAAATCTCTCCAACCTATTTTCCATTGCTTATATTTAGGCTCTTTCTGTATAAATCTCATGTTGCATCCTGACTGCTTTTCTGATAGAGCTAGGAGAAAGAGACAGCATGTTCCATTTCTGCTTTCTGGACTCCTGGGATCCTAGAAGCCAGCTGAAGCACATAGTTGTAGGGAGAGCTACCTGCTATAGAACAGAAGAGCCAATCTTTCCTTGAGTATTCTGCCAGAACTAATTCTAGCTTTCCACTAGCTGGCCCCATTCCACCTTACTCCTGTGTCAGGTAAATCTGAGTCATCAAGCACAGCCAAGCTCAGCCTATTAGATGTGTATACCCCCAGATTAAAACCTAATGCTTCTCACCTCACCCACTCCACCTGACTTCTCATTCTAAAAGTTTGACTCTATTAATTAAGGGCCTAATTGTTCTTTTTTTTGTGCCTTGCCTCCACTTTCTAATTTTAATTATTCAGTTTCTTTTGTTTTTTCATATTGAACATTTGATACATATAATGTAATTATCCATAATTGTTGCTTGATACCATAGTCTCATCATTTGTACATGCAGGGCTTCCTTCCTTCACTCCTTCCAACCTTCTTTATTTTTTATTTTTTTACAAGCCAGGTCTTGCTATGCCACTGGAATGCAGTGGCATAATCATAGCTCAAGCAGCCTTGAAATCCTGGGTTCCAACAGTCCTCCCATTTCAGCCTCTAGAGTAGCTAGGGCTGCAGCCATGTGCCACCATGCCCAGCTAAGTTTTATTTTATTTTTAATGTTTTAGAGAGAGGGTCTTGCTTTGTTGTCCAGGCTGTTGCTGAACTCCTGGGCTCAAATCATTCTCCCACCTCCACCTCCCAAAGTGCTAGGATTATAGATGTGAGCCACCATCCCCAGTCTTATTTCTTTTTTAATTTATTAGTGTAGTCAGGGTCTCATTATGTGGCCCAGGCTGGTCTTGATCTCTTTGGTTCAAGCAATCCTCCTGCCTCAGCCTTCTGAGTAGCTGAGACTATGTGTATTCACCACCACACCTGGACAATTTATTATTATTTATTTGTTTATTTATATTTCTAATCTCTTTTGATTATAATTTTTATTATTCACTGACTATTCCCCAAAGATTTAAAAAATTATTTTATTGAGACAGGGTCTTGTTTCATTGTCCAAGCTGGAGTGCCATGGCATGATCATGGCTCACTGCAGCCACAACCTCCAGGGCTCAAGGGATCTTCCTGTGTCAGCCTTCTAGTAGCTGTGACTACCGACATTTACTACCATACCTAGCTAATTATTTTTGGGTTTTTTTTATAGAGATGAGGTCTCACTATGTTGCCCAGGTTGGTCTCAAACTCCGGAGCCTAAGTGATCCTCCCACCTCAATCTCCCAAAGTGCTGGGATTATAGGTGTGAGCTACGGCACCTGGCCTTATTTTTTAGAGATGGAGCCTTGCTATGTTGCTCAAGCTGGTCTCTAACTTCTGGCTCAATAAATCCTCCTTTCTTACTCTCCTGGATAGCTGAGAGGCCAGAACTGTAATGCTTGGCTCATATCTTTTATTTTAATAATTTTATATATTTCAAAAAAAGACCATTTATGAGTCTACCACAGGAAAACTAGAGCACAGACAATAATTTACATCTACCTCTGTGGCTCTTTCTCGTCTTGTTCCCTTCTGCTTTAATTTGAATGTATTTCCCCAAATTCATGTGTTGGAAACTTAATCTTTTTTGTTTCTTTTTGTTTTTATTTTTTTTTTTGGAAACTTAATCTTCAATACAACAGTGTTAGAATGTGGGCCCTAATGGGAAGTGTTTAGGTCATGAGGGATGGACCATCATCAATGCATAATGCTGCTATAGAAACGGCTGGTGAGACTGGGCATGGTAGCTCAGGCCTGTAATCCCAGCACTTTGAGAGGCTGAAGTAGGCAGATCATTTGAGGTCAGGAGTTCAAGGCCAGCCTGACCAACACAGTGAAACCCTGTCTCTACTAAAATGACAAAAAAATTAGCTGGACATGGTGGCATAGGCTTGTAGTCCCAGCTACTGGGGTGGCTGAGGCGTGAGAATCACTTGAACCTAGGAGGTAGTAGTTGCAGTGAGCTAAGATTGGGCCACTGCATTCCAGCCTGGATGACAGAGCAAGACTCTATCTCAAAAAAAAAAAAAAAAAAAAGGCTTGTGAGAGTAGTAGGCTTTCTGTCTCTCTCTCTCTCTCTTCTGCCATATGAGAATATGGTGTTCTCCCCTCCGAAGGAAGCAGTATTCAATGTTCCATCTGGGAAGCAAGAGAGACTGGGCCCTGATCTGCCAGTGTCTTGATCTTGGGCTTTCCAGCCTCCAGAACTCTGAGAAAGAAATTTCTATTCTTTATAAATCAGCCATTCTCAGGCAGTCTGTTATAGCAGCACAAAGCAGACTAAAACACCTTTATCCCTCACTGCATCCAAGGTAATCACTATTCTGAATCCTGCGTTCATGATTATTTTGCTTTCCTTTTACTATGGTACTATCTGTATATCTTATTAACCAATCAATTATTTATTTAATTGTAGAGATAGGGTCTCCCTGTGTTGCCTAGGCTGGTCTTGAACTCCTGGGCTCAAGCAGTCCTCTCACCTTGGCCTTCCAAAATTCTGGGATTACAGGCTTGAGCCGCAATGCCTAGCAAGATGTATGCCTTAAAGGTTTTAACTGTTACATGACTCATTTTCTTTTGACTTCTGACTTGAGCCCTCACATGACTGGGTGTTTAGTTTCTTAATCTGTCATGGTCTTGCATGAACTAATGGTGAGCTGAAAGTCAGATAAATAGTAATTCAAAGACACTTGATATGACATCTGTGCCTTATTTGCAAAAGAATCCAGTAAAGATGCTCTAAAGGAAAGAAAACAAAGGAAAGGTTTTCTTTCCTTTAGAGCATCTTTACTGGATTCTTTAGAAAGGTTTCCTTTCCTTTCCTGACAGGGCGTGGTATCTCACCCCTGTAATCCTAGAGCTTTGGGAGGACCAGGAGGTCAGACCATCTGGGCCAACATGGTGAAACCCAGTCTCTACTAAAAATACAAAAAAAAAAAAAATTAGCTGGGCAGGGCGGTGCATGCCTGTAGTCCCAAATACTAGGGAGGCTAAGGCAGGAGAATTGTTTGAACTGAGGAGGCGGAGATTGCAGCGAGTGCCTGGGGGACAGTGCAAGACTCCATCTCAAAAAACAGAGAGAAAGATTTCCTTTCCTTTTCTTTAGAAGGGCTCTAAAGGAAATTAATATGCTATTAATATTTGCCCTTTCTTAAACTCTATCTATTCCTTTAAAAGCTTTAGAGAGAGATTACCTGATAAGTAATCCTCTGAAGATTTCTGATAGTTTGCTGTTTTTCTCTTCACTAATCTTCTTTACCTGAGGGTGTTCTACTCGTGGTTTAAGATACAATTTAAAATTCACCTCAGGGCAACAAATGCAAACATAGACAAATGGGGATTACATCAAAGTAAAAATCTTCACAGCAAAGGAAATAATCAACAGTGAAGAGACAACCTATAGAATGAGAGAAAACATTTGCAAACTATACATCTAATAAGAGGTTAATATTCAAAATACATAAGGAGTTTAAACAACTCAGTAGCAAGATCACTCAATTTAAAAATGGGCCAAAGGCGAGAATAGGCATTTTTTTTCCAAAAGAAAACACACAGATGGACAAGTATGCAAAAAAGCTCAACATTATTAATCATTAAGGAATCAAGGAAATGCAAATAAAAACCACAATGAGATAACACCCTCCACTCCTATTAGAAAGGCTACCATTAAAAAGATAAAAGATAAACAAGTGTTGGTGAGGATGTGGAGAAAAAGGAACCCTTGCACACTTTTGGGAGGAGTTAAAGTAGTATGGCTATTATAGAAAACAATTTAGGGGTTCCTCAAAAAATTAAAAATTAAAAAATCATAACATATGATCCAGCAATCAACTACTAGGTGTATATCCAAAGCTAATGAAATCAGTATGTCAAAAAAAAATCTTGCCACTTATGTTTATTGCAGCACAATTCACAATAGCCAAGACATAAAATCAACCAGGATGGTGTAAGTGTCTTAAAATGTGCCAGCTTTTGCGGTAATTAGATTGGTTCTCTCCAGAGGTAACCTGCCAAGAAAAGAAGCCATAGATGTTACTCTTATACTGTAAAACATTATGAAATCAGATTACTTTAAAATGATGTATTACAAAGTTATGGGAAAAAGCAGTTGGGACTATGGAAGCCCAAGGCTTATATCCCAGCTCTGTCTTACACTAAATATGGGTACAGCATTTCCAGTCTTTGTCTGTAAAATGGGAGCTAATATCCTCTAATGTGTGTCCCTGACATAGTGGTTAAAAGGATTAAGCAAAATAATAATTTGTAATTTATTCTGTCAGAGCAAATTGCTGGTAAATAAATAAAAAGGAGTAAGTTGATTAAAAATAAAATTAAAACAAAATCAACCAGGATAAAGAGAATATTGTACTTATATATAATAAAATACTATTCAGCCATAAAAAGAAATCTTGTCATTTGCAACAGCATGAGTAAACCCGGGAGAAATTATGTTAAGTGAAATAGACCAGGAACAGAAAGACAAATACCACATGATCTCACTTATATATGGAATCTAAAAACTTTATTCCATGGAAATAGAGAGTAGGATGGTGATTACCAAAGGCTGGGGTTGCGGGAAGGGAGAGAGGAGAGATTGTGAAGATGTTGGTCAAATAATATATAATTGCAGTTAGAAGGTATAAGTTCATGCGCAGAATGGCGACTATAGTTAATTAAGATATATTCTTGAAAAATGCTAAGAGTTAAAAAATGCTAAGTGTTATCACCACAAAAATGTTAACTGTAGAGTAATATATTTGTTAATTAACTAGATTGAATCATTCCGCAATGTGTATATATTCAAAACATTATATTGTTCATAATAAATACACAGAATTTTATGTCAAGTTTTAAAAGTAAATAATTTGAAAAAGAAAGTCACTTCAGAAAATCCTTGTACAACTCTCATAGGCATATAGTTCTCCCTCATTTGCTCTTTAAGCACATGCCCAAATCATTATTCTAGAATTTACCTCACTTTATGATGATTATTTCTAAAGAAGCCTGTCTTTTCAAGTCACTGAACTATTGAAGAGATGGTCTTACTCATCTTTGTCTTTTCCAGAAATTAGTCCAGTACCACAGCAAGAGTAAGTATTTGTTTAGTAAATAATGAATGAATGAATGATAGACACGACTTCAGATTCTTAGAAGCAGAAAAGAAGGGGGCACGGTGTTGCATGTCTGTAGTCCCAGCTACTTGTGAGGCTGAGACAGGAGGATTGCTTAAGTCCAAGAGTTCAAGACCATTTTGGGCAACATAATGAGACTCTGCCTCAATTTTTTTTTTTTTTCAGACAGAATCTAGCTCTGTTGCCCAGGCTGGAGTGCAGTGGCACAATCTCGGCTCACTGCAACCTCTGCCTCCCAGATTCAAGTGATTCTCCTGCCTCAGCCTCCTGAGTAGCTGGGATTACAGGCAAGCACCACTATGCCTGGCTAATTTTTGTATTTTTAGTAGAGACAGGGTTTCACCATGTTGGTCAGGCTGGTCTCGAACTCCTGACCTCGTTTGTGATCTGCCTGCCTCAACCTCCCAAAGTGCTGGGATTACAGGTGTGAGCTACTGCACCTGGCTTCAGATTTTTTTTTTTTACAAAAAAAAAACGTTACCAAATGTTTACCTTATAATCACAGACTACAATAAGAATGCTGTAACAAGAGTGAACTTAAAATTATTTCCATATCTGCTTACTCTACTAAGCTCTTTTTTTTTTCCTGTAAATGGTATCACTGAATAGAAAATGATGGCAAATCACGTTTAACAATCATGCAATAATCACAATATTGGTGGATACTATAACTGATACTGAGACTGAAGATTATATTCATTTATATCAGAGAATTCTGACTCAAAAGGCGTATTTGAGACATAGTGGTAGAGGGGACAATAGCAGACAGGGAATTTGTTTATTTATTTATTTGGGACAGGGTCTTGCTCTATCACCCAGGCTACAGTGCAGTGGCACCACCCTAGCTCACTGCAGCTTTGAACTCCTGGGTTTAAGAGATCCTCTCATCTCACCCTGCAGAGTAGGCTGGACCTCTGGGTGCATGTCATCATGCCCAGCCTCAGACAAGGAATTTAAACAAATATTTGGTAGATGGAATGCAGAGGAGGAGCAATAATTAAATCAGTAGAGAAGAGTACGCTGCAACCTAAATGCCTGCAGAAGGAAATACCAAAGAGAAGCAAACAGAATTGTTTGACTCTGGCAAACAGTTAAATGAGCAAGGCAGGAATGCCGGAAACAGAGGAAAGGTCTCAAAAACCTATACTCAGAGTAGCTAGAGTCCCCTACAGTTGTCTCCTTATCTCCCACCAGGGACTAGATGTTTAGTCTCTGGATATATTGAATTAGAGAAGCTCTGGAACAGGAGACACCAGCTCAGCAGATTGTGATGAGGGAGGGTTAACTTCAGACACTGAAGGTGGCATCCTCAGTCCATTTATTCTTTTCCCAAAATGCCAACAATCAGGCCTATGCCCTATTGGACAGGAGATCAGAGATCAGGGAATTTCTTCATGGAAATACTCAATAGCTTTGGGATCCCCCAACCAAAAAGTCAGCTTTTTACCCAGATAATCTAGAATAAAACTAGCCAATAAGCTTTATACTGCCTTAACCTGATGTGTAGATGATTAGCCAAAGATCTTCAGGTGTTTGAAAAGGACACCTTGACACGAGAGGCACAAGTTCAATCAACCTAATAGGGAAAAGGAACCCCGAGGATATTGAGACAGGGCAAGAAGAAAAGAAACATTCATAATATTCTCAGAGAAACAAGAGAAGATATTGCATCCTTGCCACAAAAATCTGTGTTACTTCATAGCAAAGAAATAAGATACTATATTTTTAAAAGAACAATTTGGGAACCCTCCCACCAAAAAAGTCGTCTTAGAAAAAAATGGCAAATGGAAACTTAAAGAAAATAGAACAACAGCAGCAAAACAAAGCAATGGAATATATATATTAAAAAAAGAATATCCAGGAAGTTTTGACCAGGTGTGGTGACTCATACCTGTAATCCCAACACTTTGAGGCCAGAGGATGACTTGAAGCCAGAAGTTTGAGACCACCTTGGGCAACAGTGAGACCCTCCATCTCTACCAAAAGAAAATTCAGGAAGTTCGATATTTGATTAATAGGAGTTCCAAAAAAAAAAAATACAGAATAAAGAAAGTGGAAATGAGGGAAGTATCAAAGACACAACATAAAGAAAATTTTCTAAATTGAAAGAGCAAGAGTCCATGTGTTTAAAGGATCCACTTAGTGCCCACAGTAGCAATTGAAGACCAACAAGAAGTCATAGCACCATGAAATTTCAGAATACTGCAAATAAAAGGAAGATTCTTTAACCTGCAGAGAGAGGAAAAAAAGTAGTATGTGGAAGATTATGTCATCAGACTGCAAGAGCAGTAAGTATATCTGTAAGACAGTGGAGCAATGCTCTCAAAATCCTGAGGAAAAAAATTTTCAATCTAGAGTTTTATATTCAGCCAAATTCTTCATTAGTTATAAGAAAAAACCAAAGGTATTTTCAACATGTGAGTCTCAAAAAATATACTTCCCTTCCATTCTTTCTTAAGACATTACAAGCCATGTCTGGGCATGGGGGCTCAAACCTATAATCCCAGCACTTTGGGAAGTCGAGGTGGGCAGATCACCTGAGGTCAGAAGTTCGAGACCAGTGTGGCCAACATGGTGAAACCCCATCTCTAGTAAAAATACAAAAAAATTTGCCAAGTGTGGTGGCACACACCTGTAATCCCAGCTACTCAGGAGGCTGAGGCAGGAGAATCTCATGAACCCAGGTAGTTGCAGTGAGCCAAGACTGTGTCACTTCACTGCAGCCTGGGCAGCAAAGTGCGACTCTGTCTCAAAAAAAAAAAAAAAAAAAGATATCACAAGCCAGATGTGGTGGCTCATACCTGTTATCCCAGTGCTTTGGGAGGCTTAGGAGGGAGGGAGCCCTTGAGACCAGGAGTTTAAGGTATTGAACTATGATCACAACAGTGTACTCCAGCCTGGGTGACAGAGTGAGACCTTGTCTCTAAATTTTTTTTTAAAGATATTATTTAATGAATTACTCCATTTTAACATATTTTTGGGCATCCTGGATCTCAGAAATTAGAAACAAATCATGAGCACTGAGATCCAGGATGCCCCAAAATAAAGGCAGGGTAAAGGAATTCCTGGATGGCAGCTATGTATCTGGCATTGATGGATAATCTGATGCATTTTTAACTATATACAAAATAGTTTTGAGGACATTTTGAAGATCTTTCTGAGAATTTGGAAATAATGTTTGATAGGTATGTGAGAAAATAAGCAATTTAGAATGATAATTTGTAACTCAGAAAAAAGAAGAACAAATGGAAAAAGGAAAACATTCCAAAATGAAAAACTATCATATTACACAGTGAATCAACAGTAGATTATATTTTAATATTCATAATATTCTGAACAGTGACTGGTAATTTAAGATATTTAGAGAAATTTTAGAGGAATGAGGTCACATACATTCTTATCTACTATGATATATATAATTCATAAAACAAAAATTAATAATATTTGTATTTCATTACAAACTCTTTCACCTCAACAAAATATATGAATATTGAAAAGTGGTAGCATTTAAGGAATAGAATGAGAAAGGTAGGAAGGGATAGGTTATAATTTGCTACAATTTGTTATAAGCCTTTTTCTGTTCCATTGAACTTTTAAATTGTGTGTATACATTATTTTAATAAAAGTTAAAATTAGTTAAAAGTCAAAAGAATTGCAAATTACAAATTATAACCATATACACACAGATAGAATACATTAGCCCTGTGTTAGTCTGGATCATCCAAAGAGCAGAAGCCAAGATGGGATTAAATAGGAAAAATACTTATTAGGGTAAACACCTGTGAAAGAAATGTGGGGAGTTGGGAGAGGCTAGGAGAGCCATAGGACTACAATGCATGTCTGATTCTGAGTGAGGAAAAGAGAAAAAGAAAGGAGGAAGGTAGGCAGGCAGGAAGGAAAGAAAAAGAAAGGACAGGTAGAAGCATCTTTTACTGTTGTGTAATCAAAGGAAGTCTACAAGACCACTGGAGAGTCCTCAAACCAAAGCAGACAGGCCAGGTATGATGGCTCATGCCTGTACCCAGCACTCTGGGAGGCTGAGGCAGACAGCTCACCTGAGGTCAGGAGTTCAAGACTAGCCTGGTCAACATGGTGAAACCCTGTCTCTACTAAAAATACAAAAATTAGCCAGGTGTGGTGGCACGTGCCTGTAATCCCAGCTACTCAGGGGGATGAGGCAGGAAAATGGCTTGAATCCAGAAGGTGGAGTTTGCAGTTAGCCGAGATTGGGCCACTGCCCTCCAGCCGGGGTGACAGAGCAAGACTCTATCTCAGTAAATAAATAAAATAAACAGACAAACAAATAAATAAATAAATAACGGACCATCAGAAGAGTCCTGGCATCTCCCAGGAACAGGTCTGTCTTCCTGCTGGTTGGGAGCAGCTCATGGGAAGTTTGGCTTCAGTGTGCAAACCTAGCAATTGATTTCAGACCACAGAGGTTAGAGCTCTTGGCCAATCAGACTTCCTCTGTAGAAGATCTAAGAGGCACATTCTGTTGGTTGCCACTGCCACAAGGACTATATTGAAAATAAAAAGATTTTATGTTATCTATCTCTTGGGAGCTTTGTGAGAATAAAATGAACAGAATGATTAGATAGATATAGATACATTTTAATATCATAGCCTGTCACATAAAAAATGCTGTATAGTTATACATTAGGGAACAATGCTACAATAAGGTAGGCAATGCTGGGTTTTATTTATCTACCTAAAAGAAAAGAAATCATTGTATCAAAATCTACCTGCACTCATCTTTATTACAGCAATATTCACAATAACAAATATGTGGAACTAACCTAAGTGTCCATTAATGGATGACTGAATAAAGAAAATGTGTTATATATATATGTATATACACACACCATGGAATACTGGTCATCCATAAAAATGCATGCAATCATGTTTTTTGCAACAACATGGATGGAACTGGAGGCCATTATATTAAGTGAAATAACTCAGAAACAGAAAGCCAGATACCTCATGTTGTTACCTGTAAGTGGGAGCTAAATAATACGTACACATGGACATAGAGGAATAATAGATATTGGAGACTTGGAATGGTAGGAGGGTGGAAGTGGAGGGTGATGGATGAGAAATTGCCTAATGAGTATAATGTACACTATTAGGATAACAGGGTCATTAAAAGCTCAGACTTCATCTCTATGCAGTGTATCCATGTATCAAATCTCCACTTGTGCTGTGCCAGTGGCTCCCACCTGTAGTCCCAGCACTTTGGGAGCCCAAGTCCAGGGGTTCAAGACCTAAACATAGGGAGACCCAGTCTCTACAGTTTTTTTTAAAAAAACAATTAGCTGTGTGTGGTGACACGCACGTGTGGTCCCACCTACTTAGGAGGCCAAAGTGAGAGGATTGCTTGAACCTTGGAGGTCAAAGTTACAGTGAGCCGTGACCATGGCACTGCACTCCAGCCCATCAACAGAGCAAAATTTTGTCTCAAAACAAACAAACAAACAAAGTCACTTGTACTCTCTAAGTCTATAAAAATTTAAAAGAATAATAATAAAAGGAAAGTTGATCTATGAAAAACCAAGCTTAGAAATATTAAATGAATAAGTCATTTGATAGCATTAATGTAAACCTTAATTTTGAATACTAAATTTAATATTGCTCCTTGTCTTTGGATTTCTAAACTGTGTTGAGATATTAAAGAGAGATGAATGAGTAACTAGTGTCTTAGCTCTACAAGTGTCTTAGTAGAATTAGAGTCTGCTGAAGTCATTGGCATTGCACATTCATTAGACATTTTATATATTTGATTTTGTAAAAATTATTTTTATTTGGAGGGTCTCTCCATTTTGCCCAGGCTGGACTTGAATTTCAGGGCTCAAACAATTCTACCACTTCAGCCTCCCAAGTAGCTGGGACTATTGGTGATTGCCACCTGAGTAGCTGGGATTATAGGCATGCACCACCATGCCCAGCTAACTTTTGTATTTTCAGTTGAGACAGGGTTTCACCATATTGGCTAGACTGGTCTCAAACTCCTGGCCTCAAGTGATGTGCCTGGGTGTGGTGGCATACTAGCATATTTAATTAATATTAAATAAAAATTATACAGTTCTTGGCAGAAGCTTTGCATCCTTTCCTAATTCCCACCTGTCATTCTTGACCATTTTCTCATAGACTCAGACACTAGTTTGGGCTCTTGATGACTTATAGATAGTAAAAGGTTGGCATTGTGGAAGACAGTGTGGTGATTCCTCAAAGACCTAAAGACAGAAATACCATTCGACTTAGCAATCCCATTATTGGGTATATACCCAAAGGAATATAAATCATTCTGATATAAACACACATGCACGTGTATGTTCACTGCAGCACTATTCACAATAACAAAGACATGGACTCAACCTAAGTGCCCATCAATGATAGACTGGATAAAGAAAATGTGGTACATATATGCCATAGAATAAGAATGCTATACAAAAAAATGAGGTCATGTCCTTTGCAGGGGCATGTTTGAAGCTGGAGGCCATTATCCTTAGCAAACTAACTCAGGAAGAGAAAATCCATACTGTGTGTTCTCAATTGTATAAGTGGGAGCTAAATGATGAGAACATGTGTACACATAGAGGGGACCAACACACACTGGGGCCTATGATAGGGTGGAAGGTGGGAGGAGGCACAGGATCAGGAAAAATAACTAATGGGTACTAGGCTTAATACCTGAGTGATGAAATAATCTGTTCAACAAACCTCCATGACATGAATTCAGCTATGGTACATGTGCAACAAATCTGCACATGTACCCTTGAACTTAAAATAAAAGTTAAAAACAAAAGAGGGAACTGCGGGTAAGGGGAGGGAGAGCATTAGGACAAATACCTAATGCATGTGGGGCTTAAAACCAGATGACAAGTTGATAGGTGCAGCAAACCACCATGGCACATGTACACCTGTGTAACAAGCCTGCACATTCTGAATGTGTATCCCAGAATTTAAAGTGAAATAAAAAAGAGAACTATCCCAAGCAAAAGTATATCACAAACAAAAAAATGGTTTTCTGGAATACCTACAAGCTCCAGTAGATCTCTTTGAATTCTTTCAGTAAGTGAATTTTTTAAAAGGGAAGGTTTCAGGAATGGAAGAGAAAAAAGAACAGGAGACACTACTTTCTCAATTAGGAGGACACCTAAGGCCATTTACCACTTATCCATAAAGAAAGCAAGGTTTATAGAAAACAACTGAGTGAGGAAAAGCCAGCTGCAACACCACATGTATTCAAGGAACTTTGAAGAGCTCTTCTCAAAGAAAAGGGTCAGAGTGTGCCTTTGGGGCAGGTAGGAGGATGAAAAAATTTTGTCCTAGTCACTGTAGGCTGTGGCACAAACTGAAAATGGTTGAGAAAGTACTGCTTTAACCTTTTCACCAGTGACATAAAAAACTCCAGCCCCCAGCATTGTTACCTACTTTTGTTTTTATCAGTAGGTATCCTCTTTTGGAGGCAAAGTGAAGCAAAAAACACTTTCAGTTCCCTCAAGTGTACAGCCAATAGCTTTTATTTTGTCCTCCTGTTAATCCACCTGAATTTAACACTCAAACCATGGCATGTTGCTGTTTCATTCAAAGGAGATCACAGAGTACTTGAAATACCCTAACTGGGCCAGGTACAGTGGCTCCTGCCTGTGATCCCAGCACTTTGAGGGGCCAAGGCAGGCGAATTGCCTGAGTTCAGGGGTTCAAGACTAAACTGGGCAAAGTGGGGAAACCACTGGGTCTTCACAAAAAATACAAAATTAGCCAGACATGGTGCTGCATGCCTGTAATCCCAGCTAATTAAGGGGCTGAGACGTGAGTTTCACTTGAGCCCAGAAAGTGGAGATTGCATTGAGACACGTTCACACCACTGCACTCCAGCCTGGGTGACAAAGCGAGACCCTGTCTCAAAAAAAAAAAAGAAAAGAAAAAAAAAGAAATGCCTTAATTGTTTATAATCCTTACCATGGCTCCTTTATATCCGTCAGAGATAGGCCATGTAGCCCCCTCAAGGCCTGGTGTTTCCCTTAGACACATCAGAAATAGTATAGGACAATACTTTAACTGAAACGGCATATGACAACTCGAAACTATGTATGTGGCCAACTGAGAGCTAGCCTCTTAGAATGATCCAAAGACATTGTTAAATTTGACTAGCATTTTTGATAAATAAATACTGAATTCGAATGTCCTTAGGCTAGGCATGCTTACTCTAATTTGCAAAAGGCAACTACCTCTTCTATTCATCCTATTATTCACTGCTTTATTTCCTTGTCTCTGAACTCCCCAATACAACTTGTAATGTTTTTTAAATGTCAACTTGACCGGATTACTGAACACTAGAAACCTGGTAAAGCATTATTTTGGTGTGTGTCTGTGAGTGCGTTTACAAAAGATATTAGCATGTGAGTGTGAGTGGACTAGGTGAGGAAAACCCTGTGGGCACCATCCAGTTTGCCAGGGCTGAAAGAACAAAAACAGAGGAAAGACAAATATGTCTATCTATTTCCTAGAGTTGAGATGCATTTCTCCTCTCCTATCCTTGGACATCAGTCCTCCAGACGCCGGCCTTTGGACTCTAGGACATAACACCAGCAGCCCCCAGATTCTCAGACCTTCAGCTTCCAACTGAGAGTTACACCATTGGCTTTCCTGATTCTGAGCCCTTCAGACTTGGGCTGAACCACACTACCAGCATCCCAGAGCCACCTGTTTGCTGATGGCCTGCTGAGAGACTTCCCACCCTCCATAATCATGTGAGCCAATTCCGCTAATGAATACCCTCTCATATGTCTATGTACACACCCTATTAGATCTGTCCTTCTGAGAACTCCAACTAATATACATCATCTACATATATTTGTGCAACTTACCTGTCCCCTACAAGTACTTGGGCTTGCTACTTCTTTTGTAGCCTGCATTAGGCAAAGCAGTCTCCTCTATTGCTATCCTTATTTTATTTTTCTTTTAATTTTTTATTCTTTCTGGCATATATATGCCTCTAGATATGATTCTTTCCTTATTTTAAAGTATGCTTAAGCCAGGCGCAGTGGCTCACACCTGTATCCCCAGCACTTTGGGAGGCTGAGGTGGGTGGATCACCTGAGGTCAGGAGTTCGAAACCAGCCTGATCAACATAGTGAAACAACATCTCTACCAAAAATACAAAACTAGCCAGGTGTGGTGGCACATGCCTGTAATCCTAGCTACTTGGGAGGCTGAGGCGGGGTAATCGCTTGAACCCACGAGGTGGAGGTTGCAGTGAGCCAAGTTTGCACCATTGTACTCCAGCCTGAGTGACAAGAGTGAAATTCCATCTCAAAAATAAATAAATAAAATAAAGTATGCTAAGCTATGCATTACCTGACAAACTTACCACAGCATAATACAAAATTATAGCTAGCTTTATATAACTATTATGTGCTAAACACAATTCTATGTATTCTACATATATCAGTTCACGTAATCTTCACAGCTAATTTATGGTTAGGTATAATTATTTTTTCTACTTTTAAGAGAAGAGAGTAGGTTAAGAGACTTGCCCATAGAAGAAGTATTATTAAAACTCAGACGATCGGAATTCAAAATCCACCTTTCAACCCCTTAGTATATACTGAGCCCTTGATGACTGCAGCACATAATGTCAGCTATTTTCTGTATACACTTTATACATTTTAACAATACAAACCTTTTCCCAGTATCAAGCCAATTTTCTGTCCCTACAGAGAAATCAAAGCTCTAATGTCAGATCCAGTGTCTCGGGGCCTCTTGCATGTCTCCTTCCTGTTTGCCTGCAACCATGCAGATTTTCTTTTTAATCCATGCATTCCCACCATTAGGACTATCTCAGGGCCATGTTTCAGCCTGAGTTTTTTCCTCTGAGGTATATTCTAGGCCATCTTCCACTAAATGTGAGCTAAGGTTGTAGCTTTCCAATTCAATTGCTTAGAATTAATCAGAATTGCTTAATTTAATTCTAAGACTCCTGTGAAGTATACTTAGCCCAAGTTCTAGAGGGTCAGCAGAAACCTAAGACTACCACAACAGCAACTCCTGCCCATTAAAGTTAAAAAACAGAAGACCTTTTTCCTGAAACTCAGTACTTTAAAAAAGGAAAAAAAGTAAAATCTAAAAAATACATGTATTTTTAAAAACCAGAAGAACATCCTCGAACCAAATACGATTAATGCAGTCTTGTTCACTCTAAGCCACTGTTTCTTGAAGTATGGTCAGAGGACCTCCTGCATTAGAATCTCATAGAGAAATGGTTGCAAATATAAAATAATTGTTCTTTTTTTTTTAAATTGCATTTTAGGTTTTGGAGTACATGTGAAGAACATGCAGGATTGTTGCATTGGTACACACATGGCAGCGTGATTTGCTGCCTTCCTCCCCTTCACCTATAGCCGGCATTTCTCCCCATGCTATCTCTCCCCAACTCCCCACTTCCCACTGTCCCTCCCCTATTTCCCCCCAACAGACCCCAGTGTATGATGCTCCCCTCCCTGTGTCCATGTGTTCTCATTGTTCAACACCTGCCTATGAGTGAGAACATGCGGTGTTTGATTTTCTGTTCTTGTGTCAGTTCACTGAGAATGATGGTTTCCAGGTACATCCAGGTCCCTACAAAGGACACGAACTCATTGTTTTTGATGGCTGCATAATATTCCATGATGTATATGTGCCACATTTTCCCTGTCCAGTCTATCATCGATGGGCATTTGGGTTGGTTCCAGGTCTTTGCTATTGTAAACAGTGTCTTTGCTACTGTAAACAGTACTGCAATGAACATTCATGTGCATGTGTCCTTATAGTAGAATGATTTATAATCCTTTTGGATATATACCCAGTAATGGGATTGCTGGGTCAAATGGAATTTCTTGAGGAATCGCCACATTGTCTTTCACAATGGTTGAACTAATTTACACTCCCACCAATAGTGTAAAAGTTCCTATTTCTCCACATCCTCTCCAGCATCTGTTGTCTCCAGATTTTTTAATGATCACCATTCTAACTGGCATGAAATGGTATCTCAATGTAGTTTTGATTTGCATTTCTCTAATGACCAGTGATGATGAGCATTTTTTCATATTTTTGTTGGCCTCATGTAAGTCTTCTTTTGTAAAGTGTCTGTTCATATCCTTTGCCCACTTTTGAATGGGCTTGTTTGTTTTTTTCTTGTAAATCTGTTTGAGTTCTTTGTAAATTCAGGATATCAGGCCCTTGTCAGATGGGCAGACTGCAAAAATTTTTTCCCATTCTGTTGGTTGCCGATTCACTCTAATGATTGTTTCTTTTGCTGTGCAGAAGCTGTGGAGTTTGATTAGGTCCCATTTGTCCATTTTGGCTTTTGTTGCCAATGCTTTTGGTGTTTTGGTCATGAAGTCGTTGGCTATGCCTATGTCCAGAATGGTTTTGCGTAGATTTTCTTCTAGGGTTTTATGGTGTTAGGTCTTATGTTTAAGTCTTTAATCCATCTGGAGTTAATTTTAGTGTAAGGTGTCAGGAAGGGGTCCAGTTTCTGCTTTCTGCACATGGCTAGCCAGTTTTCCCAACACCATTTATTAAACAGGTAATTCTTTCCCCATTGCTAGTTTTTGTCTGGTTTGTCAAAGATTGTATGGTTGTAGATATGTTGTGTTGCCTCCAAGGCCTCTGTTTTGTTCCATTGGTCTATATCTCTGTTTTGGTACCAGTACCATGCTGTTTTGATTACTGTAGCCTTGTAGTATAGTTGTTCTTATTCTAAATAACAATTGTTAGAATCTGGTGGGAGTCTGGGGAGCAAGAATCGCACTTTTTGTTTGTTTTTTGGTTTCCCAGGTGGTTTTTAAACACATTATATTTTAGAACTGTTGGATTAAGTGTGAATTATTTTTTACTTAGCACATATACCTGAAAAAACAACAGACTTAGAACCAAAATATTTCATGGTCTAGATCAGGACTGTCTAATGAAAAAAAAGTGCAACCCAAAAAGTAATTTTGAGTTTTGTAATAATCAGATTTAAAAAGTATAAAGAAATAAAATAATTTAATAATGTATTTTATTTAACCTAGTATATTCAAAGTAACATCTTTTCAACATGTAATATAAAATTAATGAGAAATTTTACATCTTTCAACTAGGACTTTGAAATTTGATGAGTATATTACACTTACAGACTCTCTCATGGAGAAGTAAGCAGAACAACAATGAAAAAAAGAGTCAATTCAGGCTAGCCATATTTCAAGTGGTTAATAGCCACATGTAGTTAGCTTCTAGTAGGTTGGAGAAAGTGGCTCTAGGTATACATTGCTGTTACCAGCAATAGGCCAAAAGGGTTAAGGGAGAACACATCAGACAAAAAATTACAAAATAAAGGATTTTGAGTTCCAGCCCCACTAAGACATCAATCAATTCTTACTGATTGTTCAAGGTCCACTTCCTCTGACTACAAGGCTTGCACCTCTGTGACTGAGGCCTTTCTTGAGATCCTCCTCTTCTTTTTCTTTTAAAAAAATTATTTCTCTTGTCCCTTAAGCTGCCCATTGTTTTGTTTTCACAGTCCTGAAATGAGAGTGGCTTCTGTTTACCAATATATGAAGAGAAGCCACTATGAGCTACTTTAATCCCAGCAGAACTCTGGCTTTCTTTGCTCCAGGTTGTTCCAGCTCTGTGTATACAGGGTCCCATTGAGAAGTATATTATCTCTGCAGAGTGTCATTCCCCAAATCTTACCTTTTTTCAGCACTGAAATCACAAAACCTTGGTTGCAGTTATCCTTCTCAGGGTGATGCAGGCATTCTTTTCTGCAGTTCATTTTCCTGTTCCAGGAGGAATTTGCCTATTTTCCCTAGCATTGGATATTACTCCTTCAGCCCTGGCTGAGGAATAGGATGACGAAGAAAATTGATCTTGGAGTAGAGAACACAGAGCAGCCCAGCAGTACTTGGTATTTTTAAGTCAGAAGTTTGCATACTGAGGCCCTGTCTTGAGTCAACCAAACACGCTACAACTGAATCACCGTCTTCACCAAGACCATGGTCTACTTACTGGATCCCATACCTGTGCATTAGCCTTGCTCTTCTTGTGGGGATTGATCCATAAATAGGACAACAGCCCTTAAAGCCACTAAAGATTCGTTAGTGATCTTGCCTCCTAAACCATAGCTTTATATACGCTTTGGTCAGTTTAACTACACCGGATGTTGGTGATTCGAATTCTAAATTCTGCTTTTAAAAATTTTTTTAAGTGTTTTGAGACAGGTTTTTGTTCCGTTGCCCAGGCTGGAGTGCAGTGGCACAATCATGGCTCACCACTGCCTTGACCGCCTGGGCTCAAGTGATCTTCCCTTCTCTGCTTCCCAAGTAGCTGGGGCTATAGGCACATATCAGCACACTGGACTAATTTTTTACTTTTTGTAGAGACAGGGTCTCACTATATTGCTCAGGCTGGTCTTGAACTCCTGGGCTCAAGCAACCCTCCCACTTCAGCCTCCTAAAGTGCTGGGATTCCAGGCATGAGCTACCACACCCGGCTAAAATTCCAACTTCTGAGTCATAGGTTGGGCTTTGGACTCCAATCCCAATGTAGTCTACTCGTGATTCAATCAGGACTTTGTGGGCCCCCAAGGATTTCTCTTGTTTAGGTAAGAGGAAGACTGAAAGACTGTTCACCAAGAACCACACCCTAAATTTGAATCTGGAAATCTTATGTCTTGAATGGAATGAGGGAAAAGTAAAGATGAATACAAGGAAAAATGAATCACAGGCCTGAAAGGCATTTCTTAAAGAGGCCTAAATCTAAACTCATGTAAAACACAATCTCCTAAACTTTCCTAGGGCTATAGTTGTGTTTTTGGAGTTAGTTTGGGGCATGAAACCTGTATCAGAAGGATACACAGCATCCAAGCACTATGTCCCTCTTACAGCCTCAGCCATGTTGGAGATTGGTACTCCAAAAATGCAGACTTGACCAAGCACGGTGACTTGTACCTGTAATCTCAGAACTTTGGGAGACTGAGTCGGGTGGATCACCTGAGGTCAGGAGTTCAAGACCAGCCTGGCCAATGTGGTGAAACCCGGTCTTTATTTAAAATACAAAAATTAGTTGGGCATCATAGCGTGTACCTGTAGTACCAGCTAATCAGGAGGCTGAGGCACAAGAATTGCTTGAACCTGGGAGGCAGAGGTTGCAGTGAGCTGAGATCGCACCACTGCACTCTATCCTGGGTGACAGAGAGAGACTCCTCTCAAAAACAAAAATGAAAATAAGAACAAAAACAAAAACAAAGACAGACTTAAGGGATACTAGGCCACTGCTGAAGATTTAAAGTTGGTCAACCATCCCCAAAGTGTCTCAGCGTCTCCTAGCAAAGAAAAAATTAGGAAGAAGTCTGGAATAACTTCTGAATGCCTTATAAGATGGTGGTACCAAAACCCCAGACAAACAATATAAGAGATAATGTGATGATTTCAGTTTTGGTTTGTAGCGGTCTGTAATATCCGGGAATAGATGTCTAGCAGGCGGTTGGATATACTGGTCTGAAATCGAATTACAGAGTGTTCTTGGATAGGGATAAAAATTTGTGAGGCAGAAGCAAAAAAGGTAGTAACTGAAAGCATGTGATGATCTTTAGCTCTTTGTAACTCTATTACTCTATAATTATTGCTTTTCATGTTGATGACAAATTTAATTTTTGCCTACTAGTGCATAATGTTTTAAATGGGCAGAAAAAAGTGCCACTCTTCTTTTGTATCTTATGTGACATAACGCATTGATTCTGTATTTAATTGTTCTATGTAAAGATACTCTTTTAAAGAATGTTAATTGGTGCAGAAAAGGAAAAGGAGTGGGGAGTATTGTTACGAAGATTCCGATGTGAAGCTCCTCAGCAGATCCTCTCATTTTCAGGCAGATTTTTTACTTTGACTTTTAATGTCTTTGGTTAGGAATGTTTATCATAATGGAATTGAAATATATTCATCATAATATTTGAAGTGCCTGTTGAAAAATCAAAATTTCTTAGTCCCTTTCAGAGCTACCGTGTTATAATATCTCAAACTAATATTTGACACTCTCTGGCTTGATAACTATGATTCCATTGAAGATGACTATTGAGGTAATCAAGTTTATAGCAATTCTCAAACTTTAGTGTATATGTCAGTCACCTGGGTACTTATTAAAATACAGATTCACACTTATTTTCCAACCCTAGTTTTGTCTAGGAAAAAGCGCAAATATTTGCATTTTAATATACACTTGTATCTGTGATTACCTGATTACACATTGAGAAACAATATTTATTTCTTAGTATTACCTGAGAAATTTCAGGATAAGTTTGGAATAGGGTTTCTTATAACCTGAGATCCAAACATCCCAAAGGAGGCTATGGATAAAATTTAAAGGGTTCATGAATTTGGGTGGGGAAAAATATATACTTTTAGTAACTTCTAACTAAACCTTAACATTAAAAAAATTGTAAATGTATACAACAAAGCACAGTCATAGGAGTAATTCCTCTAACTTTGCCATCAGTAGAAAACACAGAATTTTTTTTTTTTTTTTTTGAGACAGAGTTTCACTCTTGTTACCCAGACTGGAGGGCAATGGCGATCTCAGCTCACTGCAACCTCCGCCTCCTGGGTTCAGGCAATTCTCCTGCCTCAGCCTCCTGAGTAGCTGGGATTACAGGCACGCACCACCATGCCCAGCTAATTTTTTGTATATTTAGTAGAGACAGGGTTTCACCATGTTGACCAGGATGGTCTCGATCTGTTGACCACGTTATCCACCCGCCTCGGCCTCCCAAAGTGCTGGGATTACAGGCTTGAGCCACCACGCCCGGCCAGAAATTTTTATATTTCATTAGAGTTGCTGCAAATATCTTGAAGTGTTGTTTATAACCATCACTACTTTGAAGTTATGGTAGTTACCAGACTGCTATTAGTTTTCAATTAATTTAATAAAGAAACATACGTATTACTCTAAAATTAAATTCAAACACTGTGTCTTGATAAAATTCTTTTCTTTTGTAATCTGACATATTTTTAAAAGCATTTGCAAATTATTACAAGAATAGTCCATAGGCTTTGCTAAAATATTTAAAAGCTCCATGGTACACAAAGATTCAGAATCTTAGTGTAGGAAAGAATAGTCCCATATTGAGACATTAGGGAGGTATATTACTTAATTCCATGGGGAAAAATGCACACTTATACACCAGATGAGATTTTTGACTCAGTCTCCATTTCCCATTTCCTAATTTTTCACTCTTCAATATCTCTTCTCATGGACTACACATCTTCCCCGATTTGTTTACTCCTCCTCAGTAGTTGAATGGCTCTGTTTTCCATCAAGGATGACAGCTTTTGATCCCAGATCTTAAGCCCTTTATGAACATTAATTAATGCCTGACATCGCTTAATGAGGTAGGTAAAAACTATTACTGTTTCATACATGGGAAAATCAGGTTTAGGCAAGTTTGGTGGCTTGTTCTTAGACCACCTAAGAAATTGTGGCTCATTTCCAGAATCAATGCTTACTGTCCTCACAGGCAAACGATGTGTTTTTTGTTTGTTTGCTTTGTTTTTTGATTCACAGTGTACCAATCTGTTGTAAAGACAGCCTATTTTGCAAAAATAACTTATTGATATGGGCATGGAAATAGCCTTTCTTTAGGCAGAAACATTTGATGGTATTAATATTCATGCTGATTCAATCCAGCAATGTATTGGTTTGGTCTTCTCTGAAAAATAATAGATGTCTTGGTTGGAGGGAAAAAGCCCGAGCCCAAATAAACTGTTAAAACCACTATCCATTGTTTTGAATACAATAAAACTTAATTAAAAAGAAAAAAGAAAAAACCCACTATTCATTTTGAAATAAAGTAGTTGCAGTTTCTTCTTGTATTTAGAAACTCTAGCCAGTAAGAGTCAGAGAAGACCGAAGTAAGCATTACTTACCAAAATTAACTTACCCTTTGTTCTTAGGACACCACACAACAGTCAGTAAGTACTTTTGACTTTTTGTGGTAACTTTGTTTCTTATAGACTCATGTTGCTTTGATCAATGGTATTTGTGTGTCTCATCTTAATCTAACTTTGTCTCATCTTAATCTAACATTTTGGTGTTTGACCAATCCATCTGGCTTGACAGGCTTCTGTGAACAATTTGAAAATTTTTTGTCATTTGTTTTTTTAAATGGTATTTGCTCTTTTCTTGTTGTTTTGCTAAATTATTACTGGCCTGGCAAATAAGGAAACGGAATACAATTTGGAATAGTTGAATAAAAAAATATTTGAGAGAGACAGGAAAGCTTATTTTTATAGAACAATTCCAATTAATATATGGGAAAAGAATGAAGAACCTTTAAATTTCTATTAGGCAAACACAATTGTTGCAGATAAAATATGTGGAAGGATTCTAAAATCAGTGGGCAAAAGTTTGAGGAAAAATAAGATATTTTCGTAGTCTCAAAATATTTCTCCTATTATTAATAATGGGAAAAGAGGAATAATTACATGGAGAAATTTGACAGATACCACCATGTCTCCCAGTATTCTTTAAAATTAGTAGGCCTTAAATGAATGTATTAACTTTTCTCTCATGCCATCTCTTCCTATATTTGATTTTCATTTAAATCATTAATAAATTTCTTGAGCTAGAATTCCCAGAATAACCTTTGACTTCTCCTTCAAGACCTACTGTCCCTTCCCTCCTTCTTATAATTATTTGCCAGATTCTGTATTAGTTACTGAGAGTACTTTGTGAAAGAGCAGACATAGCCACTTAATACTCGCGGAGTTTACAACATAGTGGGGAATATACATAAGAAACATAATACATAAATAATATAATCACAACATGTGAGAGGTGGCATAAAGAAAATAGAGAGGATAATATGGTAGAAATATACCATATTATACTGAAATATGCCATACTGAAATAAACGTATTAAGCCTAATTCAGCTAAGCCTTCTGAAGCTGAGACTTGAAAGATGAGAAAATTATGTCAAATGCTGCTGAAAAGTCCAACAATTAACAACATTAAAATCTTTTATTTTGAAAAATACGCTGGTAGGAAAATGAAGACAAACCTACAGACTGGGAAAACATTTTAAGTCACATTTCTGACCAAAAGAACCACCACCACCAACAAAAAACTTGTGTTCAGAATATATAAAGAATCCCCAAAATTCAGCAATTAAAAAAATTATAAACAAAAGCAAATCAAAAAGATATGTAGATGGTAAATAAGCATATGAAAATATACTGTTACTCATTATGGAAATGCAAAATATGATCACAATGAAATGCCCAAAATACCTTTGAGAATTGAGGAAAATTCCTGATATTACCAAATGTTGGTGAGGATGTGGATCAACTGGAATCTTTATACTTTGCTGTCATAGCCACTTTGAAAAACAGTTTGACAAACTTTTTGACTTAAGCAGATCTAAACATATACTTACCATCATATATGCTATCATATAAGAACATACTTTTCATAATGCAGCAGTCTGACTCTCAGATATTTACTTAAGATTTATCAAAAGTTATGTTCATACAGAAATCTGTACATGAATGTTTATTGCAGCTTTATTTGTAATTGTCAAAATCTGGAAACAACTCAAACTTGAATAAATGAATTAGCAATTTGTGGCATATCTATACATTGGAATTCTTCTTAGCAATAAAAGGTGGGAGATATGATGGATTCATGTAGCAACATGAATGAATCTCAAATGTATTTTGTGAAAGAAGAGAGAACCCAGGAAATTTATATTGTATGATTTCACTTATTTAACATTCTAGCAAGGGTAAAAATATTAAAATGGGAGATAAATCAGTGGTTGCCAGGAGCAGGGTAGGGATGGAGGCTCACCACAAAGAGGCAGCAGGAAGGAATTCTGGGAGTGATTAAACTGTTATTTGTTTTTGTTTTTGAGATGGAGTCTTGCTCTGTTGCCCAGGTGGGAGTGCAGTAACATGATCTTGACTCACTGCAACCTCTGCCTCCTGGATTCAAGTGATTCCCTTGTTTCAGCCTCCTGAGCAGCTGGGATTACAGGCAAAGGCCACCACAGCTGCTAATTTTTGTATTTTTGTAGAGATGGGGTTTCACCATGTTGACCAGGCCGATCTCAAACTTCTGACCTCAAGTGGTCTGTCCGCCTCGGCCTCCCAAAATGCTGAGATTACAGGTGAGAGCCACTGCACTCAGCCTGATGAAACTGTTTTGTATATGACTGTGATGGTGGTCTATGAATTTGTCAAAACTGTAGAAATATAAGTTACAATAAGTGAATTTATATAAATTTTAAATCTGTAAATTTTTTAAAAAGTTAAGCAAAATAAGAATTGAGAAAAGACTTTTTGAGTTTTTCATTATGCATTTCACTGGCAATTGAGCAGTTTTGATGAAGTGGGGCTCACTGAATCCAAACTGCATTATGTTTAAGAGGAAGTGAAGTGGGTAAATAGAAACATGTAGTGTGGACTTTTCTAGAAGTTTGGCTATAAGAGGAGAAGGGAGGAGGATGGATGAGAATGTGAGCTTATAATAAATTTTAATTTTGAGGGATGAGACCAATTAGAAATAAACCTAATGAAAATGTGCAAGACCTCTACTGAGGAAATTATAACATTTAATAGAAAATGTAAAATTTCCAAACAAGTAGATGCATCATGTTCATTGATGAGATGACTTAATGCTACAAAAATCTAAGTGTCCCTTAATTAGTTTATAAATGCAAGCAATTTCAATAAAAATGCTAATAGGATGTGTGTGTGTGTGTGTGTATACTTTGCCAAATGGATTCAAAAATTCATTAGGACAAGCAAATGTATAAGAATGGCCAAAATAATCTTTGACAATATTAGGAATTAATTCATCAGTTTTAAAGGCACATAATAAGGCTATATCAATGGAGACACTGTGGAACTGGTGCAGGAATAGACATCCAATTTTGACATATGAGCAAGGTCACCTCTTTGAGGAACAATCCTACAACTTCAACAATAGCATATACTGTAAATTTTCCACTTTACCTTCCTGAAAGTCACTTGAGATTGTTTGATAGGTTATCTGTGTACTGGAAAGAGAAAAACATCCAGATTTTTCTGGGATTACTAGGGCAGACTTAGAGTTGATGCTAATTCCTGGAGAACTCAAATTCTCTTTGGCCAAGTAGTCAGAGTGGGAATTTACAGAAATTATATGTTTTATGGAGCTTTGGTTTGATTTTTTCTCAGTGGGTCCACACAAATAGCCCTATGGTAATTCTCTTTATTTCTGAATTTGTAGCTCCCAAGGAAACACTTGAAAACCAACAGACTCTTCAAACTTGCTCCATTGCCAGTGGCATGATGGCTAATATGAAAAGGGCCAGGTAGAAACCAGTAGAATGACTCTGATCAACCAAAATGCTAAATCAAAAGCAATACTGCATCCATGAGGGGGTCTGTGGAGATTAATGTTTCTATGAAAGTCTTGAGGGATGCAAGAGTGTTGATTTAGCTTGTGGTGATGGTAGTGGGTTTTGGAGAGTGATAGAGAATTTTTGTAAACTTTTTTTTTTTGAGATGGAATCTTTCTCACTTTGTCACCCAGGCTGGAGTGCCATGGCTTGATCTCAGCTCACTGCAACCTCTGCTTCCTGGGTTTAAGAAATTCTCCTGTCTCAGCCTCCCAAGTAGCTAGGATTACAGGCAAACACCACCACACTTGGCTAATTTTTTTATTTTTAGTAGAGATTGGGGTTTTACCATGTTGGTCAGGCTGGTCTTGAACTCCTGACCTTAACTGATTCACTTGCCTCAGCCTCCCAAAGTGCTGAGATTACAGGCCTGAGCCACCACACCTGGCCAATTTTCATAAACTTAATAAGGTGGTGACAGTAAATACTGCTGCTTTTATATATGTAGTCTCTTTACTGGATCAAAACAACAAACTCTGATACCTGTATTCAGCTATTGCTCTGGCAAATGCTTTATTCTCTCTAGTGCAACCAAGAAGCAATTTGCTGTCACGTGATTAATACCAAACCAAACCAAATAAACCATTCAGTGTTGCGTTCAGCTCTGTGGCTGTCTGTCATAATCTAGGCTACATAATCTATGAAATCATGCTTATAGATCTATTGGGAAGCTTTAGTAAGATGCATTTGTGCTGTGCGAGGAGATAAATCCCAGGAAAATTTAGTGGGTTCCCAAGGTCCCTGGGGATCAGGATATACTGATCTCTCCTCCAAAGTAAATGTTAACTTGATGTATCTTCCACCAACTAGCATTAAACAAGTGGGTGCTTTGTGGACCTCTTTTGGATCTGGAGCTAACATATGTCTAATTTGTGTGATTTGTGTTGCCCATTTACTGAGTTTTGAATGGAACTCAGAGCAAAAGAAGACTCTGAAGGTGGTCCATGTTATAGTACAAACAATTTTACCATTTACACCATATGTATCAGCAGTCCTGTGGTTTTTAGGGCTGTTCTATGGAGCTTCTGGCAAACCCTCATACAAGGATGACAATAAATGCTTGTAAGATTTTAAAACAAAGCCGTATAGATACTCATTCTCCTGTTTAGAAATGGCATCTTTCTTGCCACTCAGTGCTGGTAGGGATTAAAATCTGACCATGGGACATCAAATGACTAGGCAATCTGAGATGAGTGTCATGAACTCGAGGTATCTGATCCCCAAAGCTCTAAAGTTGGACATCAATAGCAAAACCCCATTATAAAGTGATAGTAGTGTGAGACTGAGCTCAAAGAAATACTGAATATGCAATTTGCAGGAATTGAGGTTTAGACTCTCATGACAGCTACTGTTATTGCATTGCTGCTTGTCCTTCAACTCACATTTATGACCTCATGGGGATTTCCCCCTGACTGAGAAAAAAAAATTCAGGCCTCGTTTACATATGATTCTGAGTGATATGCTGACACTAATGGAAGTGAACTGGTGCATAATTATGGCTCAACTCAGAGGTGATCTGGAATGATAGCAAGGAAATGAAATGCTTCCACAGGACTTCAAGCAGTATATCGGTCTGCTTGCCCACTCTGCCTGGAAGGAGATATGGCCAAAAATATGGATTATATTGACAGTGGCTAGTGGTTGTCACTGAAAATTCAAAGACTTGAAAGATACGCAATTGGAGGAAAGAAGATAAGGAGATATGGGCAAAAGGTATTTGTATATACCCCCAGAATAAGGACAGAATATAAGGATTTGTCTCATGTGAATTCCCACCAAAGGTCACTGACTGAAGAGTCTTGCAGTTACCAGCAAGACAAGAAGACCCATTATATAGATAACATTATACAAGTGCTTTGTCAAGGGCTTGTGAACAAAGTGGCCTTGACAGCAAGAATGGAGATTACACATGGGTTCAACAACAAGAACTTACTCTCATCAGGACTGATCTGATTAATGCCACTGCTGAGTGCTTGCTTGGACATAGCCTAAATCATTGCTGAGCCTCTGAAATAGCAGAATTCCCCTGGGAGACCAGTTACCAGTCTGGTGGCAGGTTGATTTTCTTTTTTTTTTTTTTTTTTCTGCTGAAGGTCTCACACTAACGCAGGTTGATTTTCTTGAAAATACTGTCACTTTGGATAAATTTAGCTTTAAAATTTGTGTTGTCTGAAATGTCTGTCAGCATCACGATCAATTAACCTATGAATATTTCATTCATTACCATATCACACCTAGCAGTGTTTCTCCAAGTATGACCCATGAAACCATAGGGATCTCCAAGACTCTTTTATGGTTATCTATAAGGCCAAAACAATTTTTTTTTTTGAGACGGAGTTTTGCTCTTGTTACCCAGACTGAAGTGCAATGGTGCGATCTCGGCTCACCGCAACCTCTGCCTCCTGGGTTCAGGCAATTCTCCTGCCTCAGCCTCCTGAGTAGCTGGGATTACAGGCAGGCGCCACCATGCCCAGCTAATTTTTTGTATTTTTTAGTAGAGACGGGGTTTCACCATGTTGACCAGGATGGTCTCGATCTCTTGACCTCGTGATCCACCCGCCTCGGCCTCCCAAAGTGCTGGGATTACAAGCTTGAGCCACCGCGCCCGGCCAACAATTTTTTTTATAACAGAATCAAGCCATTACTTGCCGTTTTCTTTGTGTTTACATTTATGCTGATAATGCTAAAGAAATGCTGAGTCAAACATCTGTCTTCTTAGCACAAATCACGGCAGAGGCACTAAACTGTACTGAGTTATAAGATTCTTTGCCACTGGGCACTCAGAAAAAAATGTAGTTTCACATCAAGATTATAGTGATGAGGTAGTAAAAATGATTACTTTTATTATATATATATTTCAAGATGGAATCTTGCTATTTGCCCAGGCTGTACCCGAATTCCTGGGCTGAAGGGATCCTTCTGTCTCAGCTTCCCAAGTATCTGGGACTACAAGTAAATGCTACCATGTCCCGCTAATTTTACTAAATATTAACCCTTTAGTACATGGCTTCTAAATATTCTGTGTGGCAAATTATAAATCATTCATATAGTACTTTTGCTGCATACAAAAATACAATGTTTGTCTCATGGAAAAGCACTTGTATGCTGAAGTTGTGAGCCAAATTAGCTAATTTTTTTCATGGGACACTATTTTTACTTGAAAGAACAATTGAAAAACAAATTAGGATTCTTCAGACTTGGATACTTCTCAGATGTTTTCTCAAAAATGAATAAAGTAAGCCCGTCATCTCAAGGAAGACAACTGACAGTATTTTGTTATGAATAAAAAAAATTTAAGCTTTCAACTAAAAGTTAGTGTTTCAGAAAACTATCCAGTACTCTGAGCATGAAAACTTCACAATAAGACATTAAAAATAATGTTAGTGTGATATTAGTGATTGTGCTTTTATTTTATTGTATAATGAAATGTATCACCACTTGGAAGGTTTGAATAACTAAGTAATGTAATATTTTCCAAATGTTCAAAGCATGATGCTATAAAATCATGAATGGTAAAAGGTTAATTTAAAGTGCAAGTTAGGCCAATAGTTTTAATGTAACACAGTATATTGAAAAACAAATATAGATAAAAGGCAAAAGACAAATTGAGAAAATTTTCAACACATATTAACACTTTCAGAAATAGCACTTTATATTAATAAGTATAACAGATCATTGAGTTATTTCTACTTGTTTGGGTATAGAAATTAAATAGTTTTTTAAAATTATTGTTTAAATAATATGCTGTGTTAAAATTTATTTTTCACCCCTTAACATACTCTTGGGCAGATTCCAAAATCTTCTGGTTATTTTTTTTATTAAATGTGTCCTGCATAGTTTCAAACCACCAAGTCATGTCTCCATTCCTGGTACCACCAAAAGCTGTGATTTTGGCTAGTGGGAGTGACTTCAAGAAATGGGTATAAGGATTAGAAAAATGCTACAAAACAGTTCTTAAATAGCCAAAAATAACTACTCTGAATTGTATTCTTCCTACTCTTTAGCCCTTTTCTTTGTCTGGAGTGGCAGATGGGGGTGGGAAGAGGCTGTAGAGCTATTTTTGCCACCTTTTTTGTAAAACTTGAGGGTAAGGAAAACTCTCTGTTCACAATTTTGGTAGCATTTTTATGTCTTTCTTTAGCATGTAGGATATTCGGAACCTCTGGACTTCAACTTTAAGCCTAAGCCTAGATTCAAGAAAGTAGAAAAGTCTACCTAATACCCTATTTTATAAGAAAAATACTAATACTACAACAGAAAAATGACAAAAGATCCTAAGCAGAAAATCCACAAAAATACAACTCACTAATAAACATTTGCTATCTTAGGAAATCCAAAATATTGTGGGACCACTTGATATGGTTTGGCTGTGTCCCCACCTAAATATCCTCTTGAATTCTCACATGTTGTGGGAGGGACTTGGTGGGAGGTAATTGAATCAAGGGAGCAGGTCCTTCCTGTGCTGTTCTCATGATAGTGAGTAAGTCACACGGGTCCTTCCTGTGCTGTTCTCATGATAGTGAGTAAGTCACACGAGATCTGATGGTTATATAAGAAGGGAGGTTTCCTGCACAAGTTCTCTTTGCCTGCTGCCATCCATGTAAGATGTGACTTGCTCCTCCTTGCCTTCTGCCGTAATTTTGATGCCTCCCCAGTCACATGGAACTGTGAGTACAATAAACGTATTTCTTTGGTAAATTGCTCCATTTTGGGTATGTCTTTATCAGCAGAGTGAAAACAGATTAATACACCAGTATAACATTTTTGTATTTCATACTGCCATTAAAAATTATAATACCAAGGCTGGGTGTGGTGGTTCATGCCTGTAATCCCAGCACTTTGGGGGCCGAGGCAGGCAGATCAGCTGAGGTCCGGAGTTCAAGACCAGCCTGGTGAACTTGGTGAAACCCCATCTCTACTAAAAATACAAAAATTAGCTGGGCATGGTGGTGTGCGCTTGTAGTCCCAGCTACCTGGGAGGCAGAGGTGGGAGAATTGCTTGAACTCAGGAGGCATAGGTTGCAGTGAGCCAAGATCATATCATGCCACTGCACTCTACCCTAGGTGACAGAGCAAGACCCTCTCTCTCTCTACACACACACACACACACACAGACACACACACAGACACACACACACACACACACACACAATGTTTCAAGCTTATGGGTGATAGGCACTTTTCATACACTGCTGATGGATTTCAAAGAAGAATAAACAGTTATGAGGAACAATTTGGGGACTCATGTCAAGAACCTGTGTCAATATAAATATATTCATACTCTTTGACCTACTAATTCCTTTTCCAAAAATAGACTGAAGAAAATAATCTTAGATACTATATTAGTCAGTTTTGCATTGCTATAAAAAAATCTGAGATTGGGTAATTTATAAGAGGTTTAATTGGTTCACAGTTCTTCAGACCATAAAAGAAGCTTGGTACAAGCATCCACTTTTGGTGAGCCCCAGGAATCTTATAATCCTGGCTGAAGGCGAAGGGGGTAGCCAACATCTCACATGGTGACAGTGGGAGCAAGAAAGTATGGGAGGTGCCACATGCTTTTAAACAACCAAATATATACTTAACTGAACATGGTGGCATATGACTGTAGTCCCTACTACTTGGGAGGCTGAGGCACAAAAATTGATTGAACCCAGGAAGTGAAGACTTCAGTGAGTCAAGATTGTGGCACTGTAATCCAGGTTGGGTGACTCCATCTCAAAAACAAACAAACATCCAACAACAGCCAAATCTCATGAGAACTCACTCACTATCGTGAGGACAGCACCAAGCTATAAGGGATTCACCACAATGACCCAAGCACCTCCATCCAGGCCTGATCTCTAACACTGGGGATTAAATTTTAACATGAGACTTGGAAAGGAAAACTACCCAAACCATATTATTCCACCCTGGCACCCTAAATCTCCTGTGCTTCTCATATTTCAAAACACAATTATCCCTTCTCCCAAAGTGACATTGGTCCCCCATAGTCTCAACTCATTTCAGTCCCAACTCAAAAGTCCCAAAGTCCAAAGTCTCACCTGCAGATGAGTTCTTTCCACCTATGAGCCTGTGATATCAAAGACAAATAATTTACTTGCAAGATACAATGGGGTAGAGGCATTGGATAAACATTACCGTTCCAAAAGGGAGAAATTGGTCAAAAGGAAGAGGCGGCAGATCTGAAACTCAGCAGAACAGTAATTAAATCTTAATGCTCATCTGAAACTCAGCAGAACAGTCATTAAATCTTAAAGCTCCAAAATAATCTCCTTTCATTCCATGTACTGCATCCAGAGCACATTTGTGCAAGGAGTGGCCTCCCAAAGCCTTGGGCAGCTCTGCCCTGTGCCTCTGCAGTCCCTACAACTGCTCTCAAAGGCCAGAGTTGAGTGCTTGTGGCTTCTCCAGGTGCAGGGCACAAGCTACACAAGTGGCTCTGCCATTCTCAGGTATGGATGCTGGTGACTCCCTTCCCCCGGCTTTACTAGGCAGTTCCCAGTGGGGACTCTGTGGGCTTTGACCTCACATTTCTCCTTTGCATTGATCTAGTAAATTTCTCTGTGTGGGGCTCCATCCTTGTGGCAGGCTTCTGCCTGGGTGCTCTGGCTTTCCAATACATCATCTGAAATCAAGACGGAAGTTGCCAAGTGTCTTTCACTTTTACACTCTGTTTACCTGCAGGCCTGACACCACATGGAAGCTGCCGAGGATTATGGCTTGCACCCTCTGGAGTGGTGGCCCAAGCTGTATTTGGGACACTTGAGCAGAGACTGAAGCTGGAGTGGCCTAAGTGCAGGGAGCAGTGTCCCCAAGCTGCATAGTGTGCCCAGGCCTCTGGGCCAGGGATGGGAGGAGCTGTGTTGAAGGTCTCTGAAATGCCTTCAAGGCCTTTTCCCATTGTCTTGCAGATTAGCACATGGCTACCTTTCAGTCATGCTAATCTCTCTAGCTAGTGGTTGCTCCACAGCCACTTGGATTCTTCCCTTGAGAATGGGCTTTTTTTCTTCTACCACATGATTAGGCTACAAATTTTCCAAAGTTTTATGCTCTGCTTCTCCTTCATATTAATATAATTTCCAACTTTAAGCCATTTCTTTCCTCCTGCATCTGAACATGGGTTGTTAGAAGAAGTCAGGTGACACTGTAAATGTTTTGCTACTTAGAAATTTCTTCTGCCAGATACCCTAAGTCATGACTCTTAAGTTCGAACTTCCATAGATCCCTAGGGCATGAACACAATACAGCCAAGTTCTTTGTTAAGGAGTAACATGGGTTACCTTTATTCCAGTTCCCAATAAATTCCTTATTTTCCTCTGAGACCTCATTAGCTTGGCCTTCACTGTTTGTATTTCTATCAGCATTTTGGTCATAAAAACTGTACAAGTCTCTAAGAAGTTCCAAACTTTCCTTTGTCTTCCTGTCTTCTGAGATCTTCAACCTCTTCCACCCTCTGCCTATTACCCAGTTCCAAAGCCACTTTCACATTTTCAGGTATCTTTATAGTAACACCCTACTTTCAGTGCCATTTTTCTTTATCAGTTTTATATTGCTATAAAGGATTACCTTAGACTGGGTAATTTATAAAGAAGAGAGATTTAATTGGTTCACTGTACACTGCAGACCATACAAAAAGCACAGTGCCAGTATCTGCTTCTAGTCAGGGCCTCAGGAAGCTTACAATCGTGGTGGAAGGCGAAGGGGGAGGTGGCATCTCACATGGTGACAGTGTGAGCAAGAGAGAGGTTGGGGAGGTGCATATACTTTTTTTTTATGAGCTCAGGGAATCTCAGTCAAGTTGCCACGTACTTTTGAACAACCATATCTCACTAGAATTCACTATGATGAGGACAGTACCATGGCATGACAGATCCACCCCCATGACCGAAACACATCTCACTAGGCCCCACGTCTAACACTGGGGATTACATTTCAACATGACACTTAGAGGGGACAAATATCCAAACCACATCAGATACTATCAAGGATATATGAGCGAAGATAATCTTCATGAAATTATAAGAGTAAAGATTACAACCATAAAAAGAACTATTAAATAAATTATGGTGTGGCTATATGAATAAAATCTTATATAGCCAATAAAATGATGCTTTTAAATAATTGTTTAATATATAAGTTTCTCAGAGTATAATATTAAATGAATAAAGTAGAATAAAATATTGAATGCATACTGTGATTTCAGTATTTTTTTTCTTTTTCTTTATTTTCTTCAGTATTGTTTTTTAAACAACATATAAACATACAAAAGTGGAAAAAATGTTTCTATGATCATATATTAAATCAATAAAGTGGAATATAAAATTGAATGTATAGATTAAGTTTGCTTTTAAACTTCATAATATATAAAGAAGATTGGAAGAAAAAAGCTGTACCATCATATATCTTATTTATATAACTAAGATTCATTAAAATTGGGTCATTTTTCTAATAATGAAATAGTTATTTGTGTTTTTTATATTTTACTAAATTATTCAAGTGTATTTATTAATTAGGAGATACTAGCATCATGTCACTAAAAATATTTATTGAATACTTATACCTACATCATTGCTAGCCTATTAAATATTAACAGATAAGACATATTATCTGTTTAAAATCTAGATTGAGGAAGAGAATATATACATACAAGGGAAATACCCACAGAACATAATAAACTACTAGTATTAAGAATACAAAAAATTATATAGGAGTTCAAATTTCAAGGAATAATTATTTTTATTTTCTATTTTTTTAAGACAGAGTCTCAATCTGTTGCCAAGGCTCGAGTGTCGTGGCTACATCTCAGCTTACTGCTGCAACCTCTGCCTCCTGGGTTCAAGTGATTCTCCTGCCTCAGCCTCCTGAGTAACTGGAATTACAGGTACCCACCACCACTCCCAGCTAATTTTTTTTTTTTTGGTGTTTTTTAATAGACACAGGGTTTCATTATGTTGGCCAGGCTGGTCTTGAACTCCTGACCTCAAGTAATCCACCCATCTCCGCCTCTCAAAGTGCTGGGATTACAGGTGTGAGTCACTGTGCCTGGCCCAGTTTTTAGAAGAGACAGTGGCAACAGAGGAAAGTAAGATGTGACTGGGCTTCTAAAAATGAAGAGAATTGTTTTTTTAAGAGCAAAAAGGGGAGAAATCGAAGCAGAAGAAATAATATCAACAGTAACTTAAAATGTGGCAGTTGTATTAGTTTCCTAAGGTTGCTGTAACAACAACAAAAAGTACTGGAGAGCTGGGTGGCTTAAAACAGTAGAAAAGTATTGTCTCACAGTTTAGAAATTAGAAATTGAGGTGTCGGCAGGGCCATGCTTCCTCTGAAAGCTTCAGAAGAATCCTTCCTTGCCTTTTCCTAGCTTCTGAGTTTGCTGGCAATCTGTGGCATTCCTTTGCTTATAGATGCACCACTTTAATCCTCCTTCTTCACTTGCTGTTCTCCCTGCCTTTACATCGTCTTCCTTCTGTTCATGTTTGCCTCTGTGTCCAGATTTCTACCTTGATGACCTCATTTTAACTTGGTTACCTCTGTGAAAACTCTATTTACTAACATAGGAAGATTCTGAGGGACTAGGGATTAGGACTTCAACATATCTTTATTGCAGGATACAATTTAACCCATAGCATTTTTTTTTTTTTTTTGAGATAGGATTTTATTATGTTTGCCAGGCTGATCTTGAACTCCTGGCCTTAAGTGAACAACCTGCCTTGGCTTCCCAAAGTGCTGGGATTATAGGCGTGAACCACTGCACCCAGCCAGCAACTTCTTGTATAACAACGATTTCAGAGTAATATAAGTAAGTATAGCCTGAGCTATTAGGGTGGGGATTAAGAACTTTGAATACTAGGCTGAGGAAATTAATTTAAAAAATACGGATAGGTGATGAGGAGCCACTGAAAATGTTCAGGAAATAGGACTGAACTCATGCAATTCCCTTACTCTCTTGGTAAGCTCTCACTGAAATAACTGGAAAGCTTTGATTTTTGGTTTTATTTGTTATTTGTTTGTTTTTGGTGATGAAACCTTAACATCACTTTTCAACAGGTAAGGTTGGAGGAAAACATGGGAAGTAGAAAGCAAATGGTGTCAACAAGACAGAAAGAACAGAGGAAGCAGCAGCATGGATGGTGGAGAAAAGCCCTGTTCTCTCTAGGAGAATTCTGGAGAAGCTCTGGGATGAATCCATACAAAACAAAACAATAACAAAAAAGCGGGTCATGGAGAAATCTGCAGTGTTTTATGTATAAAAGGTGCCAAAAATTTCCATGAACTGGAAAGTCTGTTCAAAATTTATACTGAAGACATTATCTAGTGACTGTAACTGTGGTGACTCATCTCATAAAATCTATAATGAGCTTCATTTTCACAGACCACATGTTGGGCACTTGTCCTTGATATACGGCTTTAGTATGACATCATTCTCATTTAAGGACAACTTTATTTCTGGAAAACTACTCTATACAAGTTATCTGTTGCCATTTTGCATAAAATCAGTGTGAAGGCCTCTCATCATAATATGAAATGCCTTCTTAAAGTTTCTGTCAGGGGTCAGGCATGGTGGCACCTGCCCGTAGTCACAGATACTTGGGGCTGAGGTGGGAGGACCACTGGAGCCCAGGAGTTCAAGGTGGCAGTAAGCTATGATCATGTTACTCTACTCCAGCCTGCATGACATAACGAGACCCTGTTTCTGAAAAGAAAAAGACAAAACAAAAACTCTACACGAGACCCTGTTTCTAAAAAGAAAACCAAAGACAAAACAAAAACTATCAGTGCAAATCCAGCCTAATTACTTAATTATATTTCTGAAGTTTGAATTCTGGAGGCAAGCACACACTTGACAGGGCAAGGAAGAGAGTTTTTATAGAGGCTTCACTCTTCTCCCACATGCAACAATCAGGATTCCTGCTCTCTACATTCGTCTCTTAAGCAGTCACAGCAAGGGGACTTTGGAAAGTCAACTAATTTTATAACTATAACTTGTTTAGATGTATTTTATGTATTTTTAGTCACTGGAAATACTTTCTTTTTGTCTAAAACATTTCAGAGCATTATTATTAATTATTTAGAAACAGGGTCTTGCTATTTTGTCAAAACTGCATTCGAGCTCCTGGTCTCAAGCAATCCTTCCTCCTCAGCCCCCCAAATAGCTGGGATTATAGGTGCATGGCACAACACTCTGCTAATCATTTCAGATTTATTAGAAAAGTTACACAATATTGAGAGAAACAGAAAATGGGCACATTTTCCAATTGTTATTAATTACTGAGATCTTACACAAGCAGGAAAACTGCTTCTCTATTCTTTGCAATGGTAATTATTTCCCTATGGCTAAGTTTATTACAAGAAAGGAAGACATATTCAGATACATATTTATTTGGCCGTCTTTCAGTAGCGGAGGAAGGTAAATCTGTATGAATGATGATTTAGTCCAACTTTCATATCTGCTTTCAAATTTTAATTGAACATGAGTCTAACTGTCCTCCCTCACCTCTTCCATCCTTCCCTTCAACTGAAAGCTTGATGATCATAAATATAACTCTCTTTGTACTCCAAAGAGATCATTTCAGGCCAGGTGCGGTGGCTCAAGCCTGTAATCCCAGCACTTTGGGAGGCTGAGGCGGGTGGATCACGAGGTCAAGAGATCGAGACCATCCTGGTCAACATGGTGAAACTCCATCTCTACTAAAAATACAAAAAATTAGATGGGCATGGTGGCGTGTGCCTGTAATCCCAGCTACTCAGGAGGCTGAGGCAGGAGAATTGTCTGAACCCAGGAGGCGGACGTTGCGGTGAGCTGAGATCACACCATTGCACTCCAGCCTGGGTAACAAGAGCGAAACTCCATCTCAAAAAAAAAAAAAAGAGATCATTTCAAATTCATGGAGAAAATGGGTTAAATGACAGGTCAGCATTGAAGAGATTAGCACATGGCTAATACTCTATCATGGTGGTATTCAGAGATCCAGACCAGATGTATTTCTGTAAGTAATTGTGTAGAAAAAGGTCTCAGAGACGTTTCAATAGTTGGGTTCATTTATGGCAATTTAATTAGTCTCTAGGTTGGCCTGGTTAGTCTAGGACCAAATCTCTTATATGGTTCAATCTAGAGTAGATCCAATTGCCTTTTATTTAAAAAATGTTTCTTTTATTTTTTTAGTAGAGACGAGGTCTTGGTATGTTGCCCAGGCTGGTCACTCCTAGCCTCAAATGATCCTCCCTCCTCAGCCTCCCACAGTGCTGGGATTACAGGCGTGAGCCATCATACTTGGTTTTCTAATCTCCTATTAATGGCAGAAATTGCAGAACTTTCCCTCTTAATCAGCAGACTAAGTGTTATTAAGAAAATAAAATCTAAAGAGATGTTTTTTCCCTACTGTGAATTGACAAGGGAAGAGTAAATCATCTCCTTTCCCCAAACAGGAGAAGAGTGGCCAGCAATTTGATTTTTAAAGGCCTGAGTTAGAACTTCTCTTCTGGCCTCTGCTTAGACAGGAGAAAAGTAAACTGGATTATCTCAGAGGAGGAAAGGATCAAAACTGGATTTTGGAATTGAACAGATATATGTGGCTTATCTCCATCAAGTAGCTTCCCAGTGGTGTGGTGACTGAGGGTGCACATTACCCCTTGCGGAGCCAAGGCTGTAGGTGGGGGGAGTCTTACAGAAAGTGTATGGATGCTGTAGCTTTGAGAATCATGGTGAAAGTTTCTGGTGCCCATAATTGCCATGAAGGGAATGGCTGCTGGTCTTCTACGAATATCACAGATGATGATAGATATTGCTAGATGATGACAGAGCACAGACTAGAGTCCTTCTCCAAGTTATCAGGGCAGCATTCAGCCACCCCAGGGAGACCCTTCTGTCCTGCCTCCCACAATAACTAGTATCTCCTGTTGTTAATTCCCTAGTGAGTGTGGGCATAACTCCAAATTTAATTTGATATAGGGAAACAAGGGAATGTGATGCTTTCTGTACCTGAATATATAGAAAGTATTTGCCGTCTAGAAGGTCAGGGCCAAGATTATTGCTAAAATTAGATTCACAACCAGAGTTGTCCCCAAGATTCTCAAAACGTTGCTCTGGCATATTTGTGGCAGAGACATAAAGTTAGTCAATGTTGTATCAAGTTTGTGGACTTAACCTGATAAATTCCAGGAGGATGGAGACCAGAAGAGCCTAAAATTTGTTACTCATGAACAATATTAACATATCTTTCTTTCATTTTCACTTGCTATTCTGTCTCTTTTATCTATTCTACTTGTTTCATTTGTTTTCTCTTTTATTATTAATTTCTCTACAGACCAGCTGAAAATTCAAATATCTGAAGCCAGTAAGGTAATGTAGATTAGTAAATGAGGCTGCACTGGAAAATCATGAATAGAAACTGGCTCTTGGCTTCAGTGTCAGGGATGAATATGGGATTGTGTGTGTGTGGAGGAAGAAGGACTGTATTGACTACATATACCTTGCCTAAGGAAAGTAGTCACTATTCAGCTGTAGAAAGCAGATCCAGAGTTGCTAAACTTCAGATTTTAAAGAGAAGTTGGAAATTCTTTTCCTTAAAAAAATGAAATGCTCTGTATTTAAAATATTGGCAATTCAAATAAAAACTGCAGAAACACTGCATTCCACCTGCAGATTGGTTAAATTCAAATGGTTTTGTGTGGGGAAATAGAAACTCTCATATACTGCTGGTGGGGAATGTGAGTTGGGAATACCTCTATGGAGAGCATTTTGGCAATGCATGTCAAATTAAATATATAAACATATACATATTCTTCAACTCAGTAATTCTACCCCTCTACATTTACCCTATAAATATGCTTGCACTTGCAAAATTATATGTGCATAAGGATATTCATTGCAACAAATATCTAATCCTAAAAGATTATAAACAACCTAAATATCCATCGAAAAGGAACTGGTTAAATAATCTATGGTAGATACATCAGTACAATGAAATGTTATGTAGCCATTGGGATGAATGGAGATAGAGCTATATGTATGAACATAACAAGTGTTAATAAGAAAAGCAAGATGCAGAATAAACAGTTTATATTGTATGCTATCATTTATTTTTTTATTTTTATTTTTAGAGATGAGGTCTTGCTATGTTGCCCAGGCTGGAGTATGATGGCTATTCACAGGCATGATCACAGTGTGCTACAGTTTCAGCCTCAAACTCCTGGCCTCAAATGATCCTTTTGTCTCAACCCTAACAGTGGGGTCTACAGGCTAGTGCCACTGTGTCCAGCTTGTTGTCTCTATTTTTTAAAGAACATCTATGTATTTAATCTTAAATAACAAATATATATGTGTGTGTGTATATATTAATTATACACAATATTAATATATTAGTATATACATATATATGCATATACACAAATATATATATTTATATATATATATATATATACACATATTTGTGCCAGGATTTAGCACAGTGTCTTCTTTTAAGTAGTTACTCAATAAATGTTCTTAACTGAGTAGATGTACTTTTCCTCATATTTTGCTACTCTCATTCTGCTTTTATTTATTCATTTTAGAGACAGGATCTCATTCTGTCATCCATGTTGGAGTGCAGTGGCCCAATCATAGCTCACTGAAGCCTTGAACTCCTGGACTCAAGGAATCCTCCCATCTCAGCCTCCCAAATGCTGGGGTTTCGGGTATGCTACCATGCCCAACTAAATTTTTAATTTTTTTTGTAGAGACAGAGCCTCACTATGTTGCCCAGGCTGGCCTCATACATTTGGCTTCAAGTAGTCCTCCTACCTGGACCTCCTCAAGCACTGGGATCATAGGCATGACCACTAAGCCTGTCCACAATTTTCTTTTATTCTTGCGTTTCCTGTATCACAGCCCCAGACTAGTATTTCTCCTGAGTCTCTGGTTCTCACCCATCTACTCTCTTCCTGTTACCATTTAAAATAAGAACCTGCATATGTCATTTTGAGTCTAGGCAAAATTGTGGTCCCTGCTTTGGCATCTGATAGTCACAAATGAGTTTAGTTTCTGGCTATCACTTACAGGTGGCATAAACCTTTTCTAACTTCTGAACCTCAATTTTCCCTTTTGTAAGCTAGAGATAAGAATGCCTACTTGGGCCAGGTGTGGTGGCTCATGCCTGTAATCCCAGCACTTTGGGAGGCTGAGGCAGGCAGATCCCCTGAGGTCAGGAGTTCGAGATCAGTCTGGCCAACATGGTGAAACCCTGTCTCCATGAAAAATACAAAAATTAGCTGGGTGTGGTGGAACGCATCTGTAATCCCAGCTACTCAGAAGGCTGGGGTAGGAGAATCGCTTAAACCTGGGAGAAGGAGGTTGCAGTGAGCAGAGGTGGCGCCACTTCACTCCAGCCTGGGAGACAGAGCCAGACTTCATTTCGAAAAGTAAAAAAATTAAAAAAAAAAACCCTACTTGGTAGAATGATAGTGAGACTTAAAAATACATACATACATACATACATGTATATATTTATATATGTATATATGAAGTCTTATATATATATATATATAAAATCTCACAATAATTAAGTGCCTTAAAATATTGTCTTAAAAAAAGTATCCAGTCCAGAGCTTATACATGTAAATGAGCAATGAGCAATAACAGTTAATTTGTTCTCAAAGAGAGCAATAATAGTTAATTCACTCTCAGAGGCTTAAGCAGTCACCTATCAAAATTGTTTGGATTCTTCCATCACAGTAGAGCATTTTTATTTTAAAGTTAAGCAATATATATACACACACAATTTTGATAGTTGATGGCACTATTATTAATTATTCCAATAGAGCATTTTTATTTTAGCTGAACTTAAAGCATTAGGGTCATAGGAATAAAGGTCAAATAAACAGAGTTTAACTATTAACTAAAAGAATTTGTTTGTTTTAGGGGATGGAGCAGTTCAAGAGTGACTTGGCCAGAGACTTGGAAACAGGAAGTAGCTCAGGAGTTCCCTTTGTAGTACCACTATGGGGCTGTTTAAGTTAAATATTGTTAACTAAGGCCTTGCCCCCAAGGGAGAAAAGACAATATGGGTTACAAGCGACTGCGTGTTAGCAAATCTATCTCTCGAGAACTTCCAAATTCTCTGAGGATTTCAGAATCTATCCTGAGGATAGAATCAGAATTTCATATTTTGGGAAATCTCCCTTGCCGCCTCTCCTGGCCACCAGCTGCTATCATTTATGGGGATTTATTTATTGCTGACTGATTGATTGAGACAGGGTCTCACTCTATTGCCCAGGCTGGAGTAAGTGGTGCAAACATGGCAGTCTCTACCTCTTGGGCTCAGGTGATCCTTCCACCTCAGCCTCCCAAGTAGCTGAGACCACAGGCTGGTGCCACCACTTTCAGATAATTTTTTAAATTGTTATAGAGGTGGGTCTTACCATGTTCTCGAGGCTGGTCTTAAACTCCTGAGCTCATGTGATTCTCTTGCCTCAGCCTCCCAAAGTGTTGGAATTGTAAGTGTAAGCCTCTGTGCCCATCCTATTTTATTTATTTGTTTGTTTGTTTGTTTATTTAGAGACAGAGTCTTCCTTTGTTACCCAGGCTGGAGTGCAGGGGTGCAATCTTGGCTCACTAAAACCTCTGCCTCCCCAGTTCAAGTGATTCACATGCTGTGATTACAGGAACCCCCCACTACACCCAACTAATTTTTATATTCTTATTAGAGATGGAGTTTCACTATGTTGGCCAGGCTGATCTCGAACTCCTGACCTCAAGTGATCCATCTGTTTTGGCCTCCCAAAGTGTTGCGATTACAGGCGTGGGCCACCACACCCGGCCCCATCCTGCTATTTTTTCAATTATTGGTAAAGTACATTTAAAATGCACATCAAATGTAGTCCTGAGAGGGACAGAATATTCCAGAAGAGCCAGAGATGGCTTAAACTAACTGAGGGAAATCTTACTCAGTATACATTGCATTGAAGAGAGCTGAAGAGGTGGAAGAATTTGTCACTGTGTATAATGAAAGACTTATTTTAGCATACATTGGTAGCCATAGGATACAGAACTAAAACTGTTCCAACAAGTTGCATTTTGTTGACCTTTCAAAATAAAATTCCCGGAGTACCCATCTTAATTCACTGTATCCTACAAATCATTCCTGATTCATATATTGCAGAGTTGGAGCAGATTACTTCTAACAATGCCTTCCAAATCTATGATTTGTAGAATGCATACTTTTCTTCTAAGGTGATTAGAGCACTTTCCAGACATTGCCTAAGATAAGTCTTTGTACCAGTTTAGAAAGTCAGCAGTACTACAGTTTTAGTTTTCCAGGTGTGAAATACAAAGATTAAGCTATTGGGCCTGGAACAGTGGCTCATGCCCGTAATCCCAGCACTTTGGGAGGCTGAGGTGGGCAGATTACTTGAGTGCAGGATTTTGAGACTAGCCTGGCCAACATGGTGAAAACCTGTCTCCACTAAAAATACAAAAATTAGCTGGGCATGGTGGCACATGGCTGTAGTCCTAGCTACTTGGGACTTGGGAGGCTGAGACAGAAGAATCACTTGATCCTGAGACGTGGAGGTTGCAGTGAGCCAAGATCTTGCCACTGCACTCCAGCCTGGTGACACAGCGAGACTCTGTCTCAAAAAAAAAAAAAAAAAATTAGGCTATTGAAGCCTAAGTATGAATTATTCTAGCTTTCAGATTCCAATAAGCATCTTGTAAAGATGAAGATCTCCAAATACAGAGAATGCAAACCATGTGCCTAACTTTGCTTAGAAAGTGCTGACAAGAGCGAGGAGTTTCACTAGCATTTCCTGTCTCAAAAACAAGTTCTCCATTTGATATTCAATGACAGTAAAACAGATCAGAAACTGTTACTGTTTGTTCAAAAGCAGAAGCTAGAATCATTTCAAAGAAAGACAGGGCAAATTAAAACCGAAACTCACTTCTACCTCTCCATAGAAGCAGTGGAGTGTATCTCCTAGGGGCTTCTACTCCCTTGCTGCAAGTGAAATTTATTAACCACAGAGGTGCCTTTCACTTGTGTCCTAAATGAGGGTATGTTTTACTGTTTTTGATACTAACCAAGTCATTTTCTGGGTACCAAAAATAGTTTTTGTGGCTTTATGAAAAGTCTGGCCTTTCCACAGCATGTGTATCCATTGATATCACTTCTGAGAGCTTTAGACTAATTTGCACCATTAATTAAAAGGCTCTATGAAATAACCCAAATCCAATGCAAAGAAGAGAACAGCATGTTTGTTTTTTTAAACTTAAAGATACTTTATAATCTTCTTGGGATCCAGAATCAGATTTTAAAAAATTAACCATCCCTAAAAAACTTCACAAAAAACACTTTTATCAGGAGGTTCCATTCATTCTTCATGACTGTGGTTGACCAGCCATTATTTTACTACACTATAAAATTTCAAAGTTGGTGATAAAATCAGAAATAAAAATGGAGGGAATTCTCATGGCTTCATGGGTATTTAGTGGGGAAACTGTCACACAGGAGGCAAAAAACTGCAAAGAGACTAAATATGTAAGATATTTTTATAGCTTCCTCAGTCATTCTCTTTGCCTAAAATGTACTTTTCTTATTTCTTTTTATTTTTTTCTCTTCATTTTTTTTTAGACAGAGTCTCACTCTTGCATAGGCTGGAGTGCAGTGGCATGATCTTGGCTCACTGTAACCTCTGCCTCCTGGGTTCAAGATTCTCATGTCTCAGCCTCCTGAGTAGCTGGGACTACAGGTGCATGGCACCACGCTTGGCTAATTTTTTTGTATTTTTAGTAGCGATGGCGTTTCACCATGTTGGCCAGGCTGGTCTCGAACTCCTGACCTCAGGTGATCTACCTGCTTCAACCTTCCAAAATGCTGGGATTATAGGCATGAGCCACCACACCTGGTCCTCCTTTTCTAAGTGATATTCTTATTCATCAAAGCTCAATTCAAATATCACTTCCTGTCAGAAATTATTTTGTATTTATCATCAAACCTCACATTTGCTGCTTTCTTACTTTTGTTTCTGTAGCCATTTTGTAACAGATCATATTATTGATTTTTATTTTTATAGTTTTATCCCCTAATAGGCTCTAAATTCCTTGAGAATATGAATCATTCATCCTTGAAATTCTTGCAACATACATATTGTCTAGTATACAGTAGATAATTAAAGTTTGTTAAAGGGTACCAATTTGGAATAAGGAGGTAGTAGCTGAAAATGACCTAAAATGCTCTCTACTTTCAAGTTATAAACACACACATTCCTCTGTTTCTCTGTATATGTCTGTCACTGCTTAGATGATACATGATCTAACACCCCATCTATTAAGCCATCTTCAAATGTCAGGTTCCCATTTCTAACAATACTAAGCAACTGAATGTTATTTTAAACCTTTCAAATGTCTTTTACATAAATGACTTTATTTAGTTCTTACAGTAATTCTATAAAGTTTCTGAATGAGAAAACAGAAGCCACAAGCATCAATGACTTTGAACTAAAGCTCAGGTCTTTTGAACCCTCGCTATAATTCCCTTTGATCCAGAGCTTATAGTGTTTAAACATTTTCCTTTCAAACCTACAGAAAAGTTGCAAGAATAGTATAAAGATCACCCATATACCTAATGCAGATTCACTGTTGTTAACATTTTACCACATTTGATTTCTCTCTCCCCACCCTGTCCCGCTCTACAGAGAGGACCATTTGAAAGTGAGTTGCAGATGTCATGCTCCTTTACTCCTAAATACAACAGTAGATATTTCTCAAGAACAAGTGTATTCATTTATGTACTGTAGTAAAATGATCAAACCCAGGAAATTTGACATTGATATAATATTTTAATCAATATACCTAATAAAAGTTTGCGAATTTTTCTAATCATGGCTTTTATGAATTACGAGTTTTTTTCTGGTTCAGAATTGAACAGGATCACACATAGCATTTACTTTTTATATCTTTTTAGTCTCCTTTAATGTGAAAGTGTCCCTTGTTCTTTTTATTTTGTGTTACTGATATTTTTAAGAGTTCAGGGTATTTGTTTTGTAGAGAGGAAATTAATTTGGGTTTGTTTAATGGTTTTGTATGATTGAATCCAGGTTATGCAAGCTAGATGTAAGAATATGACGTAAGAATAATATTGCTTTCTTCTCAATACGTCATGTTAGGAAGCATGTGATGGCAGTTTGCCCCATCACTGGTGATGTCCATATATAATTACTACTTTTGTAATAACTCCACTATAAAGTTACTACCTTTCTATTTTTAGTTATGTCTAGAGTTTTTATTAAAAAAAATCCATTAGGGCTTATTGTTGTGTAGGCAACTGGTGTCTTCCAACTCATAGACTCTTGGACCTAATTTTACTCCAGCCTTCACTGAGGCCACCATTCTTGGCTAGGTGAAAATCAACATGACTCTTCAACTTACACTTGCCTTTTCTTTTCCTTTTCTTTTCTTTTTTTGTTTTTGAGGTGGATTCTTGCTGTGCCGCCCATGCTGGAGAGCACTCAATCTCAAGTGATTCTCCTGCCTTAGCCTCCCAAGTAGCAGTGATTACAGATGCCTGCCACCATGCCCAGCTAAGTTTTTTTTTTTTTTAAAGTAGAGATGAGGGTTTCACCATGTTAGCTGGAATGGTCTCAAACTCCTGACCTCAAGTGATCTACCTGCCTGGGCCTCCCAAATTGCTGGGATAATAGGTGTGAGCCACCATGCCAGGCCACATTTGACATTCCTTAATTTCTGCCCCATTGCTAACCGTACAGGGCAGCTAACAGTCTGTGGTAGCTAACAGATCTGCCTCACACACTGTATGAGAGAGTGAATGTCATTAAGGCAAACCATGACTAATCAGAGACAGACCTCTGTGGATAAATGCCACCTTCTTCTATCCCTTGTTTGCAGAATTCTGAGGCTCATTCTATATGGATCTTTAGAGGATCTCAATGGATCATAATGAACCTGTCATTATGTTCAACTTGAGACCTTTTTCCCTTGATACTGCTTTCCTTCCTTCCATGTTTTACTCTCTCTAGTCACTTCACTCCTTAAAACTTAGGATAATTTCCCAAAATAATCTCTTGTACATAAGATCTTGTTTCATCTTCTTTTTTTAAAAAAGAGATCTATACTAATACAATTATACCTACTTGTGAATAGAGTTAGCGGGTCCACAGTTAGTGGGTCAGGTAGGTGACACATTAGAAGTTAGCCCTACAAATTGAGGAACACATCTTTCTTATGTGCTGACATAAGTACACATTCCTTCTTACCCCCAAAACAAAGACACGGTATTGGCCACATTAATGCCACTGTAGGCTCTGATTATGACATTGACTCTTTTCTCCAGTCCATGTTTCTTCCTTTTATTTCCTCCTCCTCTCCTGTCCTCTCCTCTCCTCTCTTCTCCTCTCCTTTCCTCTCCTCTCCTCTCTTCTCCTCTCCTTTCCTCTCCTCTCCTCTCTTCCCCTCCTCTCCCCTCCCCTCCCCTGCCCTCTCTTCTCCTCTCTTCCCCTCACCTCCCCCTCTCTCCTCTCCTCTCTTCCCCTCCCCTCTCCTCTCCTCTCTTCCCCTCCCCTCTCCTCTCCTCTCTTCCCCTCCCCTCTCCTCTCCTCTCTTCCCCTCCCCTCTGCTCTCCTCTCCTCTCTTCCCCTCCCCTCCCCTCCGCTCTCCTCCCCCCCTCCTCTCCTTCCTTTCTTCCTCCCTCTCTCCCTCCCTCCCTCTCTCTCCCCTTTCCTCCCTTCCCCTCCCTTCTCCTCTCCTCTTCTTTTCTTGAGACAGGGTCTTACTTTGTTGTCCAGGCTGAAGTGTAGGGGTGCAATCATGACTCACTGCAGCCACGACTTACTGGGCTTAAGTAATCTTTCCACTCCAGCCTGCTGAGAAGCTGGGACTACAGTCATGTGCTTACCATGCCTGGCTAATCTTTAAATTATTTTGTAGAGATACGGTCTTGCTATGTTGCCAGGGCCAGTCTCAAACTTCTGAGTTCAAGTCATCCTCCCACCTTGGCCTCCCAAAGTGCTGGGATTATAGAAATGAGCGACTGCGCCTGACCCGTGCTTCTTGTCAGCCTACTTCCACACCAGTGCAGTGCCTTCCAATCTCTAATACCCGAGAGTATTGCAAGAGAATGAAAAGGGCTTAGTGAAAGTGATTGCTTAAACTGCACACGTTTCTCATCATACTGCTCTTCAACGCTCCTTTTTCTTTCCACTAATGATTTTCCCTTTGTCCTTCCTCATTTATCTCTAATAGACAACTCATTTCCCTTTTGTCCTCTCTGATAGTAGAAAACTTGATGCTGTGTGGTTTCCTAGGGGAAAGCAGAGCCATGATTAAGTACCCAGTGAATAATTTGGGATGCTGATGAAATCAAGGAAGACTGGAAAAGCAACTTGCTGGGTGTACTGTGGAGAGATTTCCTACACTAGGCAGAAGGTCAGAGAAAAGGTTCTCTGTGGTGTCTTCTAGCTCTGGGAATTTATGCTCGAAATGTCAACTTAATTAAATTGCAGTGCCTGTCAACAATCCAAGGGCAAAAGTTTGTTCTAGATCTACAATCTAGCCTCAGCATCTTAGGGGGAATGTGACAGTATAGTATAACACTATTAGTATGAAAAGAACGAAATCCACACACCTGCATAATTATAGGTGCGAAGAAGAATAAATTGACACAATATTAAGGTTTATTTTTTGCCACCTGAATACATGTCAACATTGTATTATCGCATTATCTCAGATTTTCTTCAATTCTATGACAGCTAAAGGTAACCACTACATCTGTCAATTAAAAGAAGAGAGACTGCTAATTGAAATTTTAAAATTTGATCTGTGACATAGAGTTGAACTGGAAGCATCTGCCAGTCTTCCTGATACTCCAGATAGTATTTTGCTGCAAATTAATTAATCTAACTGTATCTTCTTGATTTTCTCATCCTACATTGGAGAGTGTGTGCGCTGGTCATAAACCATGATGAAACTGTAACAACCATGTAATGAAACCTTGTGGTTTGAGTTGTCTGGTCAGTCATAGAGATGAGTATAGTGTAACTAAGCCACACTCTCTCCTTGCAGTGATGAAGGCACTGTTTGGGGACTGTGCCAGGGACAGCAGAATAAGTTGTCTATCGCACTGGAACAGCCCACATTATCCAAGTAAGGTAACCAGCTCAGGAACTTTCAAAGTAAAACCAAACAGGAAATCACGGCAGATAATGCCACTTTCATGACTGGTAATTACTGGCCTTAGAGTTTTAATGAATGGCTGCTACAGAATAAAAGGTAGGTGGCAATTTATGCCACAGATCGCTGTTCATCATCAGCAGTATGGGTGGTACCAAGCAATAGGCAGAATTTTTTAAAACCTGTAGGTAAAATAGATTAAAGGTATTATTAATAGGCTAGGCCTAAAAGAGCAGTGTCTTAATTATGGTCTCTTTTTCTGATCCTTTCTTAAAGATATTATATTTCTACAACTGGCCAAGGACTAGATTAGGCAAGTAATAGAGGGAACACTCACTGCTGCGTTAAGATCAAAGAACCTTCCAAAATCTTGGTTGCTCCAAGCACCAGAAGTCAGCTGTCATTCTGTTGGAAGCAATAGGGAAAGGATACCTCAGAAAAATAAAAAAAAAAAAAAAGTATTTCTCAATCAGCCCACCATTTACTGAACTAGGCTAAAGTAAACTGCATACTTTTATAGAATCTCAAGTTTTTCAGGATATCCTAATAGTTAACCACTGGGCTGACATTTTCTTTGCAGGAGCTCCACCAAGTGGTCATCGGGCTTGTGGGCGAAATTCAGAAAAACAGATTAGGAATCCTAAGGCTGACCGATAGCAGAGTAGAACACTCTGAAGGCAGATAGAAGTAAACCCTCCATCCATAGAGAGACTCAGATACAGGCTTGATGTTTAGGCAAGAAATCTGCTTTTCCAAATCATTCGTTTTTGGTAACTTTCTTGTCCTTATTTGAACTATGTTTGCCCTTTGAGCCCTCCATTTTCCCTAATCCATAAGTCTCCTTCTGTCTTCCCATTTTCTTTGTCCAGCCCCACACACTGGTGTCCACTACTTAAATTATGCTTTCAATATTTCTTTCAACTCTTAATCCAGCCATCCTGTTTCTTTGACTCTGAAACTGAGAAGCTGAGAGGTCCTGGAGAAAAATCACACAATTGTGCCAATCGATGTCACTGTGTGTTGTTGCTTCTGATCAACTGACAGTGGCTATTCCAAACATTTCCCCTACTGTCAAAACCACCAACTCTTCTTACACTCAGCAGATGATGATTCTGTCCATTTCATTGTGAAAAGCCAAGGGCATGAAGTGAAAACTGCACCTTTCTCTTTCTCTTAAGTATATATTTACTTATTGGCATTTGTACTTCTCCCTCTTGATGGAAAATGTGCCCACTTAACTCAAGGCTCATTTCTCAACCTGTAGATTGGATCCCATCCTCTTCGGTGTACTCAATGACTTTATTATATCAATCGTCTCCCTCTTTCCTGCTCTACTTCAAAAATAAACATAACAGTGGTGTGTCTTATTGAAAACGAAAGCAAAAGCAAAATTACTTTGGCAGTTTTGGGTCTCTAATTGTAAGTCAAAGAAACAAATTGAGAACAACTCATGGAAAAAAGATGGTAGTCATTGGAAATACCCTGGTATAACTCAGAATAGAAGAAATGCTAAACTGTCAAGGTTCCCGACGGCAGAAAGCAAAGGCTCACAGAAAGGAAATGTGGACATTCATAATTGTGTATGTTTACTAAGGTTCAACTACCTTTCTTCCTTGTGTGTTACCACTCAAGATTCAGCTCCTAGGAAGGAAATATTTGATTGGCCTTGCCCACCAGAAACGTGCAGAGGATGCCTGATACCTGTACCATCCAATTCCATAAAGCATAGTTTAGGGAATATTGCTTTGCCCTTATTTTGTTTGATTTATCGGTAGCAGTTCTTCTCCTTCTGGAATCCTTCTCCTTTGTTTTCTGTGGCATTATTCTTTCCTTAAAAAGGAAAAAGGCAATCCTTTTTAGGTTCCATTGCAGGTTCCTTTTTTTCTGCTTAAATATTAAGTGTTATCTTCCTCATGGCTTCAACTTGGATCACTGTTATATCACAAACTTCCTCTTGCCAAAATTTCCTTTTGAGTTTGCGATGGAACCTACAATTGAATTTCCAATAAAATTCAGTATATCTGCCCAGGTGCGGTGGCTCATGCCTGTAATCCCAGCACTTTGGGAGGCCAAGGCGAACGGATCACCTGAGGTCGGGAGGTCAAGACCAGCCTGACAAACATGGAGAAGCCCCGTCTCTACTAAAAATACAAAATCAGCTGGGTGTGGTGGCACCTGCCTATAATCCTAGCTACTTGGGAGGCTGAGGCAGAATCACTTGCCTGGGAGGCGGAGGTTGCGGTGAGCCGCAATTGCGCCATTGCACTCCAGCCTGGGCAACAAGACTGAACTCCGTCTCAAAAACAAAAACAAAAACAAAAACAAATTCAGTATGTCTAAAAGTGAACTCCTGTCTTACAAACGTGCTCTTTACTTGAATGCTACATTTTCATGAATAACACATTTCTTATCCAGTCACCCAATCCACTTCCCTGGGAGTCTTCCTAGGTCACTACCTAATCAATCCCGAAATCCTCTGGCTTCTAATTCTTTAGTATCTCTTTGTCTCCTCTTTCCTAAACTCATAACCACTTTTTAAATTAAGGCCTTAATGACGTCTTACCTCAATTGCCACATTAGCTTCCTCAAAACCTGGTTTCCTTATACATCACACTCTGTTTTTTATAGAGTGATCCTTCTAAAATGTTAATTTGCTCTGCAAACTCAGACTCAGTCCTTTATTTTTCTGGATAAACTTAAAGGCTTAACCCACATGTTTTTGTCTTTGGCGACTTTCCAAGCTTCAGTGATAGCTACTTCCTCACTGCTACATTGTAAAACACGCAGGTTTCCAGCTAGAGGACTAGAACTGTTTGTAACTTGGCCTGAATGTAAGAATATCTTGGGACATTAATAAACATGCAGATTCTTGGCCTGACCCTAAACGTATTAAATTGGAATCTCCAAGAGTGGCACTTATGTCTTTACTAATTTTTTTTTTTTTTTTTTTGAGACAGAACTTTTCTCTTGTTGCCCAGGCTGGAGTGCGGTGGTATAAACAAACACCTGCAACCTCCGCCTCCTGGGTTCAAGCGATTCTCCTGCCTCAGCCTCCTGAGTAGCTAGGATTACAGGTGCTCACCACCACACCCGGCTAATTTTTTGTATTTTTAGTAGAGACAGGGTCCCATCATGTTGACCAGGCTGGTCTTGAACTCCTGACCTCAGGTGATCCATCCACCTCAGCCTCTCAAAGTACAGGGATTACAGGTGTGAGTCACTGTGCCTGGCAATCTCTACTGATTTTTATGGTCTAAACAATTTGTGAATTAATGCTTGACTGTTTCTAAGAAGTCCTTTTACTTATGCTGTTTGTTCTGCAATTCCCCTCCCCCTTGTCCTTCAAAAGTTTAGTTAGTGTCACTTAACAGGTGACTATCATTTTTACTTAGAGGCTTCTTCTCTGTGTTCCTATACCAAGTCAGCCTATCTCTGACTTAGTACCCAACATGCCATACTTGACTAACTTACCTATCTTATAGCCGCTCTAAAAACTTATCTTTGTTTTTCCAGTACATACAAGACAAATAGCAGGCGTTTGAGAAAAATTGCTTTGATATGTAGAAAAAAATAAAAAGCTCAATATACTTTTTGCTGTTATGGATTCTTTCTGTTGTTATATCTCTTAGAAGGTACTCATAAGGTGAATATTGTCCAATTACTTAAAAACACCATTATTACTATGATTCCTTTAAAGTCATATTATAGAGAATATTTTTTGACATGTGAAAATATTGTAATATACTACTAAGGAAAAAATAGGCTAAAATTTATGTAATATGACTTTTTTTGGTAAAAATTTTAAAACAAATTAAGTTAAAAATGCATATATAAAAATATATTGAGAAGACATACAATGTAATTTTATTACTCTTTGATTATGAAATAATGGGTGTTTTTTCATATCTATTTTCTATCATAAGTATGTACATCTAAAAATTTTTTTTATTTGTATACATTTAAGGGCTACAAATGCAGTTTTGTCACATGGATATTTTGGATAATGGTGAAGTCTGGGTTTTTAGTGTATCCATCTTCTGAATAATGTACAATGCACCTGGGAAGCCACTTTTCATCCTTCATTCCTCCTTCTTTCCCATTCTTCTGAGTCTCCAGTGTCTATTACTCCACACTCGACATCCATGTGTACATGTTACCTCGATACTATTTGTAAGTGAGACCGTGTGGTATTTGACTTTCTGTTTCGGATTATTTCACTAATTATAATGGCCTCCAGTTCCATTCATGCAACTGAAAAAGACAATTTTATTCTTTTTTTATGGTTGAATAGTTATTCATTGTATGTACATATAACACAGTTTCTCTACTCATTCATTGATGGATACATAGGTCGATTCTAAGTCTTTGTTACTGTGAATCATGCTGCAATAAACATGAATACAGATTTTTTTTGATATAAAGATTCAAAATCTTTATATCAAATACCTGGTAGATACCCGGTAGTGGGATTGCTGGATCAAATGGTGGTTCAACTTTTAGTTCTTTGAGAAATTTCCATGCTGTTTTTCAGAGAGGTTGTACTTATTTACTCTCTCATCAACAGTGTATAAGCATGCCCTTTTCTCTGCATCCTCACCCACATCTGTTGTTTTTTGACTTTATAATAGCCATTCTGGCTGATGTAAGATGATATCTCATTGTAGTTTTAATTTGCATTTTTTGATAATTAGTAATATAAAATATTTTAAAAATAAGCTTGTTGGCCATGTGTACATCTTTTGAAAAATGTCTGTTCACGTCTTTTGCCCACTTTTTAATGGGGTTGTTTTGTTGTTATTGTTGTTGTTGGGTTCTTTGAGTTTCTTGTAAATTCTGTATATTAGCCCCCTTCAGTTGCATAGTTTGCAAATATTTTCTCCCATTCTGCAGGTTTTCTGTTCACTCTGTTGATTGTTCTTTGCTGTGCAGAAGCCTTTGAGTTTAATTAAGTCCTGTTTGTCTATTTCTGTTTTTGTTGCTAGTGTTTTTGAGATCTTAATCAAGAATTCTTTGCCTAGACCAATGTCCAGAAGAGTTTTCCTTATGCTTTAGCTAGGATTTTTATAGTTCCAGGTGGCAGTATGTGAATTTTATAATTAAAAATATTATGATAAAAACCATATGCATACTCTCTTCCTCAATCTACTTTGAAGTAGTGTGCACATACACATACATGCACACACACTTTGTGCACACATGACAAAATAAAAAGAAATGTCTGAGTCCTTGAAAATTTAACTTTTCTATGGAAAGCCAAAAACTATTTGGTGAAAATGAAGTACTGAACTAATAAGGAATAGAGTGAATAGGTGAATAAATGTGAATATGTGATAAAGTATAAAGTGAATAAGATAATTCTTTACTAATTAGAAACAAAAGACAGGTATGTTTGGAAACCTATCATGTAGGTATACAATTCTTTACAGTTTGTGTGTGAATGGGACCCAGAAAAGAATCTCTTCCAGGGAGGGTTGTTTTCTCAAAGCAAATATTGAGTGGGGACTTGAGGTTCCTGAGGATTATAAGCCAGTTAAATACATGATGTTTGTGCTTAAAGCAATTTAGTCAAGAGTGCACTTAACACCCTCAGCTGTGAAAAGGAAGAAGTCTTGTTGAAGTAGATTAAAATAGGAGGAAGGAAGGGCCTAAAAAAGATTTAAATTGATCAAAGCCTATTATCTAACTTGAGGCTGGTGACCTTGAAAGACTTTATCCACTGTTGCAGATATTTGTGTCCCCTAAAGTTCCTGTGTTGAAGTGCTAACTCCCAAAGAGTTGGGGTCTTTTGGAAGATTAAGGCTTGAGGATCGAGCCCTCACGAAGGGGATCAGGCCCTCTCCAGATACCAAATCTGCCAGCACCTTAATCTTGAACCTTCCAGCCTCCAGAACGGTGAGAAGTGTTAGTTATATATAAGTTTTCCTATTTATTTATTTATTTAGAGACGGAGTCTTGCTCTGTCGCCCAGGATGACGTGCAGTGGCACCGTCTCAGCTCACTGCAACCTCCACTGCCTGGGTTCAAGCAATTCTCCTGCCTCAGCCTCCCAAGTAGCTGGGACTATAGGCATGCGTCACCATGCCCAGCTAATTTTTATATTTTTAGTAGAGACAGGGTTTTGCATGTTGGCCAGGCTGGTCTCGAACTCCTGACTTCAGGTGATCTACCTGCCTTGGCCACCCAGAGTGCTGGGATTACAGGTTCGAGCCACTGTGCCTGGCGTATAATGTATCCAGTTTATACTATTTTGTTATAGTGGCTCAGAGAGACTGAGACACCATCTTTTCTGTGTTTCTTGAAAGAGTGCTTCATATTTAATTTTTCCTACATGTTTCTGCAAATGTTAGTAAATAAAATTTACTTTTTAGGAAAACAACTTTTTAATAGAATAGGAATAGTTGGGTGGGCTTTGAACCGCTTCTGCTCTCTCTTAGCTCTGGAGAAAAGATCAAGGACATGGTAATATCTCAAAGCACCACCCTCAAAGTTCCTTCACTGGTGGAAGCACACAAATGACAGTGATATTGTCATAGAGGAAATGTATCAACTTTTCTTCAGTTGGCCTTAATCCTGACTTTGCGAATGTCTTAAGAAGAAGTAAAACAATAGTTCATTTATAAATGTGACTCAAGCTTTTATATAAGAAATGTAAATAAGTTTAAATTTCCACTTGTTTATCTGGAATAATGAGCCATAAAATCTATGTGTTGCCTTATTTAGAAACATAAATTTAGGTGCATATGAAAGAAATTAAAATATAAAACTGCTATCCAAAAGCACCCACAATTTAGCATAAATTATTTTTGCTGTTACATAAAGATTTTTTTTCATTGTCTATTGTAGATGCTATTATTTTAAGTTAAGGACTTCTGATGAAGTTAAAATATATACTCCACAAATATTTAATGTTTGGATAATTTTTCAGGAGTAGCCTTATTACATAAAATGGGGGCAAATTTGTATTTAAATACCATGTAATTAACTTCAAATTAAAATAACATCAAATATGTATTACTTGTATAAATTACTTCATGCATAAAGGGTTAGTAGTAGGAAATATTGAAAGCTACATGCACTAACAAATTGTGACTAGAGAATCTTAAAACAGGCCATCACTTGGCCAGGAAGAGTTGACATCTGACCTTTGATTTTTTGAAATATGTTGCTTACTTGGCAAGAGTGTCAAGCCCTGAATGATCTAATATTAAGGAGCTTTTTTCTCCTTTTGTGCTTCTACAAAGCTGATAGTTACTGTGACAAGATTCAGTACCAGGAATGCTTTTTGAACAAAAAACCTGAGATTTTTTTTTCTTGCTCTTATTCAGAATTAGCATGTAAATGGAAAGCGATGATTTATGATTAATTAATAAGATGGAACCTGAAGTCCTGCAAAACATCTTTTGTTTTTTCACTTTTATGGGACTTATAGGTTTAAAATATTTTATGATTAGCTTCAAAGAACTAACATAAATACACTTTTGATGTTAAAAAGACAGTAAAAATCTATTTTAAGTAGTGTGATACTGTTGTAGAGAAAATAAAAAGGCAAGGAATTGGGCATTAAACTGGTTAAACTAAACACTAAATTTTAGTTTGAAAATAGATATCCAGATGTTACTTTTATTTTACATAATGTAAACTCCTTGAGAACAATTTCCTGTTTAGCTAACACAGTGAGTTTTTGCTTTCACCACAGTGTTTACACATATGAGTGCCTGAAGTTACTCTCTTACAGTTTGTTAGAATCTATCTCAAACTGACATTAGCAACATTGCTTGTTCACAGTTAGATTCCTTTGCTAGTTGCATAGTTAACTATTTCTAATAGTTTCATGTAGGTAGACTCTATATATCTCTTTTCCCACAACCTAGGTATGAGTGTTTTTTTTTCTTTTTTTTGAGTCAGGAGAAAGCACGAACGCAGTCCCCCACTACCACAAATTGTGCAGTTGAGTTTCCCACATTTGGGGAAATGGCAGGGGTCAGCACATCCGGAGTGCAATGGATAAGCCTCGCCCTGGGAAAACCACCTTCATGATCATGATATCTCCCCTGCCAGGTAAGTATGAGTGGTTTTATTTATTTATTTTTAAAATAATTTTTACTTTTATTTTAGATGCAGGGAGTAAATATGCAGGTTTGGTGACTGAAAACAGAGATAATTGAAGCTAGGAACATCTACTCTTGAAGGGCTTTTGAATAGTCTTCCAAATGCTAACTATCCTTAGTATAAGTATTCTGCTTATGGTTTGTAGATTAAAGCCCAGGCATATGTACATATTGCATTACCTATGACGACCTATTTTATGTAAAATAAACATTTCATCCCAATATGTCAATATGCTTTCCTAAAAACACCTTACATAGCCAAAATGACATGATCTCATCCAACAAAATTATTAATTAGTATCACGTAATACTCCATATTTAAATATCTCCTATTTTCCCTTTTCTGGTGGTTTAATCTGAATCAAGATCCAGTTTGAATTAGTTTTGTTAAATCTCGTGAGTCTCTTCTTTTCTTTGAAAGTATCTTTTATGATGACACCCGGACTTGCTTAAGTCCTCCTGGTTGTCCTTTAGAAGGTTTTATGCCATTTGATTCCTTTCTTGTAGGGTGTTTTGTTTGTTTCTTTATCGCCAGTAATCTCGTAATGTGGCAGTCAAATCTAAAGGTTATTAAATTCAAGTTACACAAAGTTAAAATCATAGGTGATGTTGTACACTTCACATTGCATCACACTGATGGTCATAAATATCTGATTGTCTCACCAGTGATGATATTAAATTTGGCCACAGGATCAAGGGAATAAAAGTCTGATTCTATTAGACTTTTATAAAGTTTTTTACATAGTGTAAAATTATGTTTCTCAGATTGTGTTCACATTTTTTTAGCTAGAACTGTGTGAATTTTCAGGTCACCAACAGCCATTTATGTCTTTCTTTTTTTTTTTCCACACCAATTGATAAGAGTTGGCTGAATCAATAATATAATCAGGACAAATAGTTATATTTATGACTCATGATTTATTTCACACTTAATAGTTCACTTTTGTGGGACTCGTAGGTTTAAAATGTTTCATGATTTGCTTGAAAGAATTAACATAATACACTTTTGATGTTAAAAAGACAGTAAAAATCTATTTTAAGTAGTGTGGTACTGTTGTAGAGAAAATAAAAATACAAGGAATTGGGAATTAAACTGGTTAATTTTCTTCTGTCACATAGACTGTTTTTTCTTCAACTGGGTTTATTTAGTTCTCTAAATCACAATTCCTTCTAAAAAGGAATAAATGTTAATTTTTTCTTTTGTTTCTACAATTTGGAGGCAATTCACTGAGCAAATATCTGTCTTTAGAACTCCAATTAACCCTGCCCAGTGTGACTGCTTTATATTACATATTCTATTAATTTTTTTTTTATAATTCCCATTGTGCTTGTGCCAAAATGGCTATCCAGGAACAATTGTTATAGTGTATAGCATTTCTTGTTTATTTCTTGTTGTTATGTAAAATCCCTTTAGCATCTGTAAATATACTAATCACTGTTCTTTTTTTATTCATTATACTTCCATGTAAGGGTGTACTTGATTCATTTACTATAATCTTTTCCTGCCAGGGTATTCCTATGATATTCCATAATTTCCATTTCATCTTGATGATTTCAGCTTTAATATTTATTTTGTGCTGAGAAGATTCCTAGAAGTTAGTCAGATTCCAATGCTGATATCCTGTTACTTTCCACTTGATACCACTAACCCTCTCCTTGGGTATCCAGACAGATTATGGCACTGTCTTGTAGCTGGTTCCAGAAACAATTTAGCCAATATTTGTTACAGGTTAAGTACTAAGGATCTAGCCCATCTGGCAGGAAATAATCTTTAGAAAAATTTGACTAGTTGCAAGACCGTCTTAGATTTGACAATACCCGGATTTGTCATTATGGGGTCTTCCTAGTTTGTCTTCTGGTGTGCTGGAAACCGAAATAATCTGATTTATTTTCACAAGGGCCTCTGTGAAAGAAAATTACCTTGCCATCCGTGTTGAAGAATTTTATAATAAATTATGGACAATATATAACAAAAACTTTATGAAATTAGGGACCAGTGCTGAATCTCCGGAGTGAAGCCTCACACATAACAGACTCTGAACAAATGCTGGTTGAATGAATTAATTTCAATTCATTCTTCTGTGGGAATTAGAGATCCCTCAAAGAAATACACAGATGAGAGTTGAAAAATTGTCTTGATGAGTTTCCTCTCTCTCTCTCTCTCTCTCTCTCTCTCTTTTTAAAGACAGAGGCTCAGTCTGTCACTCAGGCCAAAGTGCAATGGTGTTCTCTGCTCACTACAACCTCCACCTCCCTGGTTCAAGTGATTCTTCTGCATCAGCCTCCCAAGTAGCTGGATTGCAGGTGCCCGATACCACACCTGGCTAATTTTTGTTTTCAGTAGAGAAAGGGATTCACCAAGTTGACCAGGCTGGTGTCCAACTCCTGACCTCAAGTGATCCTCCCACCTTGGCCTCCCAAAGTGCTGGGATTACAGGCATGAGCCACAATGCCCAACTGAAACCTCCTCTCTTAACTGAGAGTCTGTATTTTCTTTTGCAAGAAAGTGTGTCAAAGTTCTTTTGTCTTTCCTGAAGATGTTTGTAACATAAAATACTATCTGTTTTGTATCCTCTGACATCAGTTTCTTACTGATATTATTACTAGATTTCAAGGTCACTTCAGAAATATTTAGTAGTAAAATAAAGGCTCTAATTTAAAAGAAAAACTGTTGTTTTGTCTCTCATCTGTTTCTGTTCTGTCTCTCTAAATAGACAATTTAGAGAGAAATGTAAGTGAATTAATGGAACTGAAGAATACAATATGGGAACTCCTAGAAGTATACACAGGTTTAAACACTTGAATTGATCAAGCAGAAGAAAGGATATTAGAGGTTGAAGATCAACTTAATGAAATAAAATGAGAAGACAAGATTAGAGAAAAAAGGATAAAAGGAATAAGCAAAGTCTCCAAGAAATGTAGGACTATGTGAAAAGACCTAATTTACGTTTGATAGGTGTACCTGAATGCGACAGAGAGAATGAATCAAAGCTGGAAAATATTCTTCAGGATATTATTCAGGAAAACTTTCCGAATCTAGCAAAGCAGGACAATATTCAACCCCAGGTAATACAGAGACCACCACAAATATATTCCTCAAAAAGAGCAACCCCAAGGCACATAATCGTTAGATTCACCAGGATTGAAATCAGGGAGAAAATACTAAGGGCAGCCAGAGAGAAAGGTCAGGTTACCCACAAAGGCAAGCCTATCAGACTTACAGCAGATCTCTCAGCAGAAACCCTACAAGACAGAAGAGAGTGGGGGCCAATATTCAACATCCTTAAAGAACAGAACTTTCAGCCCAGAATTTCATATCCTGCCAAACTAAGCTTCGCAATTGAAGGAAAAATAAAATCTTTTATGAACAAGCAAGTACTCAGAGATTTTATTACCACCAGGCCTGCTTTACAAGAGCGTCTGAAAGAAGCATTACACATAGAAAGAAACAACCAGTATTAGCCTGTCTAAAAATATACCAAAAAGTAAAGAGCATCAATATAAAGAATAATTTACATCAACGAATGGATAAAATAGCCAGTTAACATCAAATGGCAGTAATCCTAAATTTAAATAGACTGAATCCCCCAATCAAAAGATACAGCCAAAACCCAACTGTATGCCACATCCAGATCCATTTCATATGCAAGGATACACAAAGACTCAAAACAAAGGAATGGAGAAAGATTTACCAAACAAATGGAGAGCAAAAATAAATAAATAAATAACAAGCAGGAGTTACAATTGTTGCATCTGATAAAATAGATTTTAAAGCAACAAAGATATAGTGGTAAAAGGATCAATGCAACAATAAGAGCTAACGATCCTCACACCCAGATACATAGAGACTTAGACTCCATGAGACAGAAAATTAATAAGGATATCCAGGACTCAAACTCAGATCCGGAACAAGTAAACTTAATAAATATTTATAGACCTCTCCACTTTAAATACACAAAACATATATTCTTGTCAATACCACATCACACCTCCTCATAGGTTTAAATGAAATATTGATTGGCCATTATTAATACCCATTTTTTAGAATAAAGCAACATTTCCGTTCTCTTGCCCTCTTTTTTTCCTCTTTCTTCCTCTCCTTCACTCCTTTTTTCTTTCCTTCTCTCAAAAAAAAAAATTAGAAAAAAAGAGGAGATCCAAGATGGCTGATCGCTAACAGCTCAGGATTGTAGCTCCCAGTGAAAGCACAGAGAACGAGAGGACGCCACACTTTCAGATGAATTTTCGTCGCTCATAGACCAGAAGATTCCCAGTGGCGGGGCCCCACGGGTCACCAGCATGACTCTTGTGGCCGGTGCAGTGGTTCTGCTGGCAGCTCTTTGTGCAGAGTAAACAGGAGGAGATTCCCGGGCAGAAGAGCACCATCAGTCTTATCGCTGCTGTTTTGGCCGGCGCAGTGGGTTGCTCGGATTCCAGCACTGGGAATCAATAAACTGGGCGTCCACTCAGAAACCCAACTAGAAAGGCAGTAATCGTAAAGACGACAGATGGATAAATTTATAACAAAGGGAAGAAACCAGCTTAAAAAGGCTGAGAATACCCAAAATCAGAACCCCTCTCCCTCTACAGGGGATTACAGTTCCTCATCAGCAACGGAACGAGCCCTGATGGAAAAGGACTGTGTGCCATTAACAGAAGTAGGCTTCAGAAGGTGGATGATAAGAAACTTCTGGGAGTAAAAAGAACTTGTTCTAACCAAATGTAAAGAAACTAAGAACTTTGAAAAAAGGTTTGACAAAATGCTAACAAGAATAGACAATATAGAGAGGAATATAAATGAACAAACGGAGTTGAAAAACACAACACGAAAACTTAGCGAAATATGTACAAGTTTGAATAGCCGAATTGATCAAGCAGGAGAAAGGATATCAGAGGTTGAAGCCCTACTTAATGAAATAAAATGAGAAACAAGATTAGAGAAAAAAGGATAAAAAGGAATGAGCAAAATCTTCAAGAAATATGGGACTATGTGAAAAGACCTAATTTACGTTTGATAGGTGTACCTGAATACGACGAAGAGAATGAATCCAAGCTGGAAAATACTCTTCAGGATATTATTCAGGAAAACTTTCCGAATCTAGCAAAGCAGGACAATATTTAACCTCAGGTGACACAGAGAACACTACACAGATATTCCTCAAAAAGAGCAACCCCAAGGCACATAATCGTTAGATTCACCAGGGTTGAAATGAAGGAGAAAATACTAAGGGCAGCCAGAGAGAAAGGTCAGGTTACCCACAAAGGGAAGCCTATTAGACTTACAGCAGATCTCTCAGCAGAAACCCTACAAGCCAGAAGAGAGTGGGGGCTGATATTCAACATAAAGAAGAATTTACATCAACGAATGGATAAAATAGCCAGTTAACATCAAATGGCAGTAACCCTAAATTTAAGTTGACTAAATCCCCCAATCAAAAGATACATCCAAAATCTAATGGCATGCTACATCCAGACCCATTTCACATCCAAAAATACGCAAAGACTTAAAACAAAGGGATGGAGAAAGATTTGCCAACCAAATGAAGAGCAAAAATAAATAAATAAATAAAAAGCAGGAGTTGCAATTCTCGCATCTGATAAAAAATTTCAAAGCAACAAAGATATAGTGGTAAAAGGATCAATGCAACAATAAGAGCTAGCGATCCTAACACCCAGATGCATAAGACTCATAAAGAGATTTAGACTCAACGAGACAGAAAATTAATAAGGATATCCAGAACTTGAACTCAGATCCGGAACAAGTAAACTCAATAAATATTTATAGAGCTCTCCACTTTAAATACACAAAATATACATTCTCCACCTTAAATACACAAAATATTGATCTGCCATTATTAATACCCATTTTTAGAATAAAGCTACATTCCTGTTCTCGCTCCCTTTTTTCTTCCTCTTTCTTCCTCTCCTTTATTCCTTTTTTCTTTCTTTCTTTCAAAAAAAAAAACTGTTCTGTTATCAATCCTGTCTTTGTTCTGTTGCTGATGTTTGCATGTCTAAAAACTCAGGAACACATTTTTTCCTAACTGACTAGACATATTTAACCATGTATACTTACTAAAACCAGAGAAAATTGATGTATCAATCAGAATGTCAATAAAAATATGTTTGCCAAGTAGAGCATATTGAGCACTCAAAATAGTTCTCCTCCCTTACGCCTACCCAAGTCTATTGAGTTGTGAGCAGAGACTCAGAATTTAGCAGAGTTGTCTTCATGAGCAGAGACTCAACCAGAGTTGGCACTTGGCATACTAGTTTTTTTTTTTTTTTTTTTTTTTGAGAGAGTCTTGCTCTGTCACCCAGGTGGGAGTGCAGTGGCTTCATCTCATCTCACTGCAACCTCCACCTCCTGGGTTCAAGCGATTCTTGTGCCTCAGCCTCTCAAGTAGCTGAGACTACAGGTGTGTGCCACCATGCCTGGCTAATTTTTTGTATTTTTAGTAGAGACAATGTTTCATCATGTTGGCCAGGTTTGTCTCAAACTCCTGACCTCAAGTGATCTGCCTGCCTCAGCCTCCCAGTGCTAGGAATATAGGCATGAGCCACCATGCCCGCCTGGCATCCTCACTTTCATTATGATGGTTTAACTGTCAAATTAATAAAAAGTCCTATGCTCTGTCCTCCAGAAGGTGCTAGAGACTCAGCACCACTCAAATTAGGCTCTCCAAATTCTTCTTTCATAGGTAACAAGAAGACCACTCCATGTTTGTCTATATATATATATATATTTAAAAATAAAAATAGCTAACATCGATAAATTGATTGAATTTAAGATTTCCAATTATGACATATGAATTTCCATATATCTTTTATTTAGTTATCAGTTAATAATAGTTTGCCAAACTAGCTTTATCTCCTCTCTCTCATTTTTTCTTTCTTTCCTCATTAACACTTTGAATAATGAAAATTTTTTTTTTTTTTTGAGATGGAGTTTCACTCTTGTTGCCCAGGCTGGAGTGCAATGACGCGATCTTGGCTCACCGCAACCTCCATCTCCTGAGTTCAGGCAATTCTCCTGCCTCAGCCTCCTGAGTAGCTGGGATTACAGGCACACGCCACCATGCCCAGCTAATTTTTTGTATTTTTAGTAGAGACGGGGTTTCACCATGTTGACCAGGATGGTCTTGATCTCTTGACTTCGTGATTCACCCATCTCGGCCTCCCAAAGTGCTGGGATTACAGGCATCAGAAAAAATTTTAATTCATTATAATTCATTGTTATTATTTTGATGTCAAATTATCCCAAATTTGGCCAGAAGGAGTCTCTCCAGACCTGCTCTTTTATATTTTCTTTTCTTGTATTTTTAGTAGAGATGGGGTTTTGCGATGTTGCCCAAGCTGCAACATGGCTTGAACTCAAGCAATCTGCTTGCCTTGGCCTCCAAAGTGCTGGGATTACAGGTGAGAGCCACCATGCCTGGCCAAATTATGTCTTTTTTTAAAAAAAATTTTCTATTAAATTTGAAGACTAACATTAGAGATGATAAAAATAGACTTTAGTTGGCTTTTGCTTCTTTGTATAACTTTATCTGCAATTATTTGCTCAATACACTTTGTTATTTATGAGATTTCTTGTGGATTTTAAAATTAGAATAAATTTCATATACCTTCAGAATTCTGAATCCAGCTGAATGTTTAAAAAAATTAAAATGCCTTAGGAACTTTCAGATGAGCAATCCAGTATTGTTCAGAAATGCTAAATTACAGGACCTTTTCAAAGGATTTTCCTGGTGAAAAAAGTAGTTTAATGTGCACACAACACCCAACGCTTGCCTTTTTCATAGAATGGTTTGATGGGTGTTAATTTTTAAGGAAGTTATTACTTCTTGATAATCCTTTCAAGATATTTTCTATACCTGTCAATGATGTTTTTGCTTTGAAATGGAGAAAAATATATATTTCCAGAACTCGGTTATTCTCATGTCATACTTAAAATTTTAAAATTTTTCATCGCATGGGATATTGTTTATGCCACAAAGCAAGATTTAGCTAAAATATGCACACATATCCTTGAAGTCATAAGTATAATTTTTCAATATACCTAGGTAGTCATTTGCTCCAAAATGATCCTGAGGGGTAAGAAAGCTTTATTTTTAGTCCCAGGTCTTTCATTAACCAGCTCTATTATTCCCTTAGGTCAATTACTTGACTAATCATTTAGCCAATTTTTCTTTTGATAAAAAAGAATCTGGAAATGTGCAATATATGAGAGAGTCAATTCTTTGGAATTAATTTTTCTATATGCAAAAGAGGATAGTTTGATTAGGTAATTTCAAAATCATTCCCAATTTTAAATTTCTGTGACTCTCTGATAACAGATCTAAAATTTTATTATGTAAAGAAGGTATTAAGAGAAGAAGCCCTTTCTTTTATCTGCAAATTCATCTTTTGCCAGAGGTGGAGATAAGAAAAAGTAGCTGGAATCACAGGATACATATGCTGTACTTCTGCTGGCTCTTTCCTTATACATACTTTACAAACATAAAGTACCGCATATATGAATAACGTAGCTGTGCTGAACGGTACATCCTCTGCTTTACATGTAGAGAGCTAGATGGATGGGAGATCAGGCAATAGTTCCTTTTTTCCCCTTCCAAAATTTAAAAATGCATTAATACTGGCTCACACCATTCTCCCACATGAGAAGATATTAGGACAAATATGTTCATTTGAGAGACATTTCTGCTTCTGTATCTCTAAATATCAACTCTTCAGTCTTATCTCTCTACCCCTTGGGTTTAAACACATCCAATTATTTTCTAAGACATCATAAAGGATTCACTGCATTCATAACAATAGGCTATCTCCTTGGGGCACTGGTTCATCTGCCTTCAAATACATTATTGAAGAAAATTCATTCAGTTCAAAGATGCAGTATTTCTTACAAAGTTTCTGGAAAATAGTCCCCAAAGTGGTCTAACTTAGACATCCTCTTACTCCTGGCTTAATGATCAAAAGGATTTAGAGAGCACAAAGCATTTTGAAGTTGAAGTGATTTAAATGCCTGTTCTGCCATATCCCTTGTTCTTGAATGTGTTCACTTGCTTGCTGAATTTATAGAACCAATTTAGGAGAAGAACAATGTTTCTGCCTCCCTTAAGAAATTCCTCAAATTCCTTACAGTGACAATCAAAAGAAAATCTGATTTGCTCTTTGTGAGACATTTCTTATATACTCTCAATAGCAGTAAAATTTTGATTGCTCTGGTTTCAAAAAGAAAATTACAAATTTTCTTACTACTTCTCCTTTTAAAAACATAGCTAAGCACTCTGCAGTAGATAAAAACACAATTAACTGCAGACAGAGTGCCTAAGGCATGAAGTTTGTAATCAGACAGACATGGATTCAAATGTTAGCTCAGACATTGCTAGCTCTATGATTGTAGGTATTGCCTTTAAGAAATCTGACCCTCAGTTTTTCATGTATAAAATGAGACCCAATGTTTAATGTTGTAAATTTTAAGTGAGATAATACATGCAATATACTTACAACAGTACTAGGAACATATGACATGCTCAGTAAACAATAGCCATTATAAATTGGCTGCTAACGTTTTAATTTTATCTCTGAAATTTGAGGACTCTTTAAAAAATGTGACTAAAATATTAGCATTGCTTTTCAAAGAAATGACTCATGATTTCCTGCTATCGTTAAATGTTCAATGTTCATATTCCCTCAGCAGTTTTATTCAACATAGGATCTAAACAAGGACCACACACTAAAGTTGATTGACATTTGTCTTAACACTTTTTCATCAGTAGATTTATTTCTTTTTTCTTTTTGAAATAATTGTTTTCCATTTGTTTAAGAAAAGACACAACTAATTCTGCAGCATTTCTCACATTCTTGTTTGTCTGGTTGTATCTGCCACAGTGTTACTGAAAATGTTAACTTAAAAAAATAAGAATTTAAAATTTAAATGAGGTAGTAATTTAGCAAGACCCAATCAGACTTTAAATTCTGTGGGGTCATGCTTTTTTCTTCTTTGCATCCTATGGGGCCTGAGGATATAGTGCCAGGTAAATAAATGCTTGTTGCCTGATCAATTATTCCTATAGTTTGAATATTTATCCCTCCAAAACTCATGTTGAAATTCAATCTCCCATGTGCAGTATTGAGAGGTGGGGCCTTTAAGAGGTGATTGGGTGAGGAGGGCCCTGACCTCATGCTCATGAATGGACTAATTTATTAATGGATAAATGGATTAATGGGTTGTCATGTGGGACTGGTGGCTTTCTAAGAAGAGGAATAGAGACTGAGCACCTCAGCACACTCAGCTCCTCTCCATGTGATGTCCCTCACCACTTCAGGACTCTTTAGAGAGTCCCTATTAACAGGAAGGCCCTCTCCAGATGTGACCTCTCAACTTGGGACTTCTCAGCCTTCATAACTGTAAGAAATACATTTATTTTCTTTATAAATTACCTGATTACAGGTATTCTGTTAAGTAACAGAAAACAGACTAACACAATTGCTGAGAGTAATACCCCTGCATTTAACTAATATGTTAACATTTATATTAAAGACAAAGTAAGAAAGAGTTTCAAGGCTGGGCGTGGTGACTCATGCCTGTAATCCCGGAACTTTGGAAGGCCGAGGTGAGTGGATCACCTGAACTGAGGAGTTCCAGACCAGCCAGCCTGACCAATATGGTGAAGCTGTGTCTCTACCAAAAATACAAAAATTAGCTGTGCCTGGTGGCGGGCATCTGTAGTCCCAGCTGCTCTGGAGGCTGAGACAGGAGAATTGTTTAACCTGGGAGGCAGGGGTTGGAGTAAGCCGAGATCATGCCACTCTACTCCCGTCTGGATGACAGAACATCTTAAAAAAAGAGAAAAAAGAAAAAAAAGAAAGAAAATTAAGAGTTCAAAATTTGGTGTTGCTTTTGCCATCGTTTTACTATTTCACCCTGAAAAAAATCATTAAATATTTCTAAGCTTCACCTTTCTTGTCTTTTTTTTTTTTTGAATCGCCATGAGAATGAGAAAATATATGAATGATAATATAAATGCTAGCTAAATAATGTTATTTTTGTTTGTTGAATAAAAACGCAGAAATGCTGCTATTTAATTTTTCACATCAGCAGTTAGATAAAAGACTTGATGGACTCGCTGGTTGAAAAGATACACTTATATTTTACAAATGGAAAGTGATTTTTCCTCCCTAGCTTCCATGTCTCTCTTGGCCATTATTGTGCAGTTTTATATGCCACATTATCATTGGAGAATGAACATTTTCCTGATTTTCTCACCAAATGAGAATTCAGTTGCAATAATAATAATGATTGGCTTGGGTGGCAAAATGAGACCACAGACTTTGCCTTATGTACCCAGAACCCTTGATCAGGCCAGCTTCAGAGATCTTCTGAAAGAAGGGAGGACTCATCTCCTATTCAAATAAGACAATTGAGGAAGTAGCAACTAATTTTTAACAAAGACCGAATTAATGGGATAGCTATAGAAATAAATATACATACGTTTAAATACACATATCATTCCAAAAAATGCCATTCCAATGAATACTAAATAAACTTGTAATAAGGGTCATTTGAAGTAAAAATAATGCCCTAATTTCAGTTTTAGCAAAGACTCAAATAATGCATAGTGTTTAAGCACCTAAATGTTTAATGGTTTACAAACCAGCTTAAAAATTCCATCTAGGAAACATTTATGAAACTTTGGATTCACAAATAAGATATGTGGTATACTAGGAAAACCACAGTGAATGACCAGCTAACAGTGTGGTTGCAGAATTATAGGAATGTTGGAACACACAAGGCAGACTCTGCTTGTAGATATAGCTGGAGGTTTGCATCTACCTACTCTTTTGGTTTGGACATGAGGTCTTTTTAGTAAAGGAATAGCAAGCCATGTCTGTGTACACAAATGAACCAGAGCAGTGGTTCTCATTCTATGGAGACTATTTAAAAAATACTAATATCCAGTTTTTACCCAAGATTCATTACAACTCAGAATTTCTGGAGGTATTGCATAACATTTATTGCCATTAGTCAAAAAGTTAGAATTCTTTCTCTTTAATTTTATCCTCAGTTAATAATGCAGATGGTGATAAAATTAAATTTTTTTTTTTTTTTTTTTTTAGACGGAGTTTCCCTCTTGTTACTCAGGCTGGAGTGCAATGGCGCGATCTCGGCTCACCGCAACCTCAGCTTCCTGGGTTCAGGCAATTCTGCCTCAGCCTCCTGAGTAGCTGGGATTACAGGCACGCACCACCGTTTCCAGCTAATTTTTTGTATTTTTAGTAGAGACGGGGTTTCACCATTTTGACCAGGATGGTCTCTATCTCTTGACCTCGTGATCCACCCGCCTCAGCCTCCCAAAGTGCTGGGATTACAGGCGTGAGCCACCGCACCCTGCCTAAAATTAATTTTTAAAAAGCATATAAGAGTTGAAAATTACAATAGGTTAGGAAGGAAGCAAAAGGAAGTAGTGGTTAGTGTCATCTGTGAGCACAATTACAAACCTCAGATGGAACTATTATGTAGGGTTTCAGCTCCTTGAAATGGGTTCTTTTCTCATCTAGAGATTACCTCCTTTCCAGGATTAGTGAACTTTAAAGACTGTATAGACAACTTAGGTTTTCTAACAAGGATGCTTTTTTTTTTTCCTTGAGAACTCTTTTATATGTAAAATATCTTAGGAAAGTCATTTAGTCAATCAAAAAATTTTGAGGAAAGATTTTTTTCATGACTCATCATAATGAGTAGGGTAAATGTAGGTAAAATTAATCTGGTACAGAATATCAATGTTTTTGGCATTATTTTCCTCAATAATTAACTGTTAAGAGAGTTTTAGGTGTATAAACCTGCTGGAAAAAAAGATGTCTTTAGAAAATCTGCTTTTTTTCAAGAATGACTTACATCTGGGACTGGAAGAAAAATAAAGATTCTTTGTCTAACTTATTTCAAACTCTAAGTTGTAGTTTTTGGAGGTTAGATTATTTTACCATGGATCCCACAGCTTTGACTCTTTTGAGTCATTTATCATACTGCCAGCATTTGAGTAAAAAGATGAATCAATTAATAAGAAAACACATTTTTTAAAGTTGTAAATGTTCAGAGTTGTGAGTTTTTTAAAAAACATGCAAATAAATATCCTGTTATTTCTTTTTTATTAAGTCGTGATTCATTTACTCTTTGTAAACAATAATCATTTTTCCATTATATTTCATTTACATTTTGTGCCCAATTATTTTTTATTATTGGTTAGACTTAATGCAGTCTTTTGAAAGGAGGATAGATAGATGCTTCCCAAGGTCCTTCCAGACTTATATTTTAATAAATTTATGACTAAAGTTAATCTAGGCAACACATTGGTGAGTTTTCTCATGATCTGTGTGGAAGAAAGATAAACAAAACTTTGTCAGTTTCAAACTATTAAAAGCAGCTATAAAAGTGAAACCATTTATTGACTGATCTGGATTCCACAGTATACAATTAGAAAATAGGTTTATTTTCCACTGCAATATATCACACCTGATTTTTGGACTTTCCCTTTCCCATTATTTGACAATTTTTTTTTTTTTAAACAGATCTCTTAGTTTGTCAGTCATTAATAGTGTTTGTTTCTTTCTTTCTTTATTTTTTTCAGACAGAATCTTACTCTGTTGCCTAGGCTGGAGTGCTGTGGCACAATCTCAGCTCCCTGTCTTGGTCTCCCAAAGTGTTGGGATTACAGGCGTGAGCCACCGTTCCTGGCCAATAAGTGTTTAAAAGTCCATTCTAAACCAGCGTTCTAATTTTGCCTCCAGTTTAAAAATTTTTCCTTTAGGCTCAGCTTGGATTTTGTGTGTGTGTGTGTGTGTGTGTTTTTTGGGATGAGTTTTGCTCTGTTGCCCAGGCTGGAGTACAGTAACGTGATCTTGCTCACTGCAACCTCCGCCTCCCAGGTTCAAGCGATTCTCCTGTCTCAGCCTCCAGTTGGACCCTGTTTTAGGAATTAGTGATGTGGGTGGGGACGGGGGAGGTGTTAACTCTTCTTTCTGTCTCTTTATTTCACATCTTCTTCTGGTTCCAGCTCACTGTGCTGTTCCTGGCTTTTCCAGCATCCAGGTCAGGGCAGAAGTATGAAGAGAGGTAAAGGGGTTAAAAAGGAGGCAGTAAAAAGGAGTTAAGATCATGGACTCTGGAGTGGGAGACTTGGGGTTGGAGCCTCTACCACCACTACTTGGTCGTCTTGGTTATGTGTCTCCACAGTGTCTCTTCCTCTAAATCCCAATTATGGCTTTTCAAATAATGACTTATGATCCTGGGGATTATAAATTGATGTGTGTAAAGCATTTACTCAGTAATTGTCAGATGTTACTGGATATTTTTATGAGATTAGTTATTACTGGGTATTATTCTTTTTTTATTCTGGGGCTTTTGTTCTTTCTTGGTATTCTTTTTTTATTCTGGGGCTCCCTTCTTCCCTCCCTCTTCCTTCTTTCCTCTCTTCCTCTCTTCCTCTCTTTCTCTCTTTCTTTCTTTCCCCCGCACTGTCGCCCAGACTGGAGTATAGTGGCACAATCTCGGCTCACTGCAACCTCTGCCTCTCAGGTTCAGGAGTTTCTCCTTTCTCAGCCTCTTGAGTAGTTGAGATTATGAGTGGGGCAACCACGCCTGGCTAGTTTTTTTGGTATTTTTAGTACAGATGGGGTTTCACCATGTTGGCCAGGCTGGTCTTGAACTCCTGACCTCAGGTGATCCACCTGCCTTGGCTTCCCAAAGTGCTGGGATTACAGGCATGAGCTACTGCACCTGGCCTGATTACTCCTTACCTTGACTGGTGTCCATCACTAGTTCTCTTTTGTGTGTTCTCTGCCTTCCTCTCCACCCACAGGGATCTCTGCACTGTAGTTTCCCGGTGCTTGTAATGCTCTTACTGGCTGATGCTTTCCCATCTCCCTATCTCGGTTCTTACTCTACTAGTCTCATGTAGTTTTCTTCCTAGAGCAGGCAGAATAGCTGGAAAATGGGAAAATTCATGCATCTAGCACCAGCTAAATGCTGGAGGTGCAGGCCATTTTGCCTGGCAGTCCTTGCCCTACCATTGTGGCTGTCCCTGTGGTCTCCTTTAGAGTCCTAGTCTGTATCTTCACACATGGAGAAATACCTGGAGACATGTCAGAACTTCCCCAGATACTCTCATGAATTTGCCTACATAGTTTTGCCCCTCAGCAAACTTCTACCTGAGGAGCGAACTATTTCTTGCAGAAAACCTTCATCTCTGAGTGATCCTCTTTCCTTGGCTTGCCTTTAGGGAAACACACCCAGTCCTCTCCTGTAGGTCAAGGGAGACACCATGGTATTCTCTTCTTGAATTCATTTCAAAGACTCCCGCACTTCAATGAGTGTCTAATATCCTCGTAAGTAGTCACTGTACACATTTGCAAGGTTATATTTTATTGGACAAGATGTATACTAAAGGAATAATTTACAAGTAACTTATGGATTGCAATTGTTGTGTGGCAATATGGATTGCTGATTCCCCTCCCCTCAGCTCCTCTGGACACTGACTGCTATTGAGACCAAGAAAACAGAGCTTTGGCAAATTTGATTCAAGGAGGAAGTATTTCCTCAGTACAAGAAAATGCAAATGACATACTAATACGTGTTGATTTTGGTAGTATGAAGAAGCTAATGGCCTTATACTGAGAATGTAAAAGACTAACATAAATGAAGATTTTTTCCTCTTCTCTCCTCTGCCCTTAGCAACTGAAAATCTCTAATAACTTGGCAGTGGAATGTGAAGGAGCTGAATAAGGAAGGACCAGATGACTGACTCATGGGGTCTGGTTGAAGTAGATGAAGGTAAAGAGAAAAGGGATATGAAGAGGGTTGTAGAGTTTGTGGGAGGAAGGACATAGGAAAGGGCCTTTGGCAGAGATATTTTTCTGCCTACATCTATGTTGGCCACATGGGGATGCCATAAATATCGTGAACACCAGAGGAGCTGGGTGTGGCACCAGCCATCGAGATGGCCCTCAAGGATTCTAGCCTCCTGGTATTCATGTCCTTGTATAGTCTTCTCTAGCACTGAGAAGGGATGACCTGTGTAACAAATAGGACATTGTGGAAATGATGGAGTTTGTCTTTTGAGGCTAGCTCATGGAAGACATGTGGTCCTTGGACCAGTTAATCATGGAGAAGTCAGTTGTGAGTACTCTCAAGTAGCTCTGTGGAGAGGTTCATAAGTGAGGAACTGAGACCTCCTTCCAAGTGAGTAATCTTGGAGGTTGAACCCTTTCATCTCAGTCAAGACTTCAGATGACTACAGCCTGGGCTGGTGGTATCTTGACTGAAACCTTATGAGAGACCCTGAGCCAACACCAGCTAAGATTCTCCTGAGTTCCTCATCCAAAGAAACTATGAGATAATAAATCCGTGTTGGTTTAAGTCGCTGTGTATTGAGATAACTAATTATGTGTCAATATAAAATGAATATATTGAGAGACAAATTAAACAGAGAATCCACTCCAAGTTTCCACTGCTCTGTGGATTATATAGAGGTTGAACATGTTGCTCTAATCTGAGCTATTTGTTTATTTAAAATTCTGTGTGTCTGCTTGACTGGCTCACAAGACTCTAGGATTATGAACTGTACGATCCTACCCTTCCATAATAAAGGATGTAGGCTGGGCGAGGTGGCTTATTCTGGTAATCCCAGTGCTTTGGGAGGCTGAGGTGGGAGGATCACTTGAGGCCAGGAGCACAAGACCAGCCTGGGCAACATAGTGAGGCCAGGAGATCAAGACCGGCCTGGGTGACAGAGTCAGACTCTGTCTCTAAAAGTAAGCAAATAGACAGTTAAATAAATAAATTAAATAAAGGATGTGGTGTTTGGGTTACAATTTTAAGTGGTGAAAAGAGAACTATAAGATACAATGAAACGATATAACTCATTAACACTGTTATTTACATATAAAAGTAACAAAATACAGTTGTGAGAGACTGAATCATATGAATAAAATTACATGGTGTGCACCTGTCATAATAGTCATCAGTTTCACATGTTTCTGCTGAAAACAGTTGAGCTCTTAGTTCCTCAGTAACATTGGCCTTCTCTTTTTTGAAAAAAAAAATCTATTTCTACTGTAATTTGCTAACATGTATTGTTTCCTCCCCCTTTAAAAAACAACGTTATTGCTCTCTCTTTTCATAATAGAATATTCTAAAATCTTCTTTTTGTATTCTACATTGCAGCTTCATTTCAAATCCAAATCCTTACAATTGGCATTGCTTAGCAAATTAACAATGATATCTTCGGTAGATATCTTCTTATGCTTTCTGTTGTTTGATGTAACAATTTGGCAATTGCATAAAAAAACATGTATCAATGAGTCTAATAATTGAAATACCATTTCCAGTTTCCTTTTAAGTGGAGGAAAACTTATTACAATTAATTTTTAAAACCCCACTGTTTCAAAGCAATTTCAATAGAATGATACCACTATCTCCCTTGCTGAGAGGTTGCTATTTACATATTTAAAGTCCATAATCTCTAAAGGGATATATATATATATATACATATCTATATAGATCTATCTATCTATCTATAGATATATATAGATCTATCTATCTATATAAATCTATATATCTCTACAGATATATATATTGAACTATACGACATAAACATTAGCATAAGGCAAGCGTGTGAACCAGATACATCTATCTATCGCTTATTTGGTGTTTCTCCTCCTTTGTCATCAAATTCAGAAACCGCCAGCTTCTGGCGCCCTCTTGTGGACAAATGCTTCCAATGTTTCTGTCAGGTCCCTTGTTTAGGGAAGTTTGAAAATACGTCATTTTCCCATTTATTTATGCAAAATAATTTGAACTTCTGAAATAATGTGACATGTTTTGCTCAGTTACTGAATTGGGGAACCGAGAGAAATTTCTATTAAAGCAAACATAAAATATTAAAAAATAAACTCCAGATAAAGCAATTAAATTCTTACATTTTTGATTTGTTAGATTGGATTGTTGGTTCTAACTTGTACTGATAATAATTAATTGCAAGAATACCAATCATCTCTTCTCCTTCCTTCTTAGTTTAGAACTTGACTAAAGGAGAGGCTTCCATTCAGCAATTATTTTCCCAGTTCCAGGGTCAAGACCCATTGTGATCACTGGAGCCACGGTGGTCTGCCACTGCAGGGCGGGTCCTCCGACACAATTCCATAATTCACCCGCCTGCCATTCCTTTCCTAGCATCTCCTACAACAGTGTTGTCTTCTGGCTCATCCTCCTCATCCTGTATTCCACTGACAGTTAATTTTTCTTCTTGTGGTCAGGAAAGATGAATTGAGTATCATTGAGCTGGAGTCTGAGTAACAATAGAGGGATTAACACAGTGCCAATGTGCTAATAAGCCTTAATGAGTCAGGGTATAACCCATGCCCAGACCACTCAAAGCTAGGGAAAAAATTAGGCTCACAGGAGTGGTCATGTAAATTATTATTATTTTTTGATTCTATGCCTGCCTTTGTGAGATCTCTAGCAGCTTCAAGGTGTCCCTCTCTCAACTATTTCTGGGAGTTCCTGTAAATTCCCATAGGTGTTCAAGTAGTTTTCTCAGCCACCATGCAAACACTTCCCTTTCTTTAGCTGGGCTCTGGGAGATGCAGGCTGTCAGGTGTTGATGGTTTGTGTATATGTAGGTGTCTCATGAATGCGTTGCCATGAGGCGGCTGCCTGTCTTGTTGAGGCCAGCTGAGGTCACTGGGGCAATGCTCTGTGTCTAGAGAAGTCTTGGTCACTGCTGATGTATTAGAGCTCTAGGTGTACCAAGGCTTCGCTAAGTTATTTGGCTTCTTAGATCTGCATTGGCTTCATTTCCTAGTGGGAAAAAATCCCGCTCTTGTTCTATAATCTTTCAAAGTTCAAAAGCAATGCTGATTTGTGTGCTCAGTATCTCTCAGACCTTTGAGCTAGGTAGCTGTCTTACATTTCTGCCAAAGACTCCTCCCCTCAGGTGGGGATCCCCAGAGAGACAGAAGGAACAGAGTGCCTATGAGGAAGAGGGGAAGTCACAGAACAAGATGAGACACACTTGCTTTATATCACTCCTCCAACTCTTTACCCAGGGCATTTTTATTAGATGAAATGGTAAGCTTCACTTCTCTTTCTTTGCTCTAAGCCTATTTTTAATGTTCTCAAACAGATTTCTTGTGGCTCTGATTCATCCACTTTCAAGAAATGATCAGGCATGTCTGCATCTAGGAAGAATGCAATGTAGGCTTGTGTGGGATTTGCTCCATATTAGTTAATGGTGATCTAAGATGACAGTGGACAGCAGTGACCAGGTTATGAGGAAGAAAGGAACATCTTTAGAGGAAAAAGATTGGCAGCCCTCATATTTCTAAAATATTCCAGAAATTGCTCTTTAGTGGGGAGTACATACATGGGAACTTTCAGTATAGTTTCAAAAGTGCTTGACTGTATCATGAAAGCATGATACTAAAAGTCTCATACTGTTCTATTTTATAAAGTATGCCCACTTTGTGATGTGTTCAGCAAACATGCCAAATATTATTAAGCTAATTGTTTACAAATACTAAAGTTATAAGATTCTTAATGGTTAAACAAATGCCTATATAAGTAAGTAGGCATTACCTAAAGGGATTATCTATTATTGGAATCATTGGTACATGTCCTTTTATGCAATTGCCAGATTGTAACATAAAACAATAGACAAGGTATGCTAATTTGACTGATTAGCTAGAAATTTGTATAAAGACATTTTTGTTTCTTCTATTTTTCAAGATAAGTATATTAAAATGCTCCCACTTCCCCATCTCTGCTTCTAGTATTTTATGGCCCAAGAATACAAAAATCAATTCTCCTGATATTTGCAGTATTCCTAAGTGGAGGCAGTCTAGTTTTGAATTCAGATGCCCCAACTCTCTAGCTGAATTACCTAGGATGAGTTCTCTCGATCCTCTAAGCCTCAATTTCCTGATGTTATGACATTGGGTAAATAACCCTGGTGGTACCTACCTTACAGGTTGCACGACTTGACTGAGTTCATCAATAAAACCAAGGACAGTTACTAAGGCAAAATAAAACTTTTCTATCTACATAAAAGTAAGTTCTTGCATGTCAGTTATTCCTCAGTAAAGCTGTTAACTACAATGAGAGAAGTTCTTAAGTTGTCTTTCTTACTGGAAGAATATGTAAAGTTTGACTCCTGAAAAATCTGAGCTTTCTTTCAAAGAAAGGTAAAGTTTTGGGAAAGACAGAGGGCTGTGCTTCCTGCTGCATACTATGGAATGAGTATCTGGGGACAACATGAGTGGGGATCATAAAGTGCCCCTTCTGATGAATTTGAATCATCACTTTACTTCTTTACTTAAGCCAGCACTGACCAATACAGTAGCCACAGGCCACATGTGGCCATTGAGCACTTGAAATGTGGTTAATCTGAATTGAGATGTGGTGTCAATATAGAATGCACACCAGATTTTGAAGACTTTGTATTAAAAAAGAATGTAAAAGTTTATTGGAAGTTTAAAAATATTGATTACATGTTAAAATGGTAATGTTATATATACCTATTTTTAAAAAGAAAAATGTTATAAAAGCCTCTTTTGCTCATTTCTTTTTCCTTTTTAAGTTGTGACTGCTAGAAAACTTGAAATTATATGTGTATTTTGAATTAGAGTTTTATAAAACAGAGCTCTGAGCCAAATACATTTTCACCTTTTTTTGATGACCCAAAAATACACAGAGAGGATGTACCTTCTGGAAGTATAAGTGAACTCTGGATTTAGACCTTATGACTTCAAATCTGGACACCATTAACAAATGGCTGCGTGATCATGGACAGGCATCTTAATGTCAGAATCTCAGGATTTTTAATTTTTTTTCCAGAAGCAGAGGGGTGATATTATTATGTGAGTCCACAAATAGAGTTGTGCAAGAAATACAGTTTATTTTTCCATAATTGGAGTTAATTTCCATTATGAATGTCTAATTTATCTATTAGTGAACACAATCTCAGTTAATTCAGGTTCACTTAGCCCATATACACAAAATCTTCCCTCTTCCTTGAATAGACCTAAGGTAAGGAGGTAAAGAATATTTGATCCTGGGTGGCATCATCTAGCTTTCCTGGCATCAGCTGGGACATTCCCTTGACTGTCTGGGGTTTAGTCATCATGACTGCTGTTTCTCCCTCATGCCCACTGCAAGACGTCTTTGGGTATCCTACTTCTCTTTTCCATATCAGATCCAATGTAGGATTCATGGAAAATAGTCATCCAGTTACAGAACATACTTCATAGGTATATTAAGAAGAATAAACCAGATGATCCTTGTAAAGTGTGCAGCATGATGCCTGATGTAAATGAAGCCTCTAATAAAAGTAGCTACCATTGCTAATGCTGTTGACGCTGACGTTCTTGCTTTCAGGCAGTGCACTTTGAGTTTCTAGAAATTTAGCTGCCAGAAAAGAGGTAAGTGAGGGTGCCATTTTCCGTTGCTTCTTTTTTGGTAGTTCAGAGTGAGGAGAGCAAATGTATACACTGAGGGGACCAGTGCAGGGTTGCAGGGGTGGGGGAGTTGGGGACTGGGGACAAAACAAAACATTAGCCTCCAATTATTCCTTGGTTTCCATCAAGAGATTAGCAGCTAAGATTGGTGCTGGGAAGACATGCATGGGTTTGTGGGTGGTGGTAGTTGGGTGAAGACTGATAGATCTTCCAACATTGGAGGGACCATGGCAGAGATAGCAATACCATAAATATCCATTTAGTGTCTCTGACATGCCGGTAATGTGATAGGTGGTATGGAGGACGCAAAAGCAGTGGAAGTCATAGTCCATGTATTTGAATAACTTACAATTGTGTAAACACAAAGTCCACACTGCATTTCTAGGATGAGTGATGAGGGTGGGTTGGAAGGCTAACTGTTTCTGCATGGTCTTGTGTGATGGTGATACTTTGGTGGAGATGTCAAAACTCAGGGCTAACACTAAAATGTCAGGTAAAGAAACTCAGTTTGTTAGTTTGTTAGCACTTTGACCCAATATGGCTACCAGAAACTTATTCTTTGGGCAATATGATGGATAATCAGAATATTGATGTATTAATTTACAATGAAGGATATTCCGTTCAAGAGAGGAAAATGGTTGCATGAAATTTAGTGACAGTTAGTACCCACCAGAAGATAAAAAGTTCTTTACTTTTCATTAATATTTATTTATTGAGATTCATTTTATCATCTGGTAAATTCTAGCTGATACTAAAGATTAAGTTTATAGAACAAATTATTTAGCATCAAAAATTTTATCTACTAATTACATTAAAAATATGCAGATTGGGGAAAGACTACCAATATTAACATGTTAGCAGTTAAAAAAATCTCATATTAAAACACCTTATGTCAGCATGAGGAAAACCAGTGTTTTGCGAAAGCATGGTTTGAAAACCACTGCTACAAATATTGAATGGTTTAATACTATCTTGATGATTCTCCTTTTTGCACTCTTATTTATTAACGGGTTAAGACATGATCAGACCTTTGATGAGGTATTAGATTTGGATTAGAATTAAGAAACAAGGCATAGAAGCCAGAGAATGAGTAACGTATAGGTGAAAGGAGATGTGCAGACAGACTTGTAGTAGAACACAGAAAGGAATCAAGTTTAACAGGAGAGAATGTTGTCTGGAGGTTGATTTGATAGACAATTTGATAGATGATGTATCATATTAAACTGCACAGTGGCATGAAGAGAATGATGCTTGTCAGAAGAAACCTGAACTAAAAGTTTTTCACCTCATGAGTTCCGTTTTCAAAATGCTAAAGTTTCAAATCACAAAGGGTGGTTATTTTGTGTTTAACGTGTTAAGCACTTCTTAAGAGTTACTTTAAAAGCAGTTTTAAAAAAGATTGTTTAGAGAATCAGCTATTTTGAACTATTATATAAACTATCAATGTCTGATTTTAAAACCCTCTTTGCCTCTCAAAGCTGTCATTTTTAGATAATAATTTTTTAATAGGCTCAGAGGTAGAAGATAGCATATGCTACTAACACACCTAATCTGGAGTTATTGCCAAATCTTCTGGTTTCCATAGTTCCTTCCCATCTCTTCTAAATCTCATTTCAAAAAATCAAATTGAGTTATAGGATATTAAAACTATAAAGGATCTTGATTCACATGGTTATATCTTTGTATGTGTGTTTTTTGAATTCTCTAAGGGATTAAAAGAAATGTAATTCAAAGTAACCTACTTTTTTTCTGGGTGCTTCCTAGGGACTGCATCAACATTATAACCTGACCAAAACCTCAACATTCTTCTTAGGAGTTGTATCTAGAGCCAAGACCTTGTGTACTTTGCTGGCATCTGGATAAAGATCGCTTCATCCAGTCCTTTACTTATTAAGTTTTGCACTCGATTTTATAAAGCCCATCCTCCAGTTGAATGAACAGAATATGGCATATATATTTTCATGTCATGATTTGGCTAAGCCATAGACCTGGATATTTGGTCACACACTAGTCTAGATGTTGGTGTGAAGGGTTTTTTTTTTTTTCTCTTTTTTTTTTTTTTTTTTGAGACGGAGTTTTGTTTGTTACCCAGGCTGAAGTGCAATGGCGCGATCTCGGCTCACCGCAACCTCCACCTCCTGGGTACAGGCAATTCTCCTGCCTCAGCCTCCTGAGTAGCTGGGATTACAGGCACGTGCCACCATGCCCAGCTAATTTTGTGTATTTTTAGTAGAGACGGGGTTTCACCATGTTGACCAGGATGGTCTCGATCTCTTGACCTCGTGATCCACCTGCCTCGGCCTCCCAAAGTGCTGGGATTACAGGCTTGAGCCACCGCGCCCGGCCCTTTTTATTTTTTTTTTTAAAGATAGAATTAACATTTAAATCAGTGGACTTTGAGTACACTGGATTACCCTCCATAACGTGGGTGGGCCTCCTTCTATCAGGTGAAGGCCTGAAGAGCAAAAATGCTTACTCCATGAGGAAGAGGAAGTTCTGCCTGCCATCTGCCTTCAAACTTGAGCTACAACACCAGCTCTTCTTGGTGTCCAGCCTGCTAGCATACCCTGCAGATTAGGACTTGCCAGCCTTCACAATTGCATGAGCCAATTCCTTAAAATAAATCTCTCTTTTCATATATATATATATATATATATATATATGGAAATGTATATATATATATATGGAAATGTATATATATATATATGGAAATGTATATATATATATATATATATATATATATATATATATATGGAAATGTATATATATATATATACATTTCCAGGTTGTTCTCTTTCACTGGAGAACCATGACTAATACAATCAGTCAAGCATGATTAAGGATCTACCTCTGGCTAAAATTCACCACTATTCCTACAGGTTAGAGTTTAATGTGAAAGTATGAGACTCAAGTCACATTTCATAGATGTAGAAATCAGTCTTCATGAGTAAAGAGAAGAAAAATGGGAACCCCAAAACAAGAAGAGAATTTGCTCAACATGATCTTATTATTGCCCAGGAATTCACCTTCTTAGGTGAATTCTACTATTTCACAGTATTAGAGGTTAGTTACCATTGGAAACACATTCAGGTTTTGCTTGTACAGTTTGGAGACCTTTCTTTAAGAAGTTAATACAAAAGTACTAATATAAAATTAGGTATGAAGTGAATATTTATTTAGATTGAGAAAAGGAGTCATAACAATTTACAAAATTTTAAAAGCTGAAAAATATTGTAAACACAACAAAATCTGGAAAGGTAATGTATACTTTTAATTAATATATATTTTATATTAGTATATAATACATATAATATATATATTAGTATATAATATATATAATTAAAATATTTTTTTAATTGCCTGATAGATGTTTATTACTCTCTTCCCCTCTGGTTTTTGGTGTGTATTTTGGTTGCCACTTCAGAATAGAAAGGCATTTTACTTCATACATTTCAAACCACGTTTCTCCTCCATTACCATAAACTTCTACATTAGTCCAGTCTCACACTACTGTAAAGAAATACCTGAAGCTGGGTAATTTATGAAGAAAAGAAGTTTAATTGACTCATGGTTCCACAGGCTGCACAGGAAGCATGATGCGGCCGTATGCTTGGCTTCTGAGGAGGCCCAGGGAAACTTACAATCCTGGCAGAAAAAGAAGGAAAAGCAGGCATGCCTTACACAGCCAAGGCAGGAGGAAGAGACAAAGGGTGGGGAGGTGCTATAGACATATTAACAACAAGATCTTGTGGGACCTCTATCACAGGAACACCACCAAAGGGGGAAATCTGCCCCTCATCATCCAATCACCTTCCACGAGGCCCCACCTCCAACACTGGGAGTTACAGTTCCACCTGAATTTGGGCAGGGCCACAGATCCAAACCATATCAACTTCCATGCCAGATACTGTAAGATATATTCACACGGAGTTAGGACCTCTGGTGTGGGCCTTTGTGTGACCACATTGTATAAATACGTGCAGTGTTTACAGGAAAGGTGTATTTCTGAAAGCCTTTTCTGTGGGGGGATGATTGGCAGTAACTTAATAATATATTGAAGCAGCTGCAAACCACATAAATATATCCCACAAGACCTTAAATGTAGCCCTAAATAGATTCTGAAAATGCCACGGCCATGTCATTACCGCTCTACCTGAGGAGACAGGCAATGGGAGGAAATTTACAGTGAAAAGAGACAGAGGTCATCCTAAGATAAAGTATTTTCATTTGGTAAATTTTACAAAAGCATATGATTATGAGAATGTGGCCTTGGAAAGGCCCTGGGTCACTGAGAGATATAAGCACTGGCTACTGTAGATACATTATACCCTTTTCTTTTCCCACTTAAAGATATTTTTTAAAAGACTAATTTATTAATATACATTCCTGCTGCTAGAATTATTGTGTGAAATTTTCCATAATTAATTATAAATATTTATGCTGTGAGTATGGGAACTACACATGAATAGAAATGAAATATCTTTAAATCACACATTTGCAATAAATATTTCAGAGCAGTGTAATTAAATCTTGTGTGTAATTATGACAGACATACAATAATCGTTTTCTTTTTTTAAAATGGCGTTTTCTTCTTTGCCCTAGAAGGGCAGAGGAAAAGAACAAGAAAAATGTTAAACAGGTTTTGCCAGGGGAAGTTGACTTCAGAACAAAGTGCAGAGTGGAGCCATTCTTATTAGAAATTATTTTCAAAAGAAAATTGCCATTGGCTTTCAAATGGAAATTTCAGGAAGAAAATGTTAATAAAAATGTAATGGTTATAATGGCAACCTTAATGATGATGATGTTATGTGTGTGTTATTAGATGAATGGTTATCATAATCGATGACAATTTTTTAGTGCATTAAGAGGTAGAATGGAGTGGTACTTATGGGGTCATGATTTATTCTCTTTTCCTTAGCTCTTTGAAATGACTTTGCTATGATTTCTAAATTCTCATTCTATAATAGGTCCATGCACATCTGACATAGAGAATCAGACTGAAAGGAACATTACGTCAGTTCCAATTCTGCTTTCATTATTCACAGGACTAAAGACTCTTTCAGTTAAAATCAGTTGTTTGGCATCTTCTTACTGATTCTGGAAAAGGTTTATATGTGAATTTATATAGGAATCTGTGGCAGCCTGGTGCTTTGATTTCCCTCTTTCCAACCTCTTCCTCTCGATGCTAGTGTCTTTAGATAGCCCCCTTCCACAAGGACTGTAGGTTTGCTCATGTAACTTGCTGTGGTTTTCAGTAGACATCAGCCAGTGCGACACAAGCAAGGCTTATTATGGGCCTGCACATTCAAGCTGTTCTCTTAGAAAACTCGATCTTGAAACGCAGACATCATACTTTAAGAAAGTACAGGCTATATTGCTAAAGAGAAACAACACGTGGAATGTCCCTGTATGTCCTCACTCAAATCTCATGTTGAATGGTAATCCCCATGTGTTGGCCGAGGAGCCTGGTGGAAGGTGATTGAATCATGAGGGCAGTTTCCCCTTGCTGTTCTTTTGACAGTGAGTGAATTCTCAAGAGAGCTGGTTGTTTGAAGGTGTGTAGCACTTTCCCCTTTGCACTCTCTCCTGTTGCCATGTGAAGATGCGCTTGCCTCCCCTTCACATTCTGTCATGATTATAAGTTTCTTGAGGCCTCCCAGCCATGCCTCCTGTATAGCCTGTGAAACTGTGAGTCACTTTAAACCTCTTTTCTTTATAAACTAGCGAGTCTCATGTAGTGCTTTATAGCAGTGTGAGAACAGACTAATACAGGCCCTGAAGGGTGAGACACCACATGGAGGGACAACTTGAAAGAAAACTAAAGTGCCCCAGCCAAGTTTCCAGTTGAGTGTAGTCATGTGAGAGACCTCAGTTAACAATACATGGAACAAAACAACCCAGTTAACACAGAGAAATGTGAAAAATAATACATCATTGTGGTTTTAAACCTGTAAGTTTTATTGTGTAAAGCAGCAACAGATAATGGAAGCAGGATTACAGAAATACTTTTAAAACCATCTCATCTGCATATAAAATCCAAAAGTGATTTGGATGATAATTATAGAAAGTTATTAAATTGTCTATAAAAATGACAAATGTTTGTTCAACACTTTACATGTAAAGCATTATACTTTTAATAGCTAACATATATTAAGTACTATATGCTAAACAGTTTACATTCATGAATTTTAAAAATCTATTCAACTGCCCTGTGGGATAGGCACTATATTTGTTCTCTCCCAATTTATAGGTGAGGAAGCTGAGGCTTAAAGATGATAAATTTTTGCCCAATGTTATATAGTGTATAGAAGGTACAAAAGTCTTATAAAATATACCCTGGTACAAGGAATGGAATGTAGTCTTTAAAAGGTCTACACCTATGAAATTATTATAAGAGATGGTAGTGTCATAACATCTTAAACAGTGTGGTTAAAGATCATGGCATTGCGAATCAGAAAGACACAGATTTAAATGGTGACTCTGACACTAGCTTTGTGATCTTAAACAATTTATGTAAACTCTCTGAACCTAGGTTTTCTTATCTGTAATGATGGAGATTAAAACGTAAAACGTTATCTTCTCCATGGCTGTTGAGTATAATCTGGGCAGTGGTGTGTTAGGGCTAGCTTGTACCTAAGCTGACTGTGTTCCTGTCTTCCCAAATCTATATTCAGGGACATCATGTTCTTAGCTTAAAATCAGCCTTGGTGGGAATTTTAACACCATGGAAAAGTTAAAGCATGACCAGCCAAAGACTTTCAGCCTTTAGTCTGACAAAATCAGATTTATTGACTGATTCATAGCCAAGGGGAGCACGTGCAGGAACTGTGTAAAGCCAAGGGTGTTTTGTACCTGTTGAGTTCCTGCCAGAGGAGTCTCGGCGGCGGGGCGGGCGTCTAAGAGTTGGTTGCTATTTCTGTGACAGGATTAGCAGTGGGGATTAACCAAAGATTTCTCACTGTCATGAGGGTAAGAAAGTCTACCAATTGGGCATCCAACAGGAACAGCAAAGGGTGTTGGGAAGTGGTATTGGTAAGGCAGCAGTAATCGCTCATAGTGAGGATGGTGATGACATCTCACAGCCACATAACCATGTGTCCTGTTAACTTTGTAGCTGACTTTACGTGTTTGCCCTTTCAGTCTGATTAACAGCATGGCTGTCTTTTGTTTTTTAGTCTAAGTTCATTTTTACTCTTACTAATCCAAGCAGTCTTTCAGAAATCAGCTAACAGTACAAGTCAGGGCTTTTCATTTTGTTCCTGGAGACCCAGCTGTTAAACATTTATCAGCATATCAAGTCTTGTTTGTTCTCATATTTCGGTCCTTTAAGTGAGACTCCTTTCCTTTGAAGACACAGTGAACACAGCCAAGTCCCTTTATGTGTAATTAATGGAAGTCTAATAACCTCCCCAGGTCTTTCTTAGAATCTCCAGGGAATGCTTATGCTTCATAAATCCACCCTTAAGTATTACCTTTGGATTACTTACAAATTTCAGGGCTTCTCTGAAAATGTGCAAAGATTCTTATCATAGCTACTTGACTAAAAAATACTTAACAGGCCATTTCTTCTCAGGACATAGCAAACATTTTCTCCAACAAATTGAATGCCTGCTTAGTCTATAAAAGTTGCTTAAAATTACTAAAACATTCAGATTTTCTAGTTTCAATAAATTGGCAGAGTTACTATATGTATTTCTGTTCTTTTCCCTTCAAACGTTATGCATTTTGGAATGAATATAAGTTGTCTCTATAATGGATGGAAATTAAGATAGAGATCTATGACTCAAAATGAAAGATGCACACACTTTTGAAATTTAAAGGGAACTTAGAAATTATTTTAAAACGTTGGGATCACAGACCTACAAAAATTAGCCAGGCATGGTGATGCATGCCTATAGTCCCAGCTACTCGGGAGGCTGAGGCAGAAGAATTGCTTGAATCTGGGAGGCAGAGGTTGCACTGAGCCTAGGTTATGCCACTGCACTCCAGCCTGGGTGACAGAGACAGAGCAAGACTCTGCCTTAAAAAAAAAAAGCATAGGCTTAGATTCAAGGCCTGGCTTTGTTTCAAACTTTAGTTTTCCTTCCTTCCTTCCTTCCTTCCTTCCTTCCTTCCTTCCTTCCTTCCTTCCTTCCTTCCTTCCTTCCTCCCTCCCTCCCTCCCTCCCTCCCTCCCTTCCTTCCTTTCTTCCTTTTTTCTTCCTCCCTTCCTTCCTTCCTCCTTCCTTTCCTCTCCCTTCCTCCCCTCCCTTTCTCCCTCCCTCCCTCCCTCCCTCCCTCCCTCCCTCCCTCCCTTCCTTCCTTCCTTCCTTCCTCTTCATTTTTTCATTCTCTTTTTTAAAAATAAAATTTATTATGTGTAATTAAGGTATACAACATGATACTATGGGATACACATAGATAATGAGAAGGTTACTACAGTGAAGCAAATTGACATGTCCATCATCTTACATTGTTATCCATTTGTGTGTGTGTGTGTGTGTGTGCATGTGTGTGTGTCAAGAGGAGCTAAGTCTACTCATTTAGCATTGATCCCATATACAGTACAATTGTATTACCCATAGTCCTCATGTTGTATCTTGGAGCTCTAGACTTGATCATCCTGTGTATCTGCTGCTTTACATTCTGTTACCTACATCTCCAATTCTGCTCTCTCCACCTTCACTGGGGTAACTACTGTTTTGTTTTCTTTGTATATTTGATTGTGTTTTTTTTATATTTTACATATTAGTGAAATCACAAAATATTTTTCTTTCTGTGTCTAGCTTATTTCACTTAAAATAATGTCCTCCAAGCTTATCTATGTTGTGAGAAACGGCAAAATCTCATTCTTTTTTTGAACTGTATAATATTCTATTGATAGGTGTACCACATTTTCTTTATCCATTTGTTCGTCAGTGGACACCTAGGTTGTTTCCATATCTTGGTTATTGTGAATAATGCTGCAATGAACATGGGAGTGTGCAGGTAGCTTTACAAGGTAGTGATTTCATTTCCTTTGAGTATATGTGCAAAAGAGAGATTTCTGGGTCATATGATAATTCTGTTTTTAATTTCTTTAGAAATGTCCATACTATTTTCATAATGGGTGTACCCATCTACATCCCTACCAACAGAGTGCAAGAGTTTCCTTTTCTCCACACCCTAGTCAACTTTTGTTATCTTTTGATTTTTTTCTTCTTCTTCTTTCTCCCCTAACTCTTTTGACCTTTTGATAACAGCCATCCTAACAGGTGTGAGGTACTGTCTCATAATCATTAGATTTGCATTTCCTTGATAATTAATGATGTTGAGCACCTTTTACTATACCTGTTGGCTATTTTTGTATCTTCATTCGAGAAATGCCCCTTGTCCATTTTTTAAATTGTTATTTGATTTTTTTCTTTTTTTAAATTAAGAGACAGGATCTCACTCTGTCATCCAGGCTGGAGTACATCGGTGTGGTGTGATTTTGATTCACTGCAGCCTTGACCTCCTGGGCCTAAGTGATTCCCCCAGCTCAGCCTCCCAAGTAGTTGGGAATATAAGCTTACACCACCATGCCCAGCTTTTAAAAGCTTTTTGTAGAGACAGGGTCTTGGTATGTTGCCTAGTAGTATCTCAAACCCCTGGCCTCAGGTGATTCTCCCTCTTTGGCCTCCTAAAGTGTTGGGATTACAGGAACGAGCCACCAAACCTTGCCTAAGTAAGTTATTTGTTTTCCACTATTGAGTTGTATAAATTTTGGATACTAACTTCTTTTTTTTCTTTTATTGCATTTTAGGTTTTGGGGTACATGTGCAGAGCATGCAATACAGTTGCATAGGTACACACAGGGCAGTGTGTTTTGTTTGCTTTCTCCCCTTCACCCACATTTGGTATTTCTCCCATGGCAATCCCTCCCCACCTCCCCCTCGCACTGGGCCTCCCCTTTTCCCCCTATAGACCCCAGTGTTTAGTACTTCCCTCTCTGTGTCCATGTGTTCTCATTTTTCATCACCTGCCTATGAGTGAGAATATGCGGTGTTTCATTTTCTGTTCTTGTGTCACTTTGCTGAGAATGATGTTCTCCAGATTCATCCATGTCCTTATAAACGACACGAACTCATCATTTCTGATTGCTGCATAATATTTCATGGTGTATATGTGCCACATTTTCCCAATCCAGTCTATCATCGATGGGCATTTGGGTTGATTCCAGGTCTTTGCTATTGTAAACAGTGCTGCAATGAACATTCGTGTGCATGTGTCCTTGTAGTAGAACGATTTATAGTCCTTTGGATATATACCCAGTAATGGGATTGCTGGGTCAAATGGAATTTCTATTTCTAAGGGCTTGAGGAATCGCCACACCGTCTTCCACAATGGTTGGACTAATTTACACTCCCACCAACAGTGTAAAAGTGTTCCTTTTTCTCCACATCCTCTCCAGCATCTGTTGTCTCCAGATTTTTTAATGATTGCCATTCTAACTGGCGTGAGATGGTATCTCAATGTGGTTTTGATTTGCATCTCTCTGATGACCAGTGACGATGAGCATTTTTTCATATGATTGTTGGCCTCATGTATGTCTTCTTTCGTAAAGTGTCTGTTCATATCCTTTGACCACTTTTGAATGGGCTTGTTTGTTTTTTTCCTGTAAATCTGTTTGAGTTCTTTGTAAATTCTGGATATCAGCCCTTTGTCAGATGGGTAAACTGCAAAAATTTTTTCCCATTCTGTTGGTTGCCGATTCACACTAGAGACTGTTTCTTTTGCTGTGCAGAAGCTGTGGAGTTTCATTAGGTCCCATTTGTCTATTTTGGCTTTTGTTGCCAATGCTTTTGGTGTTTTGGTCATGAAGTCGTTGGCTATGCCTTTGTCCTGAATGGTTTTGCGTGATTTTCTTCTAGGGTTTTTATGGAGTTAGGTCTTATGTTTAAGTCTTTAATCCATCTGGAGTTAATTTTGGTGTAAGGTGTCAGGAAGGGGTCCAGTTTCTGCTTTCTACACATGGCTAGCCGGTTTTCCCAACACCATTTGTTGAACAGGGAGTCCTTTCCCCATTGCTTGTTTTTGTCAGGTTTATCAAAGATTGTATGGTTGTAGATATGTTGTGTTGCCTCTGATGCCTCTGTTCTGTTCCATTGATCTATATCTCTGTTTTGGTACCGGTACCATGCTGTTTTGATTACTGTAGCCTTATAGTATAGTTTGAAATCCAGTCGTGTGATGCCCCCCGCTGTGTTCTTTTTGCTTAGAATTGACTTGGCTATGCGGGCTCTCTTTTGGTTCCATATGAAGTTCAAGGTGGTTTTTTCCAGTTCTGTGAAGAAAGTCAATGGTAGCTTGATGGGGATAGCGTTGATTCTGTAAATTACTTTGGGAAGTATAGCCATTTTCACGATATTAATTCTTCCTAACCATGAACATGGAATGTTTCTCCATCTGTTTGTGTCCTCTATGATTTCGTTGAGCAGTGGTTTGTAGTTTTCCCTGAAGAGGTCCCTTACGTTCCTTGTGAGTTGTATTCCAAGGTATTTTATTCTTTTTGTAGCAATTGTGAATGGCAGTTCATTCTTGATTTGGCTCTCTTTAAGTCTGTTATTGGTGTAGAGGAAGGCTTGTGATTTTTGCACATTGATTTTATATCCTGAGACTTTGCTGAAGTTGCTTATCAGTTTCAGGAGATTTTGGGCTGAGGCGATGGGGTCTTCTAGGTATATTATCATGTCGTCTGCAAATAGAGACTATTTGGCTTCCACCTTTCCTATTTGAATACCCTTTATTTCTTTTTCTTGCCTGATTGCTCTGGCTAGAACTTCCAGTACTATATTGAATAGGAGTGGTGAGAGAGGGCATCCTTGTCTAGTGCCGGATTTCAAAGGGAATGCTTCCAGTTTTTGCCCATTCAGTATGATATTGGCTGTTGGTTTGTCATAAATAGCTTTTATTACTTTGAGATACGTTCCATCGATACCGAGTTTATTGAGGGTTTTTGGCATAAAGGGCTGTTGAATTTTGTCAAATGCCTTCTCTGCATCAGTTGAGATAATCATGTGGTTTTTGTTTTTGGTTCTGTTTATGTGGTGAATTACGTTGATAGACTTGCATATGTTGAACCTGCCTTGCATCCCTGGGATGAATCCTACTTGATCATGATGAATAAGTTTTTTGATTTGCTGTTGCAATCGGCCTTCCAATATTTTATTGAAGATTTTTGCATCTATGTTCATCATGGATATTGGCCTGAAGTTTTCTTTTCTTGTTGGGTCTCTGCCGGGTTTTGGTATCAGGATGATATTGGTCTCGTAGAAGTATTTGGGAAGGATTCCTTCTTTTTGGATTATTTGGAATAGTTTCAGAAGAAACGGTACCAGCTCCTCTTTGTGTGTCTGGTAGAATTCGGCTGTGAACCCGTCTGGACCTGGGCTTTTTTTGTGTGGTAGGCTCTTAATTGCTGCCTCGACTTCTGCCCTTGTTATTGGTCTATTCATAGTTTCAGCTTCCTTCTGGTTTAGGCTTGGGAGGACACAGGAGTCCAGGAATTTATCCATTTCTTCCAGGTTTACTAGTTGATGTGCATAGAGTTGTTTGTAATATTCTCTGATGATGGTTTGAATTTCTGTGGAATCTGTGGTGATTTCCCCTTTATCATTTTTTATTGCATCTATTTGGTTGTTCTCTCTTTTCTTTTTAATCAATCTGGCTAGTGGTCTGTCTATTTTGTTGATCTTTTCAAAAAACCAGCTCTTGGATTTATTGATTTTTTGGTGGGTTTTTCGTGTCTCAAGCTCCTTCAGTTCAGTTCTGATCTTAGTTATTTCTTGTCTTCTGCTGGGTTTTGCGTTTTTTTTTTTTTATCTTGCTCCTCTAACTCTTTCAATTTTGACGATAGGGTGTCAATTTTGGATCTCTCCATTCTTCTCATATGGGCACTTATTGCTATATACTTTCCTCTAGAGACTGCTTTAAATGTGTCCCAGAGATTCTGGCATGTTGTGTCTTCGTTCTCATTGGTTTTGAAGAACTTCTTTATTTCTGCCTTAATTCGTTGTTTATCCAGTCAACATTCAGGAGCCAGTTGTTCAGTTTCCATGAAGCTGTGCAGTTCTGGGTCGGTTTCTGAATTCTGAGTTCTAACTTGATTGCACTATGGTCTGAGAGGCTGTTTGTTATGATTTCAGTTGTTTTGCATTTGCTGAGCAGTGCTTTACTTCCAATTATGTGGTCAATTTTAGAGTAGGTATGATGTGGTGCTGAGAAGAATGTATATTCTGTGGATTTGGGGTGGAGAGTTCTGTAAATGTCTATCAGGTTTGCTTGCTCCAGGTCTGAGTTCAAGCCCTGGATATCCTTGTTGATTTTCTGTCTGGTTGATCTGTCTAACATTGACAGTGGAGTGTTAAAGTCTCCCCCTATTATTGTGTGGGAGTCTAAGTCTCTTTGTAAGTAGTTAAGAACTTGCCTTATGTATCTGGGTGCTCCTGTATTGGGTCCATATATGTTTAGGATCGTTAGCTCTTCTTGTTGTATCGATCCTTTTACCATTATGTAATTGCCTTCTTTGTCTCTTTTGATCTTTGTTGCTTTAAAGTCTATTTTATCAGAGATGAGAATTGCAACTCCTGCTTTCTTTTGCTCTCCATTTTCTTGGTAAATCTTCCTCCATCCCTTTATTCTGAGCCTTTGTGTATCCTTGCATGTGAGATGGGTTTCCTGGATACAGCACACTGCTGGGTTTTGGCTTTTTATCCAATTTGCCAGTCTGTGTCTTTTGATTGGTGCATTTAGTCCATTTACATTTAGGGTTAATATTGTTATGTGTGAGTTTGACACTGCCATTTTGATGCTAGCTGGTTGTTTTGCCCATTAGTTGTTGTAGATTCTTCATTATGTTGATGCTCTTTAGCATTTAGTGTGATTTTGGAATGGCTGGTACTGGTTGTTCCTTTCTATGTGTAGTGCCTCTTTCAGGAGCTCTTGTAAAGCAGGCCTGGTGGTGACAAAATCTCTGAGTACTCACTTTTTTGCAAAGGATTTTATTTTTCCTTCATTTATGAAGCTCAGTTCGGCTGGATATGAAATTCTGGGTTGAAAGTTCTTTAAGGATATTGAATATTGGCCCCCACTCTCTTCTGGCTTGTAGGGTTTCTGCCAAGAGATCTGCTGTGAGTCTGATGGGCTTCCCTTTGTGGGTGACTCAACCTTTCTCTCTGGGTGCCCTTAGTATTTTCTCCTTCATTTCAACCCTTGTGAATCTGACGATTATGTGCCTTCGGGTTGCTCTTCTTGTGGAATATCTTTGTGGTGTTCTCTATATTTCCTGGACTTGACTATTGAGGAAGTTTTCCTGGATAATATCCTGAAGAGTATTTTCCAGCATGGCTTCATTCTCTTCGTCACAATGTGGTACACCTATCAAACGTAGTTATTTCTCTTCACATAGTCCCATATTTCTTGGAGACTTTGTTCATTCCTTTTGTGCTTTTTTCTCTAATCTTGGTTTCTCGTTTTATTTCATTGAGTTGATCTTCGACTTCTGATATTCTTTCTTCTGCTTCGTCAATTTGGTTGTTGAAACTTGTGCATGCTTCGCAAAGTTCTCGTGTTGTGCTTTTCAGTTCCTTCAATTCATTCATATTCCTCTCTAAGTTGTCCATTCTTGTTATCATTTCCTTGAATCTTTTTTCAAATCTTTTTTTAAGGTTCTTAGTTTATTTGCATTGATTTAGAACATGTTCTTTTAGCTCATGGAAATTTTTCATTACCCACCTTCTGAAGTCTGATTTTGTCATTTTGTCACATTCATTTTCCATCCAGCTTTTTCCCCTTGCTGGTGACGAGTTTTTGTCCTTTGTAGGAGGCGAGGTGTTCTGGTTTCAGGTGTTTTCCTTCTTTTTGTGCTGGTTTCTTCCCATCTTTGTGGATTTATCCACCTGTAGTCTGAGTAGTTGCTGACTTTTCGATTGGGTCTCTGAGTGGACGCCCAGATTGTTGATGATGAAGTATTTCTGTTACTTAGTTTTTTTTCTAACAGTGTAGACCCTCCACTGTACGACTGCTGAGGTCCACTCCAGGCCCTGCTTGTCTGGGGTACAACTGTAGCAGCTGCGGAACAGTGAGTGATGCTACCAGTTTCTTCTTCTGCTATCTTTGTCCCAGAATGATGCCCACCAAATATCAGTCTGATTAGTCTTTTTTGAGGTGACTCTTTGGATATTCAGGGGTCAGGGAGCTGCTTGAGGAGATGGTCTGTACTTTATAGGAGCTCAAGTGCTGAGCTGTGAGCTCCATTGTTCATTCAGGGCTGTTAGGCAGGTACGTTTGAGTCTACTGCAGCAGAACTTATAAAACCCCTTTTTTCTCAGATGCTCTGTCTTGTGGAGTTAGGGCTTTCTTTATGAGTATCCGTTGCACTGTCCTGCCCAGCTAGGAGGCAGTCTAGTCACTGTTTGCCTGCCGAGGCTCTGCCCTGCTGCCGTGGGGTCAGCCCTGTTGTCGTGGGCTCTGCCCTGCTGTCGTGAGTTCCGCCCTGTTGCTGTGGGCTTCGCCCTGCTGCCAAGTGTAATTCCCTGTAGTCCTGTTTATATGTATTTGGTTAAAACTGCTGGTAATGGTGGCCCACCTCTGTATTGGTGGAGCCTCTCTGTTATGGCGGGTTGCCTCAGCAATGGCAGGCTGCATCAGCAATGGGAGTATAGGGACAGAATGTCTCGGTATTGGTGGACGCCCCTTTCCCACTGAGCTGCACCATTCTGGGTTCAGCTGTGCCCGCAGTGAAACTCTCAACCCTGAGCATTTCGAATCGCCATTTTGTTTGTCCCTGCGGGGGTGGGACCTGCCGAGCCTGATCACCTGGCTCCCTGCCTCAGAGACCTTTTTTTTTAAGTTGAATGGTTGACTCTCTCCCAGGTGTTTCAGTCGGCTGCTGATAGGGCACTGGAATCTGTGTGATTTCCCGTGCAGCAACCCACTGCGCCGGCTCAAACATTGCTTCCCGGGAATCTCCTGGTCTGGTTCTGTCCAAGTCCCGTTTAATCAGATGGATATGCTAATCTGCCCTCCCAAATCTCAGATTGCCAGTTTAACAGGGCACCCAGACCAGTGCGTTTTGTGCGGAGTGCCACTGTGCCGCAGCGCCAGCCGAAATGGCTGTGCCAGCCAAAACAGCTGCGTTGGCATCCCGTGTCTCTCCTACACCTGGGAATTTCCCCGTTCTGTGGGCAACAAAGATCTGTCTGGAAATGCGGCTAGCACTCACCCTCTGTGCCTTCACTGAGAGCTGCAATCCTGAGTTGCTCCTACTGTGCCATCTTCTTTTTCCCTGTTTATTAGTTCTAATAGTTTTTGTTTTCTTGTTTTTTTTTTGGGGTGTGGTATCTCTTTTTTTTAACATATGGAATTTTGTCATCTGCAAATAAAAATCATTTTTCTTCTTCCTTTCAGATTTAGATGCCTTTCTTTCTTTCTTCTTCTTTTTTTTTTGTCCACTTGCTCTTGCTAGTACTTCTAGTACTCTAAGTAATGAGAGTGCATATCCTTGTCTTGTACTGTATCTTACTGGAAAAATTGATTACAATGTCAGCTGAGGTTTTTGCAGAAGTAGTCTTTATTATCTTGAGGAACTTTCCTTCTAATACCTAAGCTGTTCAACCATTAGAACCTTCAGTGTTATTGTTGTAATATGATGAAAATAATAGATTTAAAGAACTGTTGTAAAGATGAAGATAATATATACAAAATACTTGGTGCAATGCCTAGCACATAATAACCATTAAATAAACATTATTATTATAATTATCATCATTATTATTATTGTTCTTGGAAACTAGGTGGAGACACTGGACTCAAAATAATCAGGTGGGGTATTACATTATGTTTTCTCCTTTTTAATAAGGTGAGCCATTTGAAGTGCTTTGCAGCTGAAGTTAAGACCGGAAAAAAAGTCAATTCAAGGTCAGTGTTCTAGCCATTCTTGATGTTGCCTTGCTCTATATTAAAATGATGCAGCTCTGATACAATTTTGTTTTAAAATTGTTTATATGTAAATGAATTTTTAGTTGAGATATAATTAACATATGATGAAGTGCACAGATCTTAAGTATTTAATATGATCAACTTTACAATTGTGTGCATTCCTGTAACTATTACCCAAAACAAGATACTGTTTCTCATTGTGTAGAAAGTCTTTTATGTTTTTTTCCAGTCAATTTTTATCCCATGCCGTATTACAGACAGAAATTGATTCTATTATTACAGATTAGTTTTATTTGTATTTCTATTTCATGTAAATTGCATCATACAATATGTACACTTTTGGGTTTGGCCTCAGTGGTTTATCAAATTTTTTTGAGATCCAGGCTCACAAACAATGTTTTTGTTTGTGAGATCCAGGATCACACCTGTAATCCCAGCACTTTGGGAGGTCGATGCAGGCAGATCACTTGAGACCAGGAGTTCAAGGCCAGCCTGGCCAACATGGCAAAACCTCATCTCTACTAAAAATACAAAAATTAGCTGAGCATGACTGCACATGCCTATAGTCTAAGCTACTTGAGTGGATGAGACATGAGAATTGCTTGAACCCTGGAGACAGTGGTTGCAGTGAGCCACTACACTCCAGCCTGGGAGACAGAGCAAGACTGTTTCAAAAAACAAAAACAACAAGAAAGAGTTTTTGAGAAATATTTATCCTGCTGTACGTATTAGTAGTTTGCCTTTTTTTTTTTTTTAAATTGCCGAACAGTATCCCATTATATAAACATACCACAATTTATTTATCTCCTGTCAGACATTTGGGATGTTTCCAGGTTTTGGTTATTTTTAATAAGGCTGATATTTTTTTGTGTGTGTGTAAGCCTATTTTCTCTTTGTTCCCATCCTGACCCACTTTATAAAAAAGACACCGTAGTCTCACTTTGTTGCTCAGGCTGGCCTGGAATTCTTGGCCTCATGTGATCCTCCTACCTCAGTCTCATGAGTATCTGAGACTGCAGGAGCCATGCCTGGCTTCTTCACTTTTGAAAGATAATTTTTCAGGACACAGAGTTCTGGGTTGGTGTCTTTTTCCCTCTTGGTTTACTTGACTCCATTTTCTTCTTGCTTCCATGGGTTCTGAGGAGAAGCCAGATATAATTTTTATCTGAGAAGCCAGATGTATTTTTATTTTTGCTCTTCTACTGTTAGGGGTTTTTCCCCCACCACTCCTCTCAGACTTGAAGATTTTTTCTTTGTCTTTGATTTTCTGCAGTTTGAATATGATATCCTTAGGCATAGTTTTGTTTTGTTTGTTTTCGTTTTTGTTTTTGGCATTTACCTTGCTTGGTGTTCCCTGAGATTGCTGGATCTGTCGTTTGACATTAATTTGGGAGAAATCTGGAGTCATTATTCCTCCAAACATTTATTTTGTTCATTTCTCATTCTTGTTTGGTATTCTCATTACTTATATGTTATACTTCTTAAAGTTGTCCCACAGTTCTCAGATAATCTTTTCTGTTTTTATCTCTGCTTTCCAGTTTCAGAAGTTCTTACTGACACATCTTCAAGCTCAAAGGTTTTCTTCTCAGCTATGTCCAGTCTACAAATGAGCACATCCAAGGCATTCTGCATTTCTGTTACAGAGTTTTAAAATCTCTAGCATTTTTTTTGTTTCTTTTATAGAATTTCTGTCTTTGTTTACATCATTCATTCATTCTTTCATGTTGTCCACTTTTTCCATTAGATTATTTACCATATTAATTATAGTTATTTTAAAGTCCTGGCCTGATATTTCCTTTTCTAACATACTTTTTCTTCTTCTTCAAACTGCCTTTTTTTTTTGTATTTTTGTATGCTTGTAATTTTTTTTGTTAAAAGCAGAGTAGGATGTATAGTTAAAGGGAATTGTGTAAACAGACCTTTAGCAAAGTGGTGGTAAGGTGCAGGGGTGGGGGAAGCTTTCCATAGTCCTATGACTAGGTCTCAGTCTTCCAGTGAGCCTCTGTCCATGGACTGTAAACCTCAGAAATGCTTCTTGCATTTTTACCCACTTAGGTGAGCCATGATATCTAGTGGGTTTTGGAGAGTTGGGTATTTTCCTTGCCCTAGTTTAATTAGTCTCTAAAACCCCAATAGGTTAGGCTTTGGTAAAATAATTTCTCCTGAGGGCAGGCCTTATTAAGAACAGAATGTCCTGACTTATTTCAAAATGATTGCTTTTCTCCTCCTACAGCCAGAAGAAGGAAGGTGTCTTTACTGTGAGAGTCTATTAGAGCTCTTAGAGGTAAGTCAGAAAATGTGGGTTCTTCCCCCTGATGGCTCCCCCACCCCGAGATCTTAACTCTCAGATCTGCCCACACTGAGCCTCCAGAGGCTTTTGCTCTGATAAGTTGTCATTCTCTCTATCTGCTTATTTCTTTAATTTTTAGAGCAGCAGTTTGCCTTGAGACCTCACTTCTCTGATGGATCTAAGAATAGTGATGATTTTTAGTCTGTTCAGCTCTTTACTTGTTGATGGAGTGACACCTGCGAAGCTCTTTACATGTTGGGCTGGAAACTGGAAGCTCTGTACAAATCTTTTTGTGGACATGTTTTTATTTCTTTTGGCTAAAGACTTAGAAGTAGAATTGCTGTGATGAAGATTCGTAGTGTTCCTTTTGCTGGCAATGCAGATTTATAACTAGTTTTAAGTACTGTTGTCTTAGGCTGCCCTAACAAAATACCATGGACTAGGTGGCTTAAACATTTGTTTCTCACAGTACTGGAGGCTGGGCGATCAAGATCAAGGTGCAGGCCAATTCTGTTCCTATTGAGGGCCCTCTTCCTGGCTTGTAGGGGGTGTGAGGGGGAGGGGGAGGGAGAGAAGGAGGGAGAGAGAGAGGGAAAGTGCATATACTCTGGGCTCTCTTTTTCTTCTTAGAAGGATGCTAATCCCATCACAAGGACCCCACCCTCATGACCTAATCTAACCCTAGTAAGAGTACTCTCCGAAGGCGTCATCTTCAAATATCATCATGTGGAGGGCTACGGCTGTAACATAAGAATTTTGAGGGAATACAAAGCTTCAGTCCACAGCAAACACTTAAGTTTTTCTTGAAATCCACCAAGTAAATGTAAATGTAAATTGGGCAATGTTTCTTAAAAATGTACATTATGGGCAGGGCGCGGTGGCTCACGCCTGTAATCCCAGCACTTTGAGAGGCCGAGGCAGGTGGATCACGAGGTCAAGAGATCGAGACCATCCTGGTCAACATGGTGAAACCCCGTCTCTACTAAAAATACAAAACATTAGCTGGGCATGGTGGCGTGTGCCTGTAATCCCAGCTACTTGGGAGGCTGAGGCAGGAGAATTGCCTGAACCCAGGAGGCGGAGGTTGTGGTGAGCCAAGATGGCACCATTGCACTCCAGCCTGGGTAACAAGAGTGAAACTCCATCTCAAAAAAAAAAAAGTACATTTTGATAACCTCATGGTTTTGCTGTCAGCTATGAAATGTGCTGCTAAAAATTTATTAATGCATAGTGAAAGTGTCATCAAAAAAACTTTACCAGTGAATTTCTTTGTTTTATGCTTTATCAAGAAGTCTCTTGCTAAGGTGTGAATTTTTTTGTTTTCCTCCCACACCCTCAATTCATATGATGAAACTTAATCCCCACTGTATTTGGAGGTGGTGCCTTTGGGAGGTGATTAGGTCATAAGAGCCCCCATGAATGAAACGAGTGCCCTTATAAAACAGACTCCAGACAGTTCCCGCTCTACTTCCAGCATGTGAGGACACAGTAAGAAAACGATTGTCCTTGAACGAGGAAGTGGGCCCTCTCCTGATACCAAATCTGCCTACACCTTGATCTTGGCGTTCCCAGCCTCCAGAATGGTGAAGAATACATCTCTATTGTTTATAAGCCACCAAGTCTATGGTATCTATTATAGCAGCCTAAATGGATTAAGACATCCACTTGTCTGTTCTTGGGTGGTAGGTTAATTACCAGTGAGGGGTGCAAGGTATTCCTGTTCTACCTGCCTCAACACATCTATCCTTCCAATGAAGGTAGAGGTTCTGGGTACTAACGTCTGAGCATTGACTGTTGGGTATCAAAGAGTTATTGAAAGCAGAGACTGGTCTCACCTAGTACCCCACCTTGTAGCTAGTGACCAGGTCAGGGAACCCCACCACATGGAGATGAGGGCAGCATCTTGCCTAAACATCCCCTGGGGGGATATTCCTGGGACCTTGGTAAATCTCTATGGCATAACTGAAAAGTGATGGGGGTGGAGGAGGGCTTTTTGATTAAGGAATAAGGTTGGAACTTATCTACATCTTTGCATCCCAAGCTGGTGGCAAAGGGAAGTTTTGTCTGTTACATAACTGATAATGGTTACGGAAACAAATGTAGCAAACCATTCACATGAAAACATTAACCTTACATTAAATTAATTAAAGTTATCCTTTTAATATCAGTTTTACTTGCTTTCATTCTACTGGTTTTATGAGAAGAGGTACAGATCTGAATGTCTTCGGTATAATTTTTTATATTTATTTATGAAAACTTAGTCTAGATTATCTGGTTGAAAAGTTAAAAGTGAGAATGGCCCCGTGATTCCCGTGGAATCTGCATTTATGATTATGACTTATACTTCACCCAGTAAAGGACAAATGACAGCATAATGTGTTGCATACATTACGTTTTCAGAGTAAATTGAGAAAAGTGACTGAAGAATTGAGTCTTCTTATGGCACCAGGTAGCACCATACTAATATTACAAAAGGTCATCTTATAAAAATCTCACATTTATTTACCTCTCCCCACCTCCAAATTTAATAATTCTCTTAGGCTTGAGAACATATGGCCTCTATATCTGTGATCTGCACCCTAGAATTAACCAGCTGAAGACCAAAAATATTTAGGAAAAAAACAGATAAAAAGTAACAATACAAGGCTGGGCACTGTGGCTCATGCGTGTAATGGCAACACTTTGGGAAATCTCTGGGGGCTAAGAGTTCAAGACCAGCCTGGGCAAAATAACAAGACCCTGTCTCTACAAAAGAAAAAAAAAGAAAAAAATTAGCTGGGTTGGTGGCACACGACTGTAATCCCAGCTACTTGGGAGGCCAAGGTGGGAGGATTGTTTAAGCCTGGCAAAAGGAGGCTGCATTAATCTGTGATTGTGCCACTGCACTCCAGCCTTGGCAACAGAATGAGAACTTGTCTCAAAAAAAAAAAAAAAAGCAGTATGAAAGCAATAAATAATACAAATAAAATAAAATTAAAAAATAGCAATACAAAAGTAAAAATACAAATAAAAAATAGTATAACCACTATTTGTCTCATAGCATTTACATTGTATTAGATATTATGCATAATCTGAAGATGCTTTACAGTATACAAGAGGATGTGCACAGGTTGTGTGAAAATACTATGCCATTTTATATGAAGGACTTGATGGAAGAAGAATCTGTTCCCTTGCTCACTCAAATTGCTCAACAGTATTCATTTACATGTAGCTATAGGAACCATGGCAAATTGCTTCCTCAAAGTTGGCAGTGGAGAGAGAGAGTCTCTAGCAGAATGGAATCCTATAGGATTTACTGTAATCATCAATGTGACATCCCATCACCTTTGCTGTATTCTATTGGTTGGAAGTAAGTCACAGATCCTACTTACACTCAAGGAGAGGGAAGTATGCAAGGGTATGAATACCATGAGATAGGGATCACGAGGCCATCCATAAGTTTGTCCAACTCACAGTAAATGAAGTGAAAAATTTGTGAATCATCTTCTACTACTAACCCTAAGCATTGCCATTCATGTTTAGCAAAACAGCATCATCGATCACATAAAATTAATGCAGTTAATAATGAAAATAGTTTAACACTGACAGTATACAATGTTTTTTTTCTTCTTCAAAAAGGATTGTATGTTAACCCAGCCTAACTTGAAGAAAACACCGGTTTATATACTGTTTTCAGGATAGTCAATATAGTTATTCTTTAAGTTAGCATCTAAATAATAAAGTACCGATACTCCTGTATTAGTTTCCTAGGGCTGCTGTACAAAGTATGACAAACTTGGTGGCTAAAAACAAGAGATGCTTATTCTCTAAAGGTTCTGGAGGCTAGAGATACAAAAGCAAGCCCTCAGCAAGCCCTTAATCCCTTCAAAGGCTCCGAGGAAGAATCCTTATTTACCTCTTCTTAGCTTCTGGTAGTTGCTGGAAATCTCAGGAGTTTCTTGGCTTGTAAATGCGTCACTCCAGCCACTGGAGTGTATAAGTAGTTCCACTACCAGTCATGTTTCAAGATGACTTCAGACACAGCTGACAGCTTGATTTCAGTCTTCTGAGATGATCCCTGTGAGAGACCCAAAGCCAGAGGGTCTGGCTAAGCTGCGCCTGAATTCCTGACTTGCAGAAAGACTGAGATCTTTTTTTAATTTATTTTTAAAATTTTTTAAAAAAGTTGTGGGTACACAGTAAGTGTATATATTTATGTGGTAACTGAGGTGTTTTGATACAGGCATGCATTCTGAAATAAGCACATCATGGAGAATGGGGTATTCCATCCCCTAAAGCATTCATCCTTTATGAACAATCCAATTATATTCTTTATTATGTATAAAATATACAATTAAGTTATTATTGACTATAATAACCTTATTGTGCTATCAAATAGTAGGTTTTGTTCATTCTTTCTATATTTTTATGTACCCATTAACCATCCCCATGACCTTCCTCTGGGAACCATCCTTCTACTCTTTATGTCCATGCATTCAATTGATTTGATTTTTAATTCCCACAAATAAATGAGAACATGTGATGTTTGTCTTCCGTGACTGGCTTATTTCACTTAACACAGTGACCTCTAGTTCCATCCATGTTGTTGCAAGTGATAGGATCTCATTCTTTTTTTATGACTGAATAGTGTTCCATTGTGCATATGTACCACATTTTCTTTATTGATTGATCTGTTGACAAATACTTAGGTTGCTTCCAAATTTTAGCTATTATAAACTGTGCTGCAACAAACATAGGAGTGCAGATATCTTCTTGATAGATACATTTCCTTTCTTTTGGGTATATACTCAGCAGTGGTATTGCTGGATCAAATGGTAATTTTTTGAGAAACTTCCAAACTGTCTCTGTAGTGGAAATATACATTTCCACTATGCTAATGTACATTCTCACCAACAGTGTACAAGGTTCTCCTTTTCTTCACATCCTGACTAGCATTTCTTACTGTCTGTCTTTTGGATATAAGCCTTTTTACTGAGGTAAGATGACAACTCATTGTAGTTTTGATTTGCATTTCTGTGATGATGAGTGATGTTGAGCACCTTTTCATATGCTTCTTTGCCATTTGTATGTCTCCTTCTGAGAAATGTCTATTCAAATCTTTTGCCTATTTTTGATTGGATATTTATATATTTTTTCCTATAGAGTAGTTTGAGCTCCTTATATATTCTGGTTATTAATCTGTTGTCAGAGAGGTAGTTTGCAAATACTTTCTCCCAGGCTGTAGTGCAGTGGTGCCATTTCAGCTCTCTGCAACCTCTGCTTCTCAAGTTGAAGCAATTCTCATGCCTTGGCCACCTGAGTAGCTGGGAGTACAGGCAAACACCACAAACCCTGGCTAATTCTTAGTAGAGGCAGGGTTTGCCATATTGGCCAAGCTGGTCTCAAACTCCTGGCCTCAAGTGATCTGCCTGCTTTGGCCTCCCATAATGCTGGGATTACAGACGTGAGCCAATGTGCTCAGCCGTGTGAAGAGATTTCATTTTTTTAACTTGATGTGATCCCATTTGCCTGTGTTTACTTTGGTTGCCTGTGCTTGTGGGGTATTGCTCAAGAAGTCTTGCCCAGACCCATGTCCTGGAGATGATCCCCAATGAAGTGTCTAGCTGTTCCTGTATCAGGACCTGTCTCTCTCTTTATCTCTAATAATATTTCTTTTATATATCTGGATGCTTCAGTGTTGGGTACATATATATTTTAAATTATTAGATCCTCTTGCTAAATTGACTCCTTTATCATTATGTAGTTATGTTGTCTCTTCTTAGAGCTTTTATCTTGAAATCTATTTTTTCTGATACAAGTATAGAAACTTCTTACCTTTTTTTTGACTTCCATTGGCATGGAGTAACTTTTTCTGTTTCTTTATTTTTGTTCTATGTGTGTCTTTATAAGTGAAGTGTGTTTGATATAGTCAGCAGATCAATGGATCTTGTGTTTTATCTATTCACCCAGTCTATGTCTTTTGATTGGATAGTTTAGTCTATTTACATTCAACATTATTATTGATAAGTAAGAATTTATTCCTACCATTTTTTATTTGTTTTCCAGTTGTTTTGTGGTTTTCTTTTTCTTCTTTCCTTTCTTCTTGTCTTCCTCTAGTGAAAGTGATTTTCTCTGGTGGTATGATTCAGGTTTTTGCTTTATATTTTCTTGTGTATCCATTGTATTTTTTGGGGGCTTTGAGGTGATCATGACACTTGAAAATACCATCTTAGAACCCATTATTTTAACCTGATAACAACTTAACTCTATTTGCTGACTTAGCACTGTTTGCTATATAAACAAACAAGCAAAAGGAAAACTAACAAAACCCTACACCGTAATTTTGTCTCCCTGCTTTTTAACTTTTGTTTTTTCTATTTATATCTTATTGTATTGACTATGTCTAGAAAAGTTGTAGTTATTATTTTTGATAGGTTCATTTTCTAGTCTTTCTACTTAGGACAAGCGTAGTTTACACACCATGGTTACAGTATTACAATATTCTGTGTTTTCAGGAGAAAGTGGGAAAGATATAAAAACCAACACCTTAAACATCACAATTAAAAGAACTAGAGAAGCAAGAGCAAACAAATTCAAAAGCTAGAAGAAGACAAAAAATTACTAAGATCAGAGCAGAACTGAAGGAAAAAGAGAAATGAAAAACCCTTCAATAAATCAATGAATCCAGGAAGTGGATTTTTTGAAAAACAGAGAGACACTAGCCAGGCTAATAATGAAAAGAAGAGAGAAGAAGCAAATAGATACAATAAAAAAATGATAAAGGGGAGATCACTATTGATCCCACAGAAATACAAACTACCATCAGAGAATACTACTGAGAAAACACCTCTACACAAATAAACTAGAAAATCTAGAAGAAATGGATAAATTCCTGAACACATACATCCTCCCAAGACGAAACCAGGAAGAAGTTGAATCCCTGAATAGACCAATAACAAGGCCTGAAATTGAGGCAGTAATTAATAGCCTACCAACCAAAAAAAGCCCAGGATCAGACAGATTCACAGCCAAATTCTACCAGAGGTACAAAAAAGAGGTGGTTCCATACCTTCTGAAACTATTTCAAACAATAGAAAAAGAGGGAATCCACCCTAACTCATTTTTGTGAAGCAAGCATAATCTTGATACCAAAACCTGGCAATGACACAGTTAAAAAAAAAAATTTCAGGCCAATATCCCTGAAGAACATCAGTGGGAAAATCCTCAACGAAATACTGGCAAATTGAATCCAGCAGCATATTAAAAAGCTTATCCACCACAATCAAGTTGGCTTCATCCCTGAGACATAAGGCTGGTTCAGCATTAACAAATCAATAAATGTAATCCATCACATAAACAAAACCAATGACAAAAACCACATGATTATCTCAAGAGATGCAGAGAAGATCTTCAATAAAATACAACACTCCTTCATGCTAAAAAGACTCTCTAAACTAGGTATTGATGGAACATATCTTAAAATAATAAGAGCTATTTATGACAAACCCATAGCTAATATCATACTGAATGGGAAAAAGCTGGAAGAATTCCCTTTGAAAACCAGCACAAGACAAAGATGCCCTCTCTCACCACTCCTAAACACAGTATTGGAAGTCCTGGCCAGGGCAATCAGGCAAGAGAAAGAAACAAAGGGTATTCAAATAGGAAGAGAGGAAGTAAAATTATTTTTGTTGGCAGATGACGTGATTGTATATATAGAAAATCCCATCGTCTCAGCCCAAAAACTCCTTACGCTGATAAGCAACTTCAGTAAAGTCTCAGGATACAAAATCAATGTGCAAAAATCACAAGCATTCCTACACAGCAGTAATAGACAAACAGAAAGCCAAATCATCACTGAACTCCCATTCACAATTGCTACAAAAAGAATAGAACATCTAGGAATACAACTTAGAATGGACGTGAAGGACCTCTTCAAGGAGAACTACAAATCACTGCTCAAGGAAATAAGAGAGGACACAAACAAATGAAAAAATATCCCATGTTCATGTATAAGAAGAATCAATATCATGAAAATGGCCATACTGCCCAGCAAACTTTATATATTCAATTCTATTCCCATCAAGCTACCATTGAATTTCTTCATGGGAAATAGAAAAAAATACTTTACATTTCATGTGAAACCAAAAAAAGCTCATATAGCCAAGACAATCATAAGCAAAAAGAACAAAGTTGAAGGCATCATGCTACCTGACTTCAAGCTATACTGCAAGGTACAGTAAAAAAAAAAAAACCCAGCATGGTACTGGTACCAAAACAGGTATATAAACCAATGGAACAGAACAGAGGCCTCAGAAATAACACCACACATCTACAACCATCTGATCTTTGACAAACTTGACAAAAACAGCAATGGGGAAAGAATTTTCTATTTAATAAATGGTGTTGGGTAAACTGGCTAGCCATATGCAGAAAACTAAAACTTGACTCCTTCCTTACACCTTATACAAAAATTAACTCAAGATGGATTAAGATTTAAATGTAAGATCTAAAACCATAAAAGCCCTAGAAGAAAACCTAGGCAATACCATTCAGGATTTAGGCATGGGCAAAGACTTCATGACTAAAACACCAAAAGCAATGGCAACAAATGCCAAAGTAGACAAATGGGATCTAATTAAACTAAAGAGCTTCTGCACAGCAAAAGAAACTATCATCAGAGTGAACAGGCAACCTACAGAATGGGAGAAAATTGTTGCAATCGCTCCATCTGACAAGGGGCTAATATCCAGAATCTACAAAGAATTTAAACAAATTTACAAGAAAAAACAAACAACCCATCAAAAAGTGGGCAAAGGATATGAACAGACACTTCTCAAAAGAAGATATTTATGCAGCCAACAGATGTGAAAAAAGCTTATCATCACTAGTCATTAGAGAAATGCAAATCAAAACCATAATGAGATATCATCTCACACCAGTCAGAATAGGAACCATTAAAAAGTCAGGAAGTCAGTGTGGCCATTCCTCAAGGATTTAGAATTAGAAGTGTCATTTGACCCAGCAATCCCTTTACTGGGTATATACCCAAGAGATTATAAATCATTCTACTATAAAGACACATGCACACTTATGTTTATTGCAGTGCTATTCACAATAGCAAAGACTTGGAACCAATCCAAATACCCATCAATGTTAGACTGGATAAAGAAAATGTGGCACATATACACCATGGAATACTATGCAGCCATAAAAAAGAATGAATTCATGCTTTTTGCAGGAACATGGATGAATCTGGAAGCCACCATTCTCAGCAAACTAACACAAGAACAGAAAACCAAGGACCACATGTTCTCACTCATAAGTGGGAGCTGAACAATGAGAACACATGGGCACACGAGGGAAACATCACACAGTGGGGCCTGTCAGGGGATGGGGGGCAAGCGGAGTAATAACATTAGGGGAAATAACTAATGTAGGTGATGGGTTGATGGGTGCAGCAAACTACCATGGCACATGTATACCTATATAGCAAACCTACACCTTCTGCACCTGTATCCCAGAACTTAAAGTATAATAATAAAAAAAATTCTGTGTTTTTCTATGTTCTTACTATTACTTTTGAGTTTTGTCCCTTCAGGTGATTATTTGTTGTTCATTAATGTCCTTTTCCTTCTGACTGAAGTCTCCATTTAGCATTTCTTGTAGGTCAGGTCTGGTAGGACAGGTGTGGTATTGATGAAATCTTTCAGCCTTTTTTTTTTTTCGGTCTGAAAAAGTCTTTATTTTTCTTTTATTTTTGAAGGATATGTTTTGCTAGATATACTATTCTAGGGTAAAGGTTTTTCCTTTAGCACTTTATGCCATGCCATTCTCTCTTGGCCTGTAATATTTCTACTAAAAAGTCTGCTGCCTTATGTACTGGAACTCCACTGTATGTTATTTGTTTCCTTTCTGTTGCTGCTTTTAGAATCCTTTCTTTATGCTTGACCTTTGGGAGTTTGATTATTAAATGCCTCGAGGTAGTCTTCTTTGGATTAAATCTGCTTTGTATTCTATGACCTTCTTGTAATTTGATATTGATATATTTCTTTAGGTTTTAGAAGTTCTCTGTTATCATCCCTTTGAATAAACATTCTACCCCTGTCTCTCAACCTCCTCTTTAAGAACAATAACTCTTAGATTTGCCTCTTCTAGGCTATTTTCTAGTACTTTATTGTTTTTATTCTTCTTTCTTTTGTCTCCTCTGACTATGTATTTTTGAATAGCCTGTCTTCGAGCTCACTAATTCTTTCTTCTACTTCGTCAGCTGTTCTATTAAAGGACTCTGATGCATTCTTCAGTATGCCAATTACATTTTTCAGCTCTGGGATTTTTGCTTGATTCTTTTTAATTATTTCAATCTCTTTGTTACATTTATCTGATAGAATTTTGAATTCCTAGCCAGGATGGTGGCTCACGCCTGTAATCCCAGCACTTTGGAAGGCCTAGGCAGAAAATTACTTGAGGTCAGGAGTTCAAGATCAGCCTGGCCATCATGACAGTCTCTACAAAAATATAAAAATTATCTGGCCATGATGGCATGCACCTGTAATCCCAGCTATTTGGAAGGCTGAGGCAGAAGAATTGCTTGAATCCAGGAGGTGGAGGTTTCAGTGAACTGAGATCATGCAATTGTACTCCAGCCTGGGTGACAGAGCAAGAGTGTCTCAAAAAAAATTTTTTTTTTAAAAATTCCTTCTCTGTGTTACCTTCAGTTTCTTTGAGTAATCTGTAAATTGCTTTGGGTAGTATGGCCATTTTAACAATATTGATTCTTCTTATCCATGAGCACAGAATGTTTTTCCATCTGTTTGTGTCATATCTGAGTTCTTCGGGTTGCATTTTTATCTCACGTTGTAGAGATCTTTCACCCCCCTGGCTGGGTGCATTCCTAAGTATTTTATTGTTGTGTGTGCTTATTGTGAATGGGATTGTGTCCCTGATTTGGCTCTCAGCCTGGACGTTGTTGATGTATAAGAATGCTAATTATTTTTGTACATTTATTTTGTATCCTGACATTTTGCTGAAGTTGTTTATCAGATCTAAGAGGTTTGGGCAGAATCTATGGAATATTAAGGGAGCAAGTGCTCCCTTAATATTAATATTTTAAAAAGTAGTGACAAAAAAGCAATGACAATGTTAGCAAATCTGGTGGTATTCTAGAATTTTGAAAACAAATCTATAAAAATTTTGTCATAATTTGTCATTAATTGAATCATTAAAGCTCACGGTGTGCTGTCAAATTTTCCTTTGAGTAATAAAGCATCGATTACTCAATTTTGAAAACATTTAAACATTTCTTTGGCCAATTAACTCAGATTTTTGTAAGTGATTTATTCAGAACATCTCCTTACGTGTCTGCATTAGTCAAATTACTGGGCCTAATAAAAACTTGAATAGATTCTCAATCTATGGGTTGGGATCTAAACATAAGTGGACTTAGAAGTCCTATAGAATTGGAAGGAGAACAGAGAATAATTATTTGAATTTAAATGGTGATTTTTAAAACTTCAAAGCATTTGTTTTTTACTTTACTGAAGATAGGAATTAGCATATAACTGCTTTATTGTTACAACTAATGGATATAAGAACTGCAACTATATTGCTGACATTACAGGCCAAAGTTGGTTGTGCCCATCATGGCAGTTATCACATTTTATCATACCATGGCAATTATCACCCTATGAGAATCTTCCCAAGAGCTCCCATGACCTTCTCAGCCACATGTCAATTTTGCACCCATTACAGTAAAATAAATACAATGTTGTTCTGTTACTATTTATGCCTTCTCAAAGACTGAACTTACTAGACATTTTAATGTAATAACATGGAAATTTCAGAGAGATCAAGGCATAGAAATAAGCCAATATTACATAATTCTTTATTTTCTATTAAGTGTGATGCCCAAATAATACTTAGTTCTTACCCGTTTTTTCTCTGTGACCAAAGTTAAGAAACTTCTATTTGTATAGAAGTTGGTGGGCCCCAGAATGGTGTGCTTGGTGCTGTGTAAATGACTGGTGTGTGTGTGTGCATGTGTCTGGTGTCCAGAACCTCCAGCTGAACCTTTTCAGAGAATATCTGGGCTACCAATCCAGTGAGGAAAGAAGTGGTTTTTTTTTTTCATGTTTACTCTTACGTAAGGTAGAAGTTTTTGGTCCATGCTAAATTTAACTAAAACGTCAGCTTATGATGTAGTCAGACCTGAATATATGAATGATAGAGCCATATATTCAATAGGGTGAGCCAGCTGGATTTCTAAACAAAAGATATTTCTAGTAAAGGATTAACATAAGCTACTATAATCGGCCTCTGAGATGGCTCTGGTGACCCTCAGCTGGGAGGCATGTCTCTGTATAATCTTCTTCCATATTGATTCAGAGCTGGTCTGTGTGACCAGTAGAAGGCAGTAGAAGTGACTGTGTATGACTTCCAAACATAGGTCATAAAAGCTTTTGGAGTCATTGAAGCTTTTGCCGTGGCCTGTTGGATCTCTCATTCTAGAGAAAGCCAGCTTTCAGGACACACACAGGCAGCCCTGTGAGGATATTCACATGGAGAGCAACTAAAGTCCTGCTAATAGCCAGCACCAACTTGCAGACAATTGAGTGGGCCCCCTTGAAAGTAGACCTGCAGTCCTAGTCAAAACTTCTAATTGACTAGCACCAGCCAATATCTGCCTACATCTCAAATGAAAGATCCTGAGATTTATTTAAAACAGTTACAAAAAAAGCACAACAAAATAGAGATTATCCTTAGAATTATTAATGCTTTGTTAAAGATCAGGTAGGATTAGAGGGTAAGAAATGGTATTGGGTGGAGGGAGCACCTGACTAGTTCCAAGGCTTTAGATACAATGCAGTTGATTACATATTAATTCAGCCATTACATACTGGGGATGGTAGATGGGGGATCAGTAATTTATCTACAGGGAACTCCTACCAGATCCATCCAGACTTCCCCAGTGCCATCCTCCTCCACTCCTTAGGACCCTAAAGCCATCTGAATGACAACATTCTCATCCTTCTTTCATCCAACCATCCAATGAAAATGCTCTGAAATTCCTGACCTACAGAAACTATAAGAAATAAGTTGTTCTTGCTTTTAGCCTCTAAGTTTTAGGACAATTTGTCACAAAACAATAAATCATTGCTACAGTTATTATTCTCTCTTAATAGAATGATGCAAATTTATGACATAAAAAGATGACCTTTGGTGTACTTAGCTTACAGTAGGTACTGAAAAATATTATTGAATGAATTAATGAATACATAAATGGAAGCAGTTGAAAACATAGCATTGAAAGTTTCTAACATTTCAGAAATAAATTAGCATCCTAATGAGCAGAGAAATAATTTTATAATGTTAAAATATTTAGCTTTGTGCTTGAGAGGAGACACATTGAATATGTGCAGCAATAAGACATGACTATAATCTCCCATGATATAGCAAAGATACTTATATCTACAGCAATATTAAAAGAAAAATATGAAAAAGAAGGGCATTTCATTTGGGGCAGAGAGTTTGATGGTTAATTTGATGTGTCTACTTGGCTAGGCTATAGTTTACAGTTATGAAAGCAAACATGAATCTAGGTATTGCTCTGAAGGTATTTTGTAGATGTGCTTAATATCTACAACTAGTTGACTTTAAGAAATTCGGGTTGGTCTCATTTAATCAGTTGAGGCCTTAAGAGTGAAAACTAAGGTTTACCAGAGAAGGTTTTCTGTTTCAAGACTGCATATCAACTCATGCCTGTGTTTCTAGCCTGCTGGTCTGTGGACTTTGCATTTACCAGACACCACAGTCATGTGAGTCAATTTCTTAAAATAAATACGTGTGTGTGTGTGTGTGTGTGTGTGTGTGTAAGACTTATTGGTTCCTTTTCTCTGGAGACTCCAGACCGATATGGATAGCTGCTGCCCAGTGAGTATGGATGTGCTTCCCTACGTTTTCCCAACCTTCCTTGCAGTTAGTTTGATGCCGAGTGACCAGATTGGACAATGGGCTCTGAGCTGTAGTGACCTATGTTATTATTATTATTTTTTTATATGGAGTCTTGCTTTGTCACCTAGGCTGGAGTGCAGTGGTTTGATCCTGGCTCCTTGCAACCTCCACTTCCTGGGTTCAAATGATTCTCCTGCTTCAGCCTCCTGAATAGCTGGGATTACAGGCATGTGCCACTACACCTGGCTAATTTTTTATTTTTCATAGAGACAGGGTTTCCCCATGTTGCCCAGGCTAGCCTCGAACTCCTGGCCTCAAATGATCTGCATGCCTTGTCCTCCCAAAGTCCTGGGATTACAGGTGTGAGCCACAATGGCCAGCCTTAAAGTTTATTTATTTTAACATAATATATACTGTGTAGATGAATTTCTAACTTTATTTATTTTACCAGAGTTTATCCTATTTTTACTAATACATAATCTGAATGTGAAAAAAATCAGATCATGGGCATATTAATCAAGGGTATTTTGCAAGTAAATGAAAATCCCTCTCAATTTTTTTTTTTTTAAAGAAAGGGAATTGACTGGCTATGTAATTGAAAGGTCCAAGAGTGAATTTTCAGATTTAGGCACATGAATCTAAAGAATCAATACATGTCAGCAGGATTTGCATCCGACTTGTAGTCTAACTTACACTTTTATTTACTTATTTTTTTTCAGACCAACAAAATCTAAAGGATGATTCTGATTCACCCAGTTGGGTTATGTTCCTAACCGTGAACCACTCACTGCAGCTGGGTCATGGACAACTCACTGGTCAGGTTTATTCACATGCTGATTCTCAGAGACGGGGTGATTGAAGGATGGCTAAGATCAGCACCACTCATATCACAGGGACTGAGAATGGATGAGGGGGGATTCTTCAAAGGAAATTTGGGCTACGGTGACCACACATGGACAAGAAGTCAGGCAGGCAAAGCAATAGACTGGCACAGCAGTAGGTAGAAGTTTCTATGTCTGATATCTCAGGAGAAAGGAAGCTGAGTTACATGTATAGAAACATGAGGGTATTCACTGATGGCTTTCTAAAACCAAAGTGTTGTGGTGAGTGAGTGGCAAGCCAGCTATGCAACTGACAACTGGGAAAGTAGCTGTTGCAATGTGATAATTCATTTTAACAAAAGATAAGAGAGATACTTTGTCACATCAAGACCAGAAATATCAATAATACAGCTATCAATGTACAGAAGATGTCACATCTGATCGAAAGCAATTGAAGTGATATTACATCTCTCAAGTAATAAAAGCCAAGGGCAGGTTATTCCATATTGAAATCACACCCACACTTACTCATTATTTAGATAATAATGACACATTTGGAACTTGTTCAGAGAGTAATTAACAAGTTGACTGTTCAGCCACGTCCTAATCTATTTTTCACAATGTGAATAAAACTAATCAGGTAGAAAAAAAAATATTCAAACAGAAATCTCCTTGTGGCTGGATGTGGTGGCTCATGCCTGTAATCCCAGTAATTTGGGAGGCTGAGGCAGGAGGATAGCCTGAGTCCAGGAGTTCAAGACAAGCCTGGGCAACACAGCAAAGTGCCGTCTCTACAAAACAAAACAAAAAAATTAGCCCACTGTAGTGGCTCACATCTGTGATCCCAGCTGCACGGGAGGCTCAGATGGGAGAATCGCTTGAGCCCAAGGGTGGAGGTGGCAGTGAGACGAAATGGCACCACTGCACTCCATGGTTTGTGGAGCATGTTTGAAGATACCCTGTCTCAAAAAAAAAAAAAAAAAAAGCTCCTGGTTTCTCAGTTATGTTATAGTATTAATATGTAATATGTTTCTGTATGAGTTATGGAAATTATTGGTTTATACAGATTATAAGATGTGTGTCTCTCTCTCCCTATGTATATACATGTGTATCTATTATTGATTCATCTTGTGGCATATATTTTTCCAAATTAATAAAAATAAATATATGAAGGCAATTATAAATATTTTGTATATGTAACAGCATACTGAATATATGCTAAAAACATTTAAGATTTTAAAAGAAATGATTCTCTCATTGAAGAGATTTAGGAGCAGTTTGAGCACACTTAGGATTGTTTGGGTGCCATGAAGAAGAAAAAATATTCAAAGCCCTCTTTACTTTTTTAAAAGCAAAAATATTGACTGCATATATGGAAAGCAAATTTATATATTATGTACATAAATTTAAATATAATACATATATTTTAAGGAAAGTCTAGTCCAAAACTGGGAGAACAATAAAATTTGGTATATGCTAATTTCCTGCCAAGTTTCAGGATTATGTTCCTGAATTTTAATAGGCATGACAAAACTGGAGTTGGTAGGAATCACATTCTCACAGAAATTTGAAAATCAACAGAATTTCAGTAAATATTGCAATATATAACTATATATATATATATGTTAATACAAAAAGACTATGAATAAAAGTTTACAAGCACCTGCTTCCAAAACAAGCCACAAAGCAAAGCTGTAAAAAACCTACACCAATAGATTATTTATTTATTGAATCTGTTTCTTCAAGAAGCTTTCTGTGATGTTTCGATCTGTTGTGGCAGATTTTTTTCCTGTTTCTTTATCATGCTCACTGCACAGCTCACTATTCAAAGTATGTTAGTATAATCCCTACCACCACCTGGGCACATTACATGCATTTTCTAAGCTCAGAGAGTTTAGCAGCTTTTCCTGCAGAAGTGAGAAGAATGTAGATTTGTTTGACTCCACATTTCTTGTACGGTTTCTCCATCTGCTCCAGTGCTTTGTCCTTTGCACATCTGGGTGTTACGGTGTTTCACCCTGTTCCTGATGACACTCTATTCACTCCCTCACATGCATGGGGGCCTCAGAAAACACCTTTAGGTACCTGATCCTTGGTTCTCTACATAGTTTCAAGTACTACAACATAAGTCATGCTTCTAAATACCGAGTCGCCTTGGGTCTTTTAGTCTTACAGGAATCAGAAGATCCATGTTAGTATTCCAGTTTTCTCACACTAGCTACATGATCTTGGACAGGTGTTTTAAACTAACAGTGCCTTGATCCTTATTCTTTATCCCTCTCATTTTCCCAAGAAATCCTCTGACCCCTGCTTACAGCTTCATGGAACTTCTAGTGATGCCACTGAATTTGTATGTATGTTAAATTAATCTTGTATTATTTTAGTTTTAATTTTTGATGTTAGGTATAATTTTGTTAATGCAATATTTGGGAGACCATATAGAATTTTTTTTCAACTTGAATGTGAATTTTAGCTCTCTACTTTATCCTAATCATTTTTCTAAGCGGGAGGGGGGACTAGAGGATTACTTATATTAGGGCTTTGCAAATATTCAAGTTCATGGAAAAATGGAAGAAGATCCTAGTCTTTGGTCCATTGTGTTGTTTGTCATTACTATTGTTCCTCTTATCAAGTGATGCTGCTGTAAAGAGTTGCTTCTCTACCATTATTCAGGTACTGCTGCTCTAGAATGACTCAGATGCTTTTACAGTATTTCTCTGTACTGACCACAGGCTCTGTCACGCAGACCCTCTTCTGTATATTAGGTCTCAGGACTTTGAGGTGAGATTCCCAGGAGGTTCAAAAGCTTGATCTTCTCTAATCTCTGGCATTGGGAGAAAAGTCTGTGAGCGTGCACCAGGTAAGCGTACTAGAAAGTCCTCCTTTCCCTTCACTAGTCTCTCAGAAGCTACCCTTTCTTCTCCAAAATGACTGCAAGCACAGTTTCTAGACCTTCCTCCCTCTGGGACTACCTGGCCTACTTACTGAAAGTTACTTTGATTCCCAAGCAAAAGCCCAAAAGATAGTTGTCCCCTTGCTACCAGAAAATCTTTGTTCCTGCCTCTGAAAACCCAACGCTGTTAACAAGCCCTTAAAATAAAGGAAATGAGTACAATGCTGGACATTACTATTTCTAAGGGTCTGGGTAACTGCAATGCAATTACATTTCCATTTCTTCTGAGAGTCTTACATAGTAGTTAGAATAAGAAAGAAATTATTATCACAGTAAATTATCCTGCAATATTGCTCTTCATGTATATTTTACAAGGTTATCAGCTTAAAAATCTGGAGAAGTGGTAAAAAATGCTTGACTATTGTAGCCACTGCTTTCTTCCTCATTCATGGCAGATATAGCTAGTTGATAATTTCTGTCAAATGACCCATACCTGTTTATGTTAAACATAGTGACATAGACAATAATAATGAATTAGAGTCAGAAATTGAGATTAAACTATGCTTCCTATCTGTTCCCTAAACATTGTATCATGTGGAACATTCTGAAATGTAGTATTATGGCCAATGAGGTGAGATGAAGTGAAAAGAGGGGTAGGGGAGAAGGAGGAAGGAGGAAGGTGGATTGATTGAAGTTCTATGTTTCAGAGAGAAAACATGTGGAGCAGGTTCTCCGTGTGAGCATACCTGGAATCTAAGTGTGCTTTTCAGCCTTTGCACTGAGGACATTTCTATTGTCATCCATAGGGAATAATCAGGCTTTGAGAGACATGTATCCTAAAGAAATGGATGTATTAATCTTGCAAATTACTTGGTTAAAAATGAAATCTCTAGATAGAAAGTTTCTGGCAAATACATATTTAGGGGTCTAAATATTCTTCTACCAGTGACAAAAAAATTCCCATGAAACCAAATTAGTATTAGAAAGTTAATAAAGCTATTGAAAGATTAAAAAAGAGTTAGATGTTCCTAAAGGATAATGCCTTCAGGATAAAATAGGATCCTAGGCCCATCTATAAAACAGGCATATGTGCAGTAAACAGACCAGCAAACTAACACTGTGAATAGTCTTGTGTGTTAATTAGAGTTTTCCAGAGAAACAGAACCAGAAAGAGATATTTATGTGTTTCTTTATTTTGAGGATTCCGTTTACATGATATTAAGAAGATTGACACCTTCCAAGATCTGCAGGGTGAGTCGGCAAGCTGATAACCTAGGAAAGCCCATCATGTCATTCCAGTCTGCAGGCTGGCAGGCTTAAGACAGAGGAAGGCGTGATGTTTCAGTTTCTGTCAAAAGATAGGAAAAAGCTTATGTTCCAGTTCAAAGGCTGACAGGTAGAAGGAATTCCCTCCTCCTTGAAGAAGGGTCAGTCTTTTTGCTCTATTCAGGCCTTCAAGTGATGGGATAAGCCCACTCACACAAGGGAGGGAAATCTGCTTTATTCAGTCAATTGATTTAAATGTTAATATGATTCAAAAAATTCCCTCACAAACATATCACAATGTCTGACCAAATATCTGGGCACCCTGTGGCCCACACTATTTGACATGTGAAATTAACTGTTAAACCTGGGAAGTCTTTTGTTTGAAAGGATGAACTGGAGGCAAATGGATTTTACCCTTTGGACTTAGTTTTGTTAAAAGAAGTCATGCAGATGAGCATTTATTTTGCATTAGGTATATTTATTATTTTGTTCTCCTGAATGGATTTTGGTATATTATCCAGATTTACCAGCATAACAATTACGAATGTTATTTCAGGGTGTTACTTTTCCAGATCACTAATACTGATTTAAAAAAGGCATAATTGATTCCATTTCAGAGATGACATTATCTAAACTTTTCTCATAATTCCAACAAGACAGCATATTCAAAGCCTAAAATCACCATTGCATTAATCATATGTGTCAGAAATTTCTTTACTTTAAAGTCTCATGTACATCTAATTTATGTTATTTAATGCACATGTGTATTAAGGAAGTCCATGCAGACATACCTGTATACATTTAAATCATGCAATAAATTTTAAAATAAAATTTGTTTGTGGAACTTCCATATGTCTGTATTATTCTTTACCCCAATTTGTTTGAATAACATTTGCAAACTAACTTCAGATGCTTGGTAAGCATTCTTGAGGTTTTTGGATTTTTCTTTTGCTTTATTTTTTGATGTGGAAGATAAACTGAGAGAAAACAAAACCAAATATGATTGGCTGTAATGCAAATTTTACCTACTTATATTTCATAGCTACCAAACTTACTTAAAAATTATTAATGATCTTAGTTAGCCACAATCTAAATTATGTTTTTATCAGAATATGTGTAAACTCTGAAATAAAAACTAATTATACCAAGAGAGTTAAATCTAGTTTAGTGGGCATATGAATTTGTAAGATAACAAAATCATAAAATAATCCTCACTTTTTCCAATTCATTTCTGGAAAATGCGTTGTAAACACAGTGCATTTTTTCACAGAAACCTATATTGGTGATCGCATTCCTGTTCAGTTACTCACCACCAAGTAAGTTGTGGTTGTCACAGCAACATATTACAAAAGCAAAGATAAAATGATAAATCTTCAGTATAAACTTAATAATAAAATTATTTTATTAGTACTATAGAATTAGAAAAATGTTTCATTTGTATTTATTAGGAGCCTAGTTAGTGTATTCTAATTTTCATTTATTTACTAAAACATATTTATCTAATAGCTGTTATATTTTCTGAACTATGGGCAATATAATGCAAAGGCATGTTTTCTACCATTCAGAAATGGAAAGAACTTAAAAAAGTGAAAGTGGCATTAGATAGCCATAGCTAAAATGAAGATACTACTTACAATAATTTAGACAAACTATAGGCACTGATAGGAATGAGCCAGACAGCTTAAAAACTGTCCAGGGAAGTTTTACTGATGATTTGTGTTTGTTCAGCTTCTTTGCAGCAAGCAGAAATATTTTAAATTATGCTGTAAACCTTACTGCAGAGTCAAATTTATGTTTGTCTTTTTAAAATTTAGACATTGCAGCATTTAAATATTTAAAGGCATCATTAAGTACTTCAGGCATGAGAGGATGAAGAGAATTTCCTTCTCACTCATGTTTTCTTTGTTCTATCTTTAGCTTTCTTCCTCACTAAAGCCACTTTAAACCCAATGGACTGCTTTGAAAAGGAAAAATTGAAGGAAGATTTGTTCAAAGAAACAGTCAGTCTCCCCAAGTCAAATACAAACTACTGGGAAACACAGGTCTTTCTTTTTCGTTAGCTGGGAAGTGTACCTCCTTCTTTTCCTTCCTTTTCAAGCCTACAGAAGGTTCATTAGACCAACTGCCTATGGGAACTATATTACTAAGCAGGTATGAGTCAGGAGACATGAAGTTTAGGTGTCAATTGGACAGACTTGAATGAGCAAAAATACAAAGTGTAGTGGGCAACAAAGAAAATTGTGCCTTGCTCTAGTTCCTGACTGACAGAACTATAGCTCAAATTTACCACTATATCAAGAGAGAATATTCTTTTTCTATTTTTAACAGGCTTTTCTACTATAATATAGTGTACTTCATAATTACTGAGTTTGTACTACTGTCTGCTCACGTGCTGGTTTTAGATAAACACAGCAATGATCTTTTTTTAAGATAAATGACTAATAGTTTTATTTTTTTGAATATTTGAGAAATATCTAGTTTCTCTGATGCAATCTTAGGTTTGCACATGAATAAATCACATTCCATATCTTATGATTTATAGATAATATTAAGGTGTCCTCATTAAGATGATCCCCTTGTCTGTCTGGTATTATTAAATAATATAACAGTGATTTCAATCCTGGCTCTGCCACTTGCCAGCTGTGTGCCCTTAGGCCAATTATTTAACCTCAATTTGCCTCAGTTTCTTCATTAGAAATGAGGATATAGTAATAATAATTTCTCACAAATTTGTTACAAAACTCAAATCAGTTAATGTTATAAAACATTAACTGTTTAAATAATGCCAGACACATAGTGTGATATGTGTTTGTTAAAAAATAAAATGCTTTTTCTTGTTCTTTTTCCTAAATTTAAAATTTTTTTCACACCTCTGCTGGCAGGAATCTTGTTCTAAAGGCATATGCAAATAATCATCTCCAGACATCTGTCGAACTAATTTGCCATGTTTTCCTTGACTTTACTTCTCTTCTTCTACTCCTTATTCCCCATATTAGGCTTCAGAAGGTGGACAAAATGAGAAATTACCTGGAAAGATTGGCCTGTATGTGCTGCCTTTTCAAACCTAAAGTTGTAGATTGTATCAGCATAGTTTTGGAAACGAGTAACAATGTGGTTCAATCCCACTGGTTTTAATTGGCTGACAGAGTATAGTAGAAAGGCAGGATGGATTTCAGAGCTGGCTTAACTGGGTGAGCATAGCTTCTTTCCTTTGAATTTTTTTTGGCATTGTTACTTTTAGTGTGATGTTCTTTTCCTTAGACTGGTTTGCCTCATGCTGGCAAAATGCCATCAGAGGTTCTACGTTCTGTATGATGGAATGTGTAGAAGATGAGAGAGAATCTATTTTGCTTTTGAAAATGAAGAAATTTCTTACCAGAAAAACCCTCCTTTATGACTCACTGGCTCGGAGTAAGTTACAAGCTAATTCTTAAATTAAAATTTGAGGCTAGGAGAGTATTAAGAGCAACTGGATTAGCTGAACCAATCTCTCTTGTATGATGGACGGGATTACTCTCAGATAAATGAGACCCACTCTGGTGCTAGAGTCTGTCAAGTTACTTTAAAAAACATTAGTAATGGTGGAAGGCATAGATACCTGGACCACAGTGGAAATGTGTCAGAACAGAAGAAGGGAAATTGTGTAGGGAACCATTGATGTGAACTACATAGACTGTGTTATCTATAGGAGGAGATTTAGAAATTAGTCTGTGTCAGTAATAGATATCTCTGAACGAGGAACGAGTTGCAGCTAAGTGGACCTTCAAATTCCATAACGTGGTCTTTTAAATTATGTACATCATTTTTAGGGTTTCTTTCTTTGTATTTATTAAGACCAGGCATAATCGAATCAACATAATCAATTTTGTCTGTCCATGGTGCTAACACTATCACCAGGGCTACACAATTGAAACTGTAGATTCTGGGCTAATTAAAAAAAATATTAATCAGAGTCTTTTTTCTATTTTGAAATCATGTTAAACTTGCAGATTTGCAAGAATTCTACAAAGGTATTTTTTTTTCTTGGATCAATTTAAAAGTAAATTAGTTACATGTTGCTCCATTTCAGCCTGATACTTATGTATCAAAAGCAAGAAAATGCTCCTACCAAAACACCATGTCATCATTAAAATCAGGAAATTTTCTTTTTTTTTCCAGTCAGGGTTTCACTGTGTCACCTAGGCCGAAGTATAGTGGCGCCGTTATATGTTACGGTATCCTCCAACTCCTGGGCTCAAATGATCTTTCTACCTTGGCTTCCCAGAGTGCTGGGATTACAGGCCTGAGACACCACACCTGGCCAAAATTAGGAAATAAATTCTCTACATTAGTTCCCTTTAGTTGCAGACTCCATTTTTTTGCCAATTATCTCAACGTTTCATAGCCAAAAGGTCCAGTTGAGGATCACATATTGAGTTTGTTATTTCTTTTTACCTCCCTTAATCTTGAATCTCAATCTTCTTTGACTTTCATGACCTTTACACGCAAGTTATTAGGTAGAATACCCTTCACTTGGGGTTTGTGCGGTTTCCTCATTATTATATACAGATTATGTGTATGTGACAGTAATATCACAGAAACATAGAGGTGGTGGTGTATTCCTCTCATTGCATCCTATCAGGTGGTCTACAACTTTCATTTCTTCCATTATTGGTGATATTCACTTTGAACCCTTAATTGAACTGCTGTCTGTTAAGCTTTTTCACTGTAAAATCACCCAATTTCCTTTACAATTAATAAATAATTGGGGAGAATTTCTGTACAGAGGTAAATTAGACTTCAGGGCTGCTCAATTCATTTTTTAAAAAATTTTGCAACTTCTTTAGTTTTGTTAATGTATAAATATGTAAATTATTCGTTCGTCGTTAAACTTTCACCTAGTAGTTTTGGAGTTCATTGACATGTTTTGGCTGAATCAGTTATGATGATGGTGATAGTTACCATATGTTTGGTTTTTCTAATTTAGGCATCCATTCTATATTTATTAGTTGCCATTCTAGTGTGAGGGTTCTCTTCTCTCTATTTATCTGTATTGAAATGGGCTCATGCATTTCTAGTTTATAAAATAGGCTGTCATTTTTTTCTTACATATTTTGATACTCACATTTTTCTTGATTCTGTCAGTAGGAATTCCTTCAGACTGCCTGCTATGTCAGTCTGACCTTTCTTTTTCATTCACTGAGCACTTCGTTACTTTATGGGACAAAAAGATGTCCCTGACTAATCTTGTACTTTCCCATTTCCATACCGGAATTAGACAATTAATTCTCCAATGGGTTCTGCTTCTTTTTTGTGGAAAGCAGTATTTAGATTTGGGTGCTAGATGTACTTATTGTTATGGGAGTGTCACTGTTCCCCAGCAGTCATAAGTAGGAAAAATATTTAAGTTCAAACTGATACAGTCAATCTCAATTCCAATCCAACACCAGAGGCTATCAGAATAAATCAGAGTAGATTACAGTTAAGAGAAGTTGGAAGAAGACCTGGAGTTTCTTCTTCCATTTGCTACTTTGATAGAGGACAGAATTCCATTTTACAATTCAGCATACCCAGAATCTATTTTTGACTTCGCTAGAGAGGTAATTCTCTTAATAATGTAAAGGATCTTCTGTAACAAAAAAATGCTTTTATGAAATGTGCAACTACATTAGTTTCCTATGGCTGCTATAATAATTATTAGAGATCTGGTGGTTTAAAATAACACAAGTGTATCATTCAGTTCTGGAAGTGAGGAATCTGAAATCAGTTTCAGTGGACTGATGTCAAAGGCTGATTCCTTCTGGTGTCTGTAGGGGAGAATCTGTCTTTCAGCTTCTAGCACCCACTTGTATTTCTTGATTTGTAGTCCCTTCCTCCATCTTCAAAGCTCATCACTCTAATCTCTGCTTCTCTTATCCACTTTCCATAACTGGTCTTCTCTCTTTCGGACTCTGAATCTTCCTGCTTTCCTCTGTAAGAGGGAACACCTTTGTGTTTACAGTGGGTCGAAGCAGATGGTCCAAAACAATCGCCTCAAAATCCTTAATTTAACCACATTACAAAGCCCCTTTTACCATGTAAGGTAATATATTTATAAATTCTGGAGATTAGGAGATTTTTATTTTTTAAAATTTTACTTTAGGTTCTGGGGTACATGTGCAGGTCATACAGGGCTGTTGATAGGTGCATACTATATCCTGCATTTCTCCCCATGTTATCCCTCCCAACCCTTCCCACCCCCCACTATTGCTCCCCTGGCTGCCCTCAACTGCCCCAGTGTGTGCTGAGTCCACGTGTTCTTATTGTTCAACACCCACCTATGAGTGAGAACATGCGGTGTTTGTTTTTCTGTTCTTGTGTCAGTTTGCGGAGAATGATGCTTTCCAGATTCATCCAAGTCCCTACAAAGGACACGAAGTCATCGTTTTTTTATGGCTGTGTAGTATTTCATGGTGTATATGTGCCATGTTTTCTTTGTTCAGTCTATCATCGATGGGCATTTGGGTTGGTTCCAGGTCTTTGCTATTGTACACAGTGCTGCAATGAACATACGTGTGCATGTGTCTTTATAGTAGAACAGTTTATAGTTCTTTGGGTATATACCCAGTAATGGGACTGCTGGATCAAGTGGAATTTCTATTTCTAGGTCCTCGAGGAATCACCACACTGTCTTCCATAATGGTTGAACAAATTTACACTCCCAACAACTGTGTAAGAGTGTTCCTATTTCTCTGCATCCTCTCCAACATCTGTTGTCTCCAGACTTTTTTTTTTTTTTTAGGGAGGGAAGGAGGAAGGGAGGAAGGCAGGAAGGGAGGGAAGGAGGAAGGGAGGGAGGAAAGAAGGGATGAAGGAAGGAAGGGAGGAAGGGGGGGAGGGAGGAAGGGGGGAGGGAGGGAGGGAGGGGAAGGAAGGAATTCAAGCAATGAGAGAGACATTGCCGACCTGGATCTAGAGGTTTACAAGTTGATTTCCTTTTTTGAGAGAAGGAAAGAAAAAAATAATGAGTAAAGGAGAGAAAGAAAAAGGAAGAGAGAGAGGGAGGGTGAATGGAAATATTGCTTTATTCTGAAAAAAAATTGGGTATTAATAATGGCCAATCAATGTTTTATTTAAACCTATGAGTAGGTGTGATGTGGTATTGACAAGAATGTGTATTTTATGTATTTGAAGTGGAGAGCTCTATAAATATTTATTAAGTTTACTTGTTCCTGATCTGAGTTCGAGTCCTTGATATCCTTATTAATTTTCTGTCTCATTGAATCTAAGTCTCTATGTATCTGGGTGTTAGGATCCTTAGCTCTTGTTGTTGTATTAATCCTTTTACCACTATATCTTTGTTGCTTTAAAATCTATTTTATCCGCTACGAGATTTGCAACTCCTGCTTTTTATTTATTTATTTATTTATGCTCTCCATTTGGTTGGTAAATCTTTCTCCATTCCTTTGTTTTGAGTCTTTGTGTATCCTTGCATGTGAAACAGGTCTGGATGTAACATGCCGTTGGGTTTTGGCTGTGTCTTTTGATTGGGGGATTTAGTCGATTTAAATTTAGGGTTACTGCCATTTGATGTTAACTGGCTGTTTGATCCATTCGTTGATGAAAATTCTTTATGTTGGTGCTCTTTACTTTTTGGTATATTTTTAATAAGGCTAATACTGGTTGTTTCTTTCTGTGTGTAATGCCTCTTTCAGAAGCTCCTGTAAAGCAGACCTGGTGGTAATAAAATCTCTGAGTACTTGCTTGTTCATAAAAAATTTTATTTTTCCTTCAGTTTTGAAGCTTAGTTTGGCTGGATATGAGATTCTGGGCTGAAGGTTCTGTTCTTTGAGGATGTTGAATATTGGCCCCCACTCTCTCCTGGCTTGTAGAGTTTCTGCTGAGAGATCTGCTGTAAGTCTGATAGGCTTGCCTTTGTGGGTAACCTGACCTTTCTCTCTGGCTGCCCTTAGCATTTTCTCCTTCGTTTCAGCCCTGGTGAATCTAACGATTATGTGCCTTGGGGTTGCTCTTCTTGAGGAATATCTTTGTGGTGTTCTCTGTATTACCTGGGGTTGAATATTGACCTGCTTTGCTAGTTCAGGAAAATTTTCCTGAATAATATCCTGAAGGGTATTTTCCAGCTTGGATTCATTCTCTCCATCGCATTCAGGTATACCTATCAAACGTAAATTTGGTCTTTTCACATAGTCCCACATTTCTTGGAGACTTTGCTCATTCCTTTTTATTCTTTTATCTCTAATCTTGTCTTCTTGTTTTCTTTCATTAAGTTGGACTTTGACCTCTGTTATCCTTTCTTCTGCTTAAACAATTCGAGTGTTTAAACCTGTGCATACTTCTCAGAGTTCCTGTATTGTATTCTTCAGTTCCATTAATTCACTTATATTCCTCTCTAAGTTGTCTATTCTCAATAGGATTTTGTCAAACCTTTTTTCAAAGTTCCTAGTTTCTTTACATTGGGCTACAACATGTTCTTTTAACCACAGAAGTTTCTTATTATCCATTCCTTGAAGAGTGATTCTGTCATTGGGATGCGCTCGTTCTCCGTCAAGCCTGTTCCATTGTTGAAGTGGAACTGTGATCATCTTTAGAGGGAGAGGCGTTCTGATTTTGAGTATTCTCAGCCTTTTTACGCTGGTTTCTTCCCATCATTGTAAATTTATCCTCCTGTTGTCTTTGAAATTACCAACTTTCAGATTAGGTCTCTTGATTGGACGTCCAAGTTGATAGTTCCCAGGGCCAGAGTGGCGAAGTTAAGACTGATGGTGCTTTTCTGCCCAGGATTCTCCTGTCTGGCTTCCTTCTTGTGTCTGTAATGGGCGACTCTGCCTTCCCCGGGCTCCAAACCTTGGTCAGAAGGGGAACCAGTCTCGTTTACTCTGTGCTGAGAGCTGCCATGCTGAGGTGCCGTCACAGCCGCTGCGCTGGCCACAAGAGTCGTGCTGGCGATCCGTGTGGTTCCTCCACTGGGGATCTTCTGCTCCGAGTGACCAGAATTTGTCTGAAAGTGTGGCGTCCTCTAGTTCTCTGCGCTTTGACTGAGAGCTGCAGTCCTGAGCTGTTATCGATAGGCTATCTTGGATCGTTCCTCTCCAGACATTTTAATGATAGCCATTCTAACTGGCATGAGACGATACCTCAATGTGGTTTTGATTTGCATTTCTCTGATGACTAGTGATGATGAGCATTTTTTTGTATGTTTTTTGGCCTCATCTATGTCTTCTTTTGAAAAGTGTCTGTTCATATCCTTTGCCCACTTTTGAATGGGGTGGTTTGTTTTTTTCTTGTAAATCTGTTTTAGTTCTTTGTAGAGTCTGGATATTAGCCCTTTGTCATATGGGTAGACTGTATTTTTTCCATTCTGTTGGTTGCTGGTTTGCTCTAATAACGGTTTCTTTTGCTATACGGAAGCTCTGAATTTTAATTAGATCCCATTTGTCTATCTTGGCTTTTGTTGCCATTGCTTTTGGTGTTTTCGTCATGAAGTCCTTGCCTATGCCTGTGTCCTGGATGGTTTTGCCTACGTTTTCTTCTAGTGTTTTTATGTTGGTAGGGTTTGTGTTTAAAAGTTTTATCCATCTGGAGTCAATTTTAGTGTAAGGTGACATGAAGGGGTCCAGTTTCTGTTTTCTGCACATTGCCAGCCAGTTTTCTCAACACCATTTGTTAAACATGGATCCCTTTCCCCATTGCTTATTTTTGTCAGGTTTGTCAAAGATCAAATTGTTGTAGATGTGTGGTGTTGCTTCTGAGGTCTCTGTTCTGTTCCATTGGCCTATGTCTCTGTTTTGGTACCAGTACCATGCTGTTTTGATTACTGTAGCCTTGATTTGGTTCTCTGTTTGTCTGTTATTGGAATATAGGAATGCTTGTGATTTTTGCACATTGATTTTGTGTCCTGAGACTTTGGTGAAGTTGTTTATCAGTTTGAGAAGATTTTGGGCTGAGATGATGGGGTCTTCTAAATATATAGTCATGTCATCTGCAAATAAAGACAGTTTGACTTCCTCTTTACCTAATTGAATCCCCTTTATTTCTTTTTCTTGCCTGGTTGCTCTGGCTAGAACTTCCAATACTATATTGAATAGGTGTGGTGAGAGAGGGTATCCTTGTCTAGTGCCTGATTTCAAAGGGAATTCTTCCAGTTTTTGCCCATTCAGTATGCTATTGGCTGTAGGTTTGTCATAAATAGCATTTATCATTTTATGATACATTCTGTTGATACCTAGTTTATTGAGAGTTTTTAGCATAAAGTGCGATTGAATTTTGTCGAAAGCCTTCTCTGCATCTATTGAGATAATCATGTGGTTTTTGTCTTTGGTTCTGTTTACATGATGGATTATGTTTATGGACTTGCATATGTTGAATTGGCCTTGCAGCCCTAGAATGAAGCCTACTTGATTGTGATGAATAAGCTTTTTGATGTGCTGCTGCATTCTGTTTACCAGTATTTTATTGAAGACTTTTGCATTGATGTTCATCATGAATATTGGCTTGAAATTTTCTTTTTAGTTGAGTCTCTGCATGGTTTTGGTATCAGGATGATGTTGGTTTCACAAAATGAGTTAGGGAGGATACCCTCTTTTTGTATTGTTTGATTTAGTTTCAGAAGAAATGGAATCAGCTCCTCTTTGTACACATGGTAGAATTCGGCGGTGAACTGCTCTGGACTTGGGCTTTTTTTAGTTGGTAGGCTATTGATCGCTGCCTCAACTTCAGCCCTTGTTATTGGTCTATTCAGGGTTTCAACTTCTTCCTGGTTTAGTCTTGGTAGAGTACAAGTGTCCAGGAATTTATCCATTTCTTCCTGGTTTACTGGTTTAGGTGCATAGAGTTGTTTGTAGTAATCTCTGATGGTAGTTTGTATTTCTGTGGGATCAGTGGTGATATCCCTTTATCTTTTTTTATTGCATCTATTTGATTCTTTACTCTTTTCTTTTTTTTATTAGTCTGGCTAGCAGTCTGTTTATTTTGCTGATCTTTTCAAAAAACCAGCTCCTGCTCCTGGATTTATTGATTTTTGAAGGGTATTTTTGTGTCTCTATCTTTTTCAGTTTGGCTCTGATCTTAGTTATTTCTTGTCTTCTGCTAGCTTTTGAGTTTTTTGATCTTTCTCCTCTATCTCTTCCCATTTTGATGATAGGGTGTCAATTTTAGATCTTTGCTTGTTTCTCATGTGGGCATTTGAGATAAATGTTTTGAAGCCATCATTCAGTTACCACACCAACACTCAGTTAATCTGTTTCAATTTTTTATTTTTGTAGAGTCATTTTTATCATTTTTACTTTTGAGCTGTATTAATCAGAACAGTCATTTACAAGTGTTAGAACAAAAACAATTCAATTTGGTTTGGTGAAAAAAGTGTCTTTCTTGCCTTCCACATATTAAAGTTGTAGAGCTCTAATTGATAGGACCTGTTGAGTCCAAGGGGTCAAAGATGTTGATGGGAAACTTTCTCTTCATCTTTTATCTCTGTTTTTTTTTTTTTGTATTTATTCTGGGTTCAGCTCTCCTCTCCTATTGGCAAGATGGCCACCAGTAACTCCAGCCGTCATCTATCTTAGAACCCCAGGACATAAAAAGATTATTTTTCTATTTGTAATATAAATAAAATCTAGTTAATGTGGTTGGGCATGGTGGATCATGCCTATAATCTCAGTAACTTGGGAGGCTGAGGCAAGAGGATGGTTTGAAGTCAGGAGTTTAAGACAAACCTGGGAAGCATAGCGATATCTTGTCTCTAAAAAAATACTAAAAAATTAGGAGGACATGGTGACATATGGCACATGCCTGTAGTCTCAGATACTTGGGAGGCTGAAGCAGGAGAATCCCTTGAACCCAGGAGTTGGAAGCTACAGTAAGCTATGATTGCCCTACTGCATTCCAGCAGAAAGACCCTGTCTCTTAAAAAAAAATAAAATCTAGTTAATGACTTTCATTGATTCAACTTTAATGGAATTTTGTAAATCAAAATGTTTGCTCCTTCTACTGAAATTGCAGCCACTTAATATATTATTCATTAATTTATTTCCTAAAGGTTTTCCTCAACTTCCCTTCTTTTCCTCTATCCCCCACTTTCTTCCTTTTTTTAACACTAATTACAAAAAGAATTAGAATATTATATTTATATAATTCTTAATTTAAATACCTTATTTAACATTAAAAATTTTGGAGATAAAATAATTTAGCAAGAAAATATTATCTGAAGGTTTACTGTGGTTGAGATTGTTTTTGTTATAATAATTTTTATAATTCATCCCTGATTGTGTGCTAGTGAATTCTGATGTGAGACTAACACACATGGTTATTAAAGACATGTAGACATAGAAAATATGAAAAATACATTTATGTTAAATATATAAATCTTATAAAAACTTCACATACTGTTAGCAATCTCTGTGGTGTTGATTTTCTTGGTATTTATGTTACTGCTTCCTTTTGTTTCTGTAACTAAAATATTCATGAAGTGTATATAGATTTGGGCCTCTTGATGATCTTTGGATAGATAAGGTATGGTATCTTTACTGCTGAGCCCTTTTCAGAATTTTTTAATTTCAAGCATCCTATTTATTTTCAGGAATGAGCACATGTCAGGTTCAAACAAAATCAAGCTTACTTGAATACTAAAACATTTAAAATATTCAACTTTTTATAAAATAAGCTTTATTAACCTCTTCTAACACTTTATTTTTTTAATTTCAAAACTTATACTTTAAGTTCGAACCAGACTATATATGTATTTTAATGCATTTTTAAGTGAAACTTAAACTCCTTTGCAAGAGAGAAAAGGAGAAATAGATTCGTAGAAGAAACTCAGTCATTACCTTCATATAATGTGATTGATATTCATATTATAAAATTTAAGTCTGTTAACAATGTCTTTCAATTGAAGAACCGTAGTAAGAACTTGCCTTTTTCATATTGTGAATATCCAATTGCTATTTGACAGAATATGCATGTCAAATACTTGTATGCATTGTATAGATGCTGTTATACTTTGCATAATAAAAATGCTTTCTTTTGGTTTAGTGTACAAGTATTATATAGAAAAGGTAGGACACAGAGATAATACAATCATGAAGCAACTTAATTTTCTCTTATTCTTTAAAACTTTTTCTCCTGGAACAATTCTCCTCTTACCCCATAGATAAAATGAAGACCAGTCTTGACTTTCCAAGTTACTACTAGGTCTCCTAGACAATCTCGGGTCACTAGGTAAAACATTTTTATAAAATAGAAATTTCAAGTTGATTGAAGTTAAAGACTCCCCCTTTGTTAGGATGGGCCACCAGCTATGGAAAAGGGCCTGTTAGCTTCTTCTTAATTCCCCAGAGTTAATTCCCCTGTTAGCTGCTTCTTCCCCACTCTTTAGGGGCCTCTCACTCCTCTAAAGTTGAATCACGTGTGGCAGGGCAGATATATTTATTGACACTACTCATCTGGCACTGATTTGTGTTAGTTTCCTCTGGCCATGACAGATGCGTATGGTCAACTTTTACTGGCAGACATGCTGATATGGTTTGGCTCTGTGTCCTCACCCAAATCTGGAATTGTAATCCCCAGATGTCAAGGGAGGTGAGGTGCCTGGATCATGGGGTGGTTTCTTCCACGCCGTTCTCGTGATAGTGGGTGAGTGGCCATGAGAGCTGATGATTTAAAAGTGCTTGGCAGTTCTCTGCCCGCCGCCTCGCTGCCTTGTGAATGTGCCTGCTTCCTCCATTTCAATCATGATTGCAAGCTTCCTGAGATCTCCACAGCCATGCAGAACTGTGAGTCAATTAAGCCTCTTTTGTTTATAAACCACTCAGTCTCAGGTATTGTTTATAGCAGTGTGAAAATAGACTAATACACATGCCATTGTTGGAGATCTTGCACCTGCATTTTCTCAATGCCAGTGAATACATTTTCTGGCTGTTTATAACTTCTCCTCCACCTCTTAAGAATCTAGAAAGTTTACTTATGTATCCAGTACCCAACCAATCATCTTGGTCAGGACAACACCCAGGCCAATTTTCTCATGCCATGATCACATCAAGTCCAGGGGAACAATCTCTCTTGACTCTGCCTTCAGAGACATCAGCCAGGCAGATTTATCATGTGCGCGTTTGATGTTTGGTAGCTGCGATCCCCAAACTCCAGAGGACATATGCCAAGCTTTCTGACTAGGCATCAACACCTCTTTCCATACGCTTCTGGGTGCTGCTACTATGTGCTTATTGGTCCTCAGCAACCTCCCTCTTCCTAATCTCTTCTAATTGTCACCTTTCCTTTTCTTCCTGCTTTAATCTGTCAGCTAAGGGTCTGTGTGGCCCCACAATGAGCCTGGGGTGGGGATCAAAACAGTGTCAGGCACCTCATTTGCAAGTCCTGCTTTGGTAGTCTCCTACCTCTCTTTGGAATTTGAGACTGGTTTTTACCTCTTGTCCAAGGGCCTAAGCCAAATCTAAGATAGAGAGTTTTATTTTAGATCCTGTCACAAGTGAAGAATCACTAATTAGTTAAGAAAATGATCATTTCCTATTCAAGGGCCATTTCTTTGATAGCTGAAGTGTGAAGTGGGAAAATCTAAGTTATGATAGTTTTCTTTTTCTGATAATTTTTCTGCTGACTGTTAAATTTTTGTCACACCAGTTTCTTCATAATATTCCTACTTGTCTCATACTGAGGCTGTGATTATAATAGTATAAAGTGCCTGGAACTTGTATGTGGGGAATTTTGTAATTATCTAATGTACACCACATCATTTTTCTGCCAGACAGCTATTATACAAGTACCAGTAGAGAAATTGAAACAAAAATCAACACTATCTTGAATAAAAATCTATTAAACTTTGAATATCACATACCTTCCAGATTAACTACAAAAGTTCTACAGAAGAGGGGAATAACAATTTCACCCTTCTTGAGTAAGTATTTTCTTTATCAATTACTCTGTTCAAGTTTTAAGGCAGGTGCAAAATAAGTGTTTGATCAACTTCATTCTACTCAACAATTAGCCACTATGGGTATTGTAATTTTATTCAAGGTAACTTGAATATTGTCATTTTAAGTTATGTAAATAGAAAGAAGAATTATAAATATTATAGGCATACAAGTGTTCATATATACTTGACTCCAAGATCAAGATTAAAGAAACATACAATAGGTAGTTTAGTGTGCTATGTGATTTGTACACTATTTCTAGAATCTGACATTTTGTATCAAACAATTAGATGTGCACACCTTTTCAGCCAGCCATTGTACCTGTAGAAATTTATTAACAAAATAGATAACTGCAATGTGTGTCCTTGTATTATGGCATAATTTTTGAGTATAAAAAAATCAGAAAAACCTAGATGACTATGGGTACAAATTAGTTGAATAAACCAGGATAAGTTTATACAATGCAACACTATAAAGTCAATAATAATTATTATATATCTCTACTTATTCACAATTAACTAATTTCCTAATATATTGTTAAATGAAAACATAATTTACAAGTGAATATGGATAATATTCTATTACTGTAAAAAGATTATAAATATTTTAATATATGCCTTGAAAATTCTGGAAGGATATACACTAAAATTTTCAGAGTGGTTGCTTCTGAGTGGTGATATTCCTCTAATCAATAAATACCCCTTGGTCCAGTTCAGTAAGAACCATTTGGTCTAGTTAATAAACTGAAGTGTAAGGAAGTGAGACAATTTTTCACATTTAACTCCTGCTTTTTTTCTGAGGTGAAAACCTGTATGGCCACCTGACATTCTGTAGGCCCACTTTTATCCTGAAGATTGTTGCTCATCTATTTAATCAATAGTCTTCTCTTTGTCTTCAGGAAACACATGTTAATCAAATCAGTGGGACCTCCACTTTGTTTCATTCTCCCTCCCTACCTTGGCTTATGTTTATTGGTAGTGGAACATACTTGTTCACCTCTGCAAATAAAACAATGATATTTTTCAAGTTTGTTCTGCAACATTTTTACACCTTTTTCTTTAGTCGAACACTAGGGTGGTGACCAGTCTCTGAGATGACACCCAATGACCCCACCTCCTGCCATTTACACCCCTGCATGTAGTTCCTTCCCACGTAGTATCTGAGTTGATCTATGACAGTAAAATACAGCAGAAGTGTCACTTCTGAGGTTAGGTGATAGAAAGATTGGAATTTCTATTTGGGGTTCTTTCTTTCTTGCTCATGTCACTTGCTGTGGGGAAAGCTATGTTGCATAAGGAACATGGGGCGGCTCATGCAGTGAGGAGCTAAAGTTTCCTGCTAATAACTCTGTGCTTGAGCTTGGAGGCAGACCCTTTAGACTTAATCAAGCCCAGCTGACTTTACTTGCAGCCTTGTGAGACATCCTAAGCCAGGACCACTGAGCTAAGCTGCTCCTAAATTCCTGACCCACCCAAACTGTGAGATAATAAATACTTCTCCTTTATGTGCCTGTGCTTCGATTAATCTGTTATGCAGCAATCAATAACTAATACATGTAGCTATCATTTTAAAGACTTGGGAAGTGATGGTTTCAATCTATACCAAGTGGGGGCCAGTAGTAGGGAGTAAGAATTTTAAGTGGATCTGGGGGTGGGAAGGAAAGTTAAGCATTTCCTTAATACCTAGGCCATTTTATTGATTGGCTGATTGATTGAGACAGTCTAGCTCTGTCGCTGAGGTTGGAGTGCAGTGGCCAAATCTCAGCTCACTGCAACCTCTGCCTCCAGGGTTCATGAAATTCTCATTCCTCAGCCACCCATGTAGCTGGGATTACAGGCATGAGCCACCATACCTGGCTACTTTTTGTATCTTTTTTTGGTAGAGATGTGATTTCACCATGTTGGCCTGGCTGATCTGGAACTGTTGGCCTTGAGTGATCTGTCCACCTGTGCTCCCAAAGTGCTGGGATTACAGGTGTGAGCCACTGTGCCCAGCCCAAAGGTCAGTTTATACTTTGTCATCTGTTGGAGGACTCTGAGCCAGAGCTTCTCAACTGGTAAGCTAAGAATTTGGCATAGATGTGTTTAGATGTTGAATCCTCTCCATTCTTTAAGAGATTTGGTGAGGTCTGGGAGGCTGAATTCTTGGAGCTAGTCACCTCTGGTCTTGAGAAGGGTCCCCTTTTTATGCCTATGTGCCATACAATATGATTTCCTTCCCTCTCTCCCTCCCTCTTTTCTTTTCTTTCTCTTTCTTTCCTCCTTTTTTCTTTTCTTTTCTTTCTTTCTTTCTCTTTCTCTCTCTTTCTTTCTTTGCAAGTTTATTAAGAAAGTAAAGGAATAAAGAATGGCCACTCCGTAGGCAGAGCAGCACTAAGGGCTGCTGGTTGCCCATTTTTATGGGCCTTTCTTGATGATATGCTAAACAAAGGGTGGATTATTTATGCTTTCCCTGTTTAGACCATATAGGGTAACTTCCTGACTTTGCCATGGCATTTGTAAAACATCAAGGGGCTGGTGGGAGTGTAGCAGTGAGGATGACCAGAGGTCACTCTGGTTGCTGCAAATCAGTCTTGAGTTTTAACCTCAAAGCTAGGATTTCAGACTTTGCAGCATCTACCCCCATAGTCTTTAAACACTGCATGTGTTGCTCTGACCTCAAAACTAGTAACAAGCCCTGCTTTGTCCTCTGGGGCCTCCTCATTTGTCTCTATTTTCTAAGCTGGCAGTTTTGTGGTTCCCCTGGGCCTAGCCTAGCCCATCTGGCTGTGGGTGGTGGAGAGAAGTCAGGTAGGATCCAAGCACAAAGGGCCATGATTAGCACATGTTTCACATTCTCCACATTGCATGGCAATTCCCAACCAAATCCTCCAGGATTGTTTCATTAAAGATTTGGGAGGAGTTTGGGGCTTCTTCTCTTTCTTTCTTTCTTCTTTGTTTTATTCTGTTTCTGAACTGCAGCTATTTCCTCTGTTCTTGAGTTAAGTAATAGCAGAGGGGGAGTTAAAATGAAAGTTTGCAGCAATGCAGAAAAGATGTTTCTAGAGAAGTCCAGAGGAAGGAGGAAAATCTAGTGTGGGGGTCCACAGCAATGTTCCGGAAGGGCCAGGGAATGTGGCTGCTGGGGATGCAGCTTCAGCTAAAGCAAGTGTTTAGGAGTCAGGAAGAAACCTACCTAAGGGAAGGGGGCCCCTGACTGTCAGGCCAGCTTCAGTCCTTGACTTGTTTGTATTTAGCGCTCCGTAGAGTTTCTATGTGTGCCATCATGTGAGGATAGTTGGACAGCATTGGCATTTACAAGGCCAGCATCTTTGCTTTGGGCACAGGGATTTGAGACAAATAACTTCATATAAACTGTGAACTGTGAGGGTTAGACTAAGTCAGAATTTCCAAATCTAGTGTTCTGTGGTCCCTTAAGGTCTATACATGGGGATTCAAATATTCCATCTTTATGCCTCACTTTCCTCAATTAAACTAGCAATCGCACCCATTTTGCAGGATTGCTGTGATTGTTAAGCACTGTGATCTATCCAATCTCAAGTGCTTAGAAATGTTCCTGCCTGGCATATGGTTAGTACTCAATAATGTCAGTTACAATTATCATTGCTACTGGCCCTGGCTCCAAATGTCTTCCTACCAGCCTGAATTCTTGGAATCTGGTTTGGATTAGGTCTTCCTGTATTTATAGATTGAGTTATTGTGGCCCAGGGCTTTGACTCTGATGTTCCTTTCTCCTGAGTGAGGCAATATCCCTCTGGAACATGAAACGTTTTTGGTAGTTATTTGTTCATTTCATCCTGACTGGACAAGAACAGGCAGAGGCTGCTGTTCACCTCCATAAATCTCAGATATTTTACTTGTAAAATAAAAGGGTCAGACCATATGACTTATAAGGCCTCTTTCATTCATAACAGTCCATGAATTCATAAATAATAGAATTAGTGCACAGGCAAGCAATAGTGGTGAAGTGAAAGGTGATCTGTGGAATTGCAATTTCAAGATTTAAATAACTGTACAGGACATTTAGATAAAATCTGGCTTCCAAGGCTATCTAGGTATACATTACATATGAAAAAACTCTAGTTGCTGTAAAAGTGAGAAATATCTGTGATTATTCTCACATTTTATTTGATTTTATACTAAATGCTAGGTTCTACATTCTAAGAATGTGTCTGTATATCTACACATGTACCAGTATCTATCTCCTCAATCAATCATCTATCAATCTATATGTAGCTATTGCTTAAAGAAAAATTAAGGTATTATTTATGAACAAATTTAATTTGCTTAAAACAATAATGTTAATAATGTTTTTATTCAGTAATATTAACTTGTATGTATTATTTTCCAAAAGGAAAAGCAACCATTGTAAAAATTAAAGACTCAAATTTCTAAAATGAGACTGAACCAATGAATACAGTTTTTGGATGCAACTAAAGAATTCTCAGTAAAAAGAAACATTTAGATTAAATAGGATAACTTCATCGTCAGTTAAAAAAAAAAGCACTTCACAAAACTGCCAGCAGAGGTCCTCAGTCCCATAGTTTATCAATTCTATTACGGACTTGGAAAAATCTCTTCCTATTGTATAAGAAATTGGTTCCAGGGACTCATTTGCTTACTTCAGGTAACTAATCACAATGCATCACCTACAGGTTTAAATTAGAGATTGAAAAGAACATATTTAAATCGAAAATACAATTAATTATCACAGTTTATTTTTTAAAAAGAAAAAATACAATTAATATGTCCAACATGGTATAATGTGTTGAACAAAATACAGATACAAAATAATGAGGGAGTGAAAGTGCAAGTTATCTGTTTTAAATCAGTAGTTTTCAGAAAAATTAAACAGATAAAGGTGAAGAATGTTGAGGAGAAGACAAAGCCATTATATATGGGTCTCATTTCTGACCTTTTCAGTTTTGTTCTTTTCTCAATTTGATTGTTTTACTTCTAGAAGAAAAATAAAACAAAAGGATTCATTTAGGACATTCTTTAGGTAGAAATCCTAAATACTACTTTTTTTTTCATTAAATATAACTTTTATAAATGATTTAATACAATCATTAATTAAAATAACCAGTGAGGTTGTTGCTTTCTGAGATAAGTAGAAAATATTTATGAGTTGCCAGTCTTTCTCTTCTTTCTCTTTTCTTCCTGATATTCTTTTTGTCCCAACACTGAGATAGCATTGAAGCTTCTCTTAAAAGGAAATACTCCGGCTGGGCGCGGTGGCCCACTCCTGCAATCCCAGCACTTAGGGAGGCCGAGGGCGGGTGGATCACGAGGTCAAGAGATCGAGACCATCCTGGCCAACACGGTGAAACCCGGTCTCTACTAAGAATGCAAAAAAAATTAGCCGGGCATCGTGGCACATGCCTGTGGTCCCAGCTACTCGGGAGGCTGAGGTGGAAGAATCGCTTGCACCCAGGGGCGGCGGTTGTAGTGAGCCGAGATTGCGCCACTGCACTCCAGCCTGGCGACAGAGCAAGATTCCGTCTAAAAAAAAAAAAAAAAAAGGAGAGATGTGTAAGTTTCCCTGGTAGTCATCCAATGAGTATCAATTGACAATATGTGCAAGATATAAAAAACTCAATATTTGGTCAAAACAAGAAGTAAACATTTAAGACAATAGCCAAAGCCAATCTGTTTGGGTCTTTGCTTCCTAATTTATGTATGCCTTGAGGTTATTGTGTTTGTGGAGGAATGTGTCAGGGAGGGCAAGCTAAGTAATGACCTGACATAGGTATATATACTAGTAAGATTAATTAGACATCATCTCATGGTCAACAGTAAATATGGTGGAAATTAGATAACGACGAAGGAAAAATTCTGAGTAAAGTTGAGATAAATAATCTCAAAGTAAAAGAAAAAGGAAGGCACATACAGGCAATTGTCTTCTCATTCTTTTTAATTCTTCTTGAGATTGTTGGCTTTTTTTTTTCTCCCTTCCTGATATTCTCTTCTGTCTCTCTTTCTCTTTGGTGGTGGCAGACTGTCTTGAAAATTAGAGTCTTTAGAATTCAAACACAGACAGACCAATAATGGGAATGTGGGAGACATTCTTGGCCTTTCTCAAAGGTAGCCTAGGACACTCTAAAAATCGATAAATGCCAAGCTGCTTTTTAAGGTGTTTTAAAAAATGTGGTCAGAGAAGTGGTGGGTGGCACTTCATTAAATTCATAATAGTTTCTAGAGCAAGAGAATGTTTTTGGAAAAAGACTTATTTTGCTTCCTTTCGTACCTTACCCAACAAGAATGAACTGAGTGAGAAAGACCTATACTAGTGGAAATAAAGAATAACCACAAGGAATTCTGTTGTTATCTATAATCTGCTTGCTTGAGTGTGCCTGTTTTCTTTCTAAAAAACAGGCTCTCAGATATTCTCAGAGGTACATGGTATGAGTAACTAATTTTGACTTACAGAAAGATATAATATGCATAGGTATGCATGGATGTCTTCAGGGCTAGTTATCACAGGCTTTGGTTTTACATAAAGATGTTTGGGGCATATGCAGTGTTTTATTAGTTCTAAAGTTGTATATCCATAGCACAGTATTTTTCCTTTGCATTAAATATGTTTTTCAGGTATATATAATTTATTAATTTATGTATTTTTGGTTATAAAACTCTGTATTTGCTACTGTTTATATGTGACTTTCCGTATGCTCAAGATTTCAATGAACATTATTTAGACTTCTGGATAGTTTAAATAACTGTGTCTAAATATATTTGTTGCCCAAGTGAAAAGTATAATAATAAAATCATTATGTAACATATTGCGAATACACATATTTGTTTTATATATAAATTAGATCTTATTACATAATATATAACCATATTATAAAACACTTAAAATAACATTTCATTAGATTTTGAAGAGCCGCTGTCTTATTTTGTAGTTATCCTCATGTGTATTATTAAATTCTCTCCATATAGGAGATAAATATAGAAATTTAATGATTTATGTTGGGGGATTATACTTTTTTCTAGTCTGGTTTGATGTTATTCTGTGTCTCGATAAAGTTTAAAGGGTTAGATTTTACAGTCCTCATTTTTCTCTCTTTAAGCAACGAGTATCTTACAATATGGATTCAACAAACTTCATCCTTTACTTGCTAACTAAACTCAAGTAATATAATTCAGACTACCCAGTTATAGGTAAAATCTGAGGCATTTTGTTCAAGAGTCTTTTTTCTTCCATATTTCTTAACTAGTGGGGCTTCTAATCTAACATGGCATCTACTATTTTTCATTAATGTGAAGGAAGTGATCAGTGTCCCTAAAAGACTGGCATTGGCAGCACAGTTAACATAGGCCAGAGTGTGACAGGAGCCACTTGTGTCTCCTTCCTTACACATCTAAGTGTTGCAAGACATACCCAACAACTGAATATTAGTTGTAAGAATATTGAAAATTAAGTTGTAATAGGTGGGATTAGAAGCGTTATTTTCTTTTAGTCCTTGAAAATACATCCATGGAGTACAGCCATTTGGTTTCATGTATTTCAGAGTCATTTTGTACTCCTTTGCTCCTAGTTAGTTCCTAGGTTATGAGTTACTCACAATGCCTCAATTTTTCTGTTATTAGATTTTAGCCTTGTACATCAAATATTTCAATCCTGAACACTTATTTTCTATAAAGAAATTGCCAGTGTGCTCAGGCAAAGTAATTGAGGAGAAAAGTTGAAGAGCAAAGGATATAGAGGGAAAAGTAACAGACAGCTTTTTCCCCAAGGCCACCAAACTGTCATAGAGATGGACTGATTCCTAAGTTCCCACATTAGGGTTGGACCTTGGTGTTCCAAAGAGAATGTGATTGATGGTGTTAAGAAAACCTGATCTTCTCATTACTTTAAAAATAGAAATAAATTTTAAAATTAAATGAGTTTTTAATTTTCTCTTTAACATATTATCACTGATTTCCATTACATTAAATGGGCAAGAAGCATTATTCTGAAACCAAACCAAACAACGCACAGAAAACCTTACAATGTTTTGTGATTGTACTGAGATTTTTACACTGAGATAGAGACAAATATCTTGGGCCAGTCTCAAGTTTAGATGATGATGATGATTTTTATCATATTTTCATGTTATTCTGTCAGTAATTCCACACAGGTATGTCTAAATAAAGAGACTATGTTTCTTTAGATAAGGGGACAATTTGTAAATCTTCCGCTGCCAAAATTATTTTTTCCATTTTAATATTTATTATTTCTGTTTTATGCTAAAAATAAGAATGATAACCTCTTTTCAATGCCATACTAACTTTATTAGGATGGAAAATGGGTTAAATTAGACCTTTGTTAATTAAATATTAAATTCAATATGGCATGGGAGATGAGCTGGCTGGTAGGTATGTCTAACTCATTGCTTCTGTTTTTATTCAGATCTTGTTCCGAATATATGGCAAATAATGGCAGTGAAGACTAGATCTCCTTTCATCATTTGTGTGTGTGTGTGTTTGGGGAACCTGCGAGGAGGTTGGTCTATCTATTTTATGGGCTGTAATACAAAGAAAAACTCCAGAAAAGCAAGGTTCTAGTAGTGGTAAAAGATGGGAAGCTCATATATTATCAATCCATATATATGTCTCTCTCCATAGTTTTGCACTTCCACCTTTATTTAAAATAAATAAGGAATTACCTAAGGCAGAATATTGACGGATCTGTTTTAAAAATTGATTATTTTTCAACGCCAAGGCTTAAAAAATTATTAGGGTTTACAAGGCGCTCATAGAAAAGACTTACTTGTTTATAAACTCTGTTAAGCTTCCCAAATCTTTGCATTTTTGAAAATCTGAGGATAAATATTACCTCTACCCTTAATTTTTCTTGTCGTTTAAATGTTGTCATTGTTAATATAAAAATATTTTATTTGGAATTTCATTATGTATTTACATTAATTTGAATACAGGCTTAACAGATATTTACCTTTATATTTTCAAAGAAAAACATTTCTAAGAAATTAACAGTAAGTGTAATTTCAATGGTGCCTCTACCTAATTAGATAACTGAATTGTTTCCAGCAAGCTTAGAAACACTCCAAACAGGGCTGGGCGTGGTGGCTCACGCCTGTAATCTAAGCACTTTGGAGGCCAAGGTGGGTGGATCACCTGAGGTCCGGAGTTCAAGACCAGCCTGACCAACGTGGTGAAACCCCATCTTTAAAAAAAAGTTAAAAAAAAAAAAAAAGAAACACTTCAAACATAATATAGTGTAATTGCTATTTATAAATACAAAAATTAAATTTCAGGTTCTTCAATAATTTAATTAAAAATTATTCCTGTGTATTCATTATAGCAGGACTTTAATGTTAGGTAGCTCAGTTAATGTTTACTACTGGAATAATAATGCTGTACACCTAAAATTTGTTATATTTTTAATTAGGTATATATAAAATGGAAATTTTTTATTAGATACAATTTTTTTCTTACAATTAATACAGCTCGATAAAGTTTTACAGAATTCGTTTTTTTAAAGGACAGTAAAGGACAAAGAAGAGTTTGAAACAGTTAAGAGAGAAATTTATTGTTTCATAAGCTTCTTAGAGTTAGATTAGAAGTTACTGCTATACAATGAAGTATAATTTTGGCAAAAGATTAAAAAAATCCTAGAGATTACAACATTGACTATGTAAGCATTCTAAAGTCATTATTGGAAGTATGTATACTTCAGTGATTTTTGATAGAAAACACTGTACCATAAAAAATATAGTGTCAACAGTGTAGTAATAAAAATGGTAAAATAATACAAAAAAGCATTAATTTACCTTGTGACTTTAGTTGAGTTACTAGGCATCTCTGAGTCTCAATTTCCTAATTTGGACTGAATGATCTGTAGGATTACTTAAAATTCTAAAATGACCTAAATCTATAATATTGCTATCACACAACTTCAAAGAATTTCAGTATCATGCAATATTGACATAATCATGTATTTACTTAAAGCAACAAGACTTTTAGAATACGAGTTTATACACAAGGTTAGTTTATTAGATCAAAGCATTTCATTTTGAGGAAACCACTGAGCTTGCATGATTATTATCATTCAAGGAAAAGCTGCTTTTATTCCCTGACAGATGAAATGTTATCTGGAATTTTCATTTTGTTGTTGGCAATCTCACATTTTAGGGATACCTAAGGAAACCAAAGTGGTTTTCACTGTTATTGATCATAGTTGGTATTGATGGTACCAAAAAGTGTAATCAGTTATTTAGAGTGAGATGTTCAATACTTTCCTTTCTACATGTAACACTTTAAAAATCTTGCTTGGAAGAGAAGTTTATTTTTCATAGAGGAGCTGGTGATCTTTTTGAAATGGAATTACGTTCTTGTTGTCATGGCAACACAAGATTCCATACTCCTGCTTTTCACAGTGTATATTTTTTTGAGTCATGGTGTTTATAAGTGTTTTATTTGTTGATGATAGTGCATGGTTATTGGCATTGAGAAAATAGATCAGCCAGATGACATCTATGTTGCCTGTCAACTTTGAATTTCTAAGACACATTAAACATTCCAAGAAAATCGATTGTAGTGTCTTTTAGGATGGAAGTAGGATACTAACTTTTACTTTCTTAAATACATTAATCAGTGTCTCTAATGCAAGCAACACCCATATGTCAGTGGCTTAGCACAACAAATGATTTTTTAAATTCTTGCTTATGTCAGGTGGTTGACAGGGCATCACTGTACCAGAGGGTGACCTGTCTCTGTTGACCCTCAGAGGCTACTAGGAGTCTTCCACTTCCACTGGATCTCTTTCATCTGCCTGGCTGAGAAGCCAAGAAGGAGAGCATGCAGAATCACACGGGTTGTTTATGGCTAGTTCTGGAAGTTGCACTCATCAATTCTGTATGCATTGCAGGACACAATCATGTAGCCCTAACTACAAAGGAAGCAGGGATATGTAGTTTTCCTGAGGGCTAGAAAGAGAAAATGGAATTGGCAAACAGTCTGTCTCTGCCACAGTGCCTTTTTGTTTACAAATGTTCTGTGTTTAATTGGCATATCTTTGGGGAAATTAGATCTCTCTATTTAAAATTCACTTTGAATGATGAACAGGTCGTAGCGACATATTAATTTAAATTTATCTTTGTTGCCTTTTCATGAAAGACTCATTCATTATTTCTTTCCTTACAATTTAGGGTATTCTGACTTTAACCATTAAGTTTTTATTTTTATATTTATTGCTACCTTAGGATCTTACTTTAATTATTAAGCTTTTGATTCTGTTAAAGATAACTTCATAACTTACAAAATAATAATAACAACAGGACTTTTTAAATTCCTCAGAGGCAAGATGAACTTTATTTGAAGTAATTGGAAGTCAATTATTTTGTTCTAAAATATCACTTTTAGTTTAATTACTTGATATTACAAGAAAAGTTTCTTAATAGTCTCTTTGCTGTTCCTTATATCTGCGGTGGGTATATAGCCATGTGTGACCAATTAAAGATGTTCATAAATACTTTGACACTTCTCCATTGATAAGTGGAGGCTATAGTCCCTCCTTTGAATCTGGATGACCCCTGTGACTGCTTTGACAATAGAATAAGGCAGAGATGATGCAGTGCAAGGGAATTGGTGTATAGTATTCAGGTATATATCTTAAGGCTATGGCAGCTTTAACTCTTGTCTTTTGGAATCGATGCTCTTGGAATAAAGCCACCATACTGTTGGGCTTAAAGCCACATGGGAGCCATGTGTAGGAGCCTTGGATAACTGCTCCAGCTGATGCCCTGTCCTGCAGCCAGTATCAATTGTCAGCCATGTGAGTGAGCCATCTTGGATGTTAGTCCAACAGAGCCTTTAGAGGATTTTATTCAGCCCCAGGTGCTTTCTGAATGCAATCAACCAGAGATTCCAAAAAAAAGAAAGTCTGGTTGTTCAGGTCAAGTTAGAAATGTGAGAGATCATAATAATAGTTGTTTTATATCACAGTGAAAACCTAGAAAACTGTATTTTTTAAATTAATATTTCATTCCTAAAAGTCTTCTAACACCATTATAATCAAGATTTTTTTTTAAAACAAACCTTCAAGTATGGTTGATTGATTATGGGATTTAGAGAAATGAACATGAATCACACATCTTCTATTTATGTGTCTATCAATCTATGCATCTATGTACCTACTTATACCTAGCTATCCATTTATATTAGTTGCAACATAGCTGCCAGCTGGAACAAGTTTGTGGATTAGTATTTGAGTCTGATTGACATTGCCAAGGACTGGGTTCAATGAGGTATATTTTACAAGATTGCCAGCAGGCAATATTCTTATAGTTTTCTGGGTCAGAATTCTAAGACCATAATCATTTGGTCTAAGGAAGCATAAAACTCAATAGTTTGTCCTGGATGGCAATGTCAATGTATGTATGGTATAGTTGGCGGGCAAACTTGGTCACCAGAGAAAACTGCACATGTGCAGCTGTTCAAGAAACATGGGATACAAAATTGTTGGTCAAATGGTGTGAATTCAGGCAGGCCAGGCTATATGTGGATTATAATGAGCTGTATTCTTATATTGTATTATTTGGAAGACCCAGAAAGGATCAGATTACCTTAAAAACTTCCTTCATATAGAGGTCTAGATCCTAAAATGATACCACGACAGATTCAATTGTTTGTCTCCAGAACATCTTTTGAAGTGTAAATATTCCCTTGGAGAGTAGTACTTGGAACAAACTTACTCAGGTATTAGAGATTTTCATATATACTGCTTTTTCTAAGATGAGAGGAACCTTGAAAGAGAATTGGTGTTATTCTTGGGAAGGTGATGAATGTTGAAATAGGGAAAAGAAGAGATGTTATATATTGCATACTTTATAATTTCATCTGAGCTAATGCTAAATGCACTGTGTAAGAATTACAAATGCACTTATAATTCTGTTCACTGCATTCTGCTGGTATCCTTTAAAGTCATGTGAGTTTTGAGGCAGGCCCATATATTTTATAAAGTAGTAATATAGTAAATCAATAATATTTATTACAACTCATTAACGGATAAACATTCCTTTTACCAGTCCTCTTCCAGGGCATATGTAAAATGTTGGAAATTGGCAATGTGAATTCTGAACAGAGCACATTAGTGCTTTCCTCAACAGGCATAGGCTTAGAATTAGGAGCCTTTTGATAGTTCCTTAATTTGTATGTATAAATGGAATAATAATCTAAGATTAGCTTCTATAGTTAGTACAGCTAAAGTAACTTGATTGACCGATGATTTTTTTCTTCTCAGTTTCCTTATACTGTCCTCTCTCCTCTCCTCTTCTCTCTCTCTCTCTCAGCATATGGCCACAAAACTAGAGACTACATTTATCAGAACTTTTGATCAAGGGTGCTCACAAGCTAAGTTATCACCAGTGGAATGGAAATAGAAGTGATTCGGACTGTTTTTGCCTTATTTTCTTAAAAATAAAAAGTACTCTGAGTTTCCTGTATTTTTCTCCTTCTTGTAAATAGGAACATAATGTGCTTGTGACCCAGCTTCAACCATGAAGATGAAAATAATACCTTAGGGGAAATGGTAAAGCAGTAAGGTGAAAGGTACCTATGAGCCTGAAGGACCTTGTGGATCAAGGCCACTTCAGCAACCTTGAACACTCTCCTTGGGATTGTTACATGAAAGACAAGTAAATTATAGCTTATATAAGCCAGTCAATTTTCACACTTTTTAAAATTAGCTTAGTCTTTGTTGTAACTATTACACTTCGCCTTTTATGATTAAGATAAATATTCTTTTTTTTTTTCCCGAGGCAGAGTTTCGCACTTGTTACCCAGGCTGGAGTGCAATGGCGTGATCTCGGCTCACTGCAACCTCCGCCTCCTGGGTTCAGGCAATCTCCTGCCTCAGCCTCCTGAGTAGCTGGGATTACAGGCACACGCCACCATGCCCAGCTAATTTTTTGTATTTTTAGTAGAGACAGGATTTCACCATGTTGACCAGGATGGTCTCGATCTCTTGACCTTGTGATCCACCCGCCTTGGCCTCCCAAAGTGCTGGGATTACAGGCTTGAGCCACCGCACCCAGCCTTAAGATAAATATTCTCTTTTATGAAAGAGTTCAGCAGAGAGCCTAGTGTATGTGATAGTTAATTGCCTTAACAGCTCAATGATGTTTAAAAAATTCTGAAAATGATTCAGTGGGTTGAATGCTGTCATAAATGTAATCATAAAATATTACGTAAGTGACTCAATGAACATGTCTATCTAGGATGGTAAGCCCAATGGGAAGGCATCACATTTTTTCCTGCCAAAATATTCCCTATTTTTGTTGTCCACTTCTTTAAAACTTAGACCTTTATAGCTACTTGATGAGTATCTTTCGCATTCACTTACTGTATCCTCACTTTGTTGTAGGTACTAGAGAAATCAAAGAAGCATTGGCTCTGATTGGAAGGAGCTCATGTTCTTGTCTGTTTTGATGAACATGGTCTCCCAGAACTCAGAACAGTGCCTACCATGTGGGGTATTTGGTGACTATTTGAAGATTAAATGAATGTAGTTGATGAGAAAAGACATACACAAAAAGTTTAATAATATGAAGAAGTATTGAAGTGACAAATGGTCATTAAAACGAGAGCTATGAAATTTAGAATAGTGAGAGTCAACATTGGAGCAGAAGCGCTGAAGAATATATGCAGTTTAGCTGGAGAGAGTTTGTATTGGTTCCTGGGCACAATGACAAACAGTATGCACAAAGACAAAGGCAGTATAGATCAGCTCTGTCCACTAGAACTTAGTGTGATGATGGGAGTGTTCGGTATCTGTACTGTCTCATATGGTACCAAATAGCCACATGTGGCAACTGAGCTCTTGAAATGAAGTAAATATGACTGAGGAACTGACATTTAAATTTTATATAATTTTAATTAATTAAAATTTAAATAGCCACATGTGGCTAATGGTATCATACTGGAAACACAGAAATTTAAGTAGTAAAAATATATGCACAAAAATTTAGATATATGAATGATTCAGGCAAGTTTTGAGGCTAGTGAGCTAACTCAGGTGCTGGAAGTGGGAGTTTATGTTTGGGAGTACTGAACTCAGTACTAATCTAAAGTAAGGCTGCAGAAAGTTGTCTACAAGCCTCATTCAGAAACTGACAAGTTTGCATTTGCCTTTCCATGGTACTGTTTCAGTTACACACACACACACACACACACACACACACACACACACACACACAGAGTGCACCTTAAAATAAGAGCTATGTTTTGAAAAATATTGAGAAAACTGAAAAGGAGCCAAGGGTTTTTAAACTGGAGCCATCTTTTCTTGTTGTTTTAGTTTGTCACTAGCTTTAAAAAATATTATTCTGAGACTGTGTGTGTCAAGACATCTAGATACCAATTAAAGAGTTTTCATCAAATCGTTTTTTTATTGTATTTTAGGTTTTGGGGTACATGTGAAGAACATGCAAGATTGTTGCATAGGTACACACATGGCAGTGTGATTTGCTGCCTTCCTCCCCTTCACCTATATCTGGCATTTCTCCCTGTGCTATCTCTCCCCAGCTCCTCACCCCCCACTGTCCCTCCCCTATTTCCCTCCAACAGACCCCAGTGTGTAGTGCTCCCCTTCCTGTGTCCATGTGTTCTCACTGTTCAACACCTGCCTATTAGTGAGAACATACGGTGTTTGATTTTCTGTTCTTGTGTCAGTTTGCTGAGAATGATGGTTTCCAGGTTCATCCATGTCCCTACAAAGACACAAATGCATCATTTTTTATGGCTGCATAATATTCCATGGTGTATATGTGCCACATTTTCCATGTCCATTCTCTCATCGATGGGCATTTGGGTTGGTTCCAGGTTTTTGCTATTGTAAACTGTGCTGCGACGAACATTCGTGTGCATGTGTCCTTATAGTAGAATGATTTATAATCCTTTGGATATATGCCCAGTAATGGGATTGCTGGGTCAAATGGAATTTCTATTTCTAGGTCCTTGAGGAATTGCCACACTGTCTTCCACAATGGTTGAACTAATTTACACTCCCACCAGCAGTGTAGAAGTGTTCCTATTTCTCCACATCCTCTTCAGCATCTGTTGTCTCCAGATTTTTTAATGATCGCCATTCTAACTGGCGTGAGATGGTATCTAAATGTAGTTTTGATTTGCATTTCTCTAATGACCAATGATGAGCATTTTTTCATATGTTTGTTGGCCTCATGTATGTTTTCTTTTGTAAAGTGTCTGTTCATATCCTTTGCCCACTTTTGAATTGGCTTGTTTGTTTTTTTCTTGTAAATCTGTTTTACTTCCTTGTAAATTCTGGATATCAGCCCTTTGATAGATGGGGTAAACTGCAAAAATCTTTTTCCATTCTATTGGTTGCCGATTCACTCTAATGACTATTTCTTTTGCCGTGCAGAAGCTGTGGCGTTTGATGAGGTTTCATTTGTCTATTTTGGCTTTTGTTGCCAATGCTTTTGGTGTTTTGGTCATGAAGTTCTTGCCTAAGCCTATGTCCTGAATGGTTTTGCCTAGATTTTCTTCTAGGGTTTTTACAGTGTTAGGTCTTATGTTTAAGTCTTTAATCCATCTGGAGTTAATTTTAGTGTAAGGTGTCAGGAAGGGTCCAGTTTCTGCTTTCTGCCATTGGCTAGCCAGTTTTCCCAACATCATTTATTAAACGGAATTCTTTCCCCATTGCTTGTTTTTGTCAGGTTTGTCAAAGATTGGATGGTTGTAGATATGTTGTGTTGCCTTCGGTGCCTCTGTTCTGTTCCATTGGTCTATATCTCTGTATTGGTACCAGTACCATGCTGTTCTCATTACTGTAGCCTTGTAGTATAGTTTGAATCCAGTAGTGTGATGCCTCCCACTTTGTTCTTTTTGCTTAGATTTGTCTTGGCTATGTGCACTCTCTTTTGGTTCCATATGAAGTTTATGGTGTTTTTTTTCCAGTTCTGTGAAGAAGGTCACTGGTAGCTTGATGGGGATAGCATTGAATCCATAAATTACTTTTGGCAGTTTGGCCATTTTCACGGTATTGATTCTTCCTAACCATGAACATGGAATGCTTCTCCATCTGTTTGTGTTCTCTCTTATTTCGTTGAGCAGTGGTTTGTAGTTCTCCTTGAAGACGTCCTTTACGTTTCTTGTTAGTTGTATTCCTAGGTATTTTATTCTCTTTGTAGCAATTGTGAATGGCAGTTCGTTCTTGATTTTGCTCTCTTTAAGTCTGTTGTTGGTGTATAGGAATGCTTGTGATTTTTGCACATTAATTTTGTATCCTGAGACTTTGCTGAAGTTGCTTATCAGTTTCAGGAGTTTTTGGGCTGAGACGATGGGGTCTTCTAGTATACTATCATGTTGCCTTCAAGTAGAGACAATTTGACTTCCAAAGAGACTTAGACTCCCACAAATAATAGTGGGAGACTTTAACACCCCATTTTCAATATTAGACAGATCAACCAGACTGAAAATTAACAAGGATATCCAGGACTTTAATGCAGATCTGGACCAAGTGGACCTAATAAACATTTACAGAACTCTCCATCCCAAATCCACAGAATATACATTCTTCTCAGCACCATATCACACCTACTCTAAATTGACCACATAATTGGAAGTAAATCACTCGTCAGAAAATGCAAAAGAATGGAAATCATAACAGACAGTCTCTCAGACCACAGTCAAATCATTTATTTCATGGGAAGCCATCACATGGTAGCCTGCATCCTCTTTTAGTCTGATTATTTTCTGGGAAATTGTTATGTGTAAAGATATAATTTAAGATGTTTTCACTAATTCTAGTATAACTTGTTTGAAACTTGTACATTATTTGTGTCAAGTTTTCCAAGGAGACATTTTTTATTCTTAATGATAGGCACTGGTAGTTAGTGACAATTCTGAAATACAGTATGTTAAATTTTGTACATATAAGTGAGAAAGAGAATTGAATGAGAAGGGAATATGGGGATTGAGAAATGAAAGATGAGGAAAAAGTACAGAGGATACATTACTGACTTGTTTAAAAGCATATTTAGTTTAATTAAATATTTGAGTTCATTCTCTTTATTCTCTGGATGCATGCTTCTGATATGGACCAGTGGCAGGATTTCTCTAAACTGAGAAGTATCAGAATGCGATAAATCTCTCTCCTAGCTGTCATGGTGTATTGCATGGTATAAGCAATGTGCAGTCTCTGTGAGATGGCAAAATAGAAGTGGCCAGGAAAATAGAGAGAATATTTTTTTCTTCTAGATATCGAGGCCGTTTGATGAGATGTAAAGACAGAAATGTGTCTGGGAGACATCCTGCTCACTCCCGCAAAGCTTTTATCGAACTACTGTAAAAAAGCCAATTTCTACTTCCGTAAGTGTGGAACTCCTATTGAGGACAAAAGTAAAGGACTCACCTGGATCCAAAGGGGGATGTTTTAGCTTGACTTTTCTAAAATAAATTCTGGCAGGAAAAAAAGTTAACATGAAATATTAAGCACAGAAAATTCATTCCACACACAGCGATAGCTCTATAATGTTTCTTTCCTCTGCAGGAAACTCGATCCACTCTATATTTGTTTTAAATTGCTCTGTCTATCTGTCTCACCTTCAAAGATTACCTTGATTCATCTGTGCAGCCATTTAAGAGAAAAGATAGTAAAGAAATGGACTAACATGAAAGCTGCTGGAAACTTGAATTTTTAATTTGCAGCCATTTGTTTCTGCTGCTGGTTATTAACAGTTGAGTGGTTTGGGGCAAGTTACACTAGTCACTTTGATATTCAGAATTAGCAGATCTAGATTGGGCATAAGGAACCCAGTACACTTTGGTGAAAGAATTCAGTATGAATTTTTGTGTTGCAACTTTTAAAAAGAAAATATACATGATTTAAGGAAAGCCTCCAGACTAGCTTCGATGCCCCTCTATTTGTAATCTTCCTTTCACTTATATAAGAACAGTTTTGGGTCCTTACTGTGTTAAAGATATTTTGCTAGTCCCATTGTGAAGAAACGTTTTGCAAATGGAATAAAATTGCTTTCCTTAGAAAATCGTTAATGGATTTTTTGTTTATTGAGTAATTTTGTTTTTCAGTGAAATACATGTTTGAATATTTAATTAATTTTCTACATAGATTTATTTTTACTTCCCATCATGCTGGAATACTTAAATGCCTTTAGGATATAAATAATTTATTCATCTAGCTCCAGAGGTTTTAATAATGGATTCACTAGCAAACAGTGCATCTCTGACTTATGAGGTCATTATAAGAAAGACCATATGCACGCTAAAACTATAAGATGCCATATTTAAAAATACCTTATCATCTTAGTGTTCATTGTTGATTGTTGTCTAGATTATTCACATAATTGTGTTTGCAAAATAGTATTTTTTTCTTACTAATAGTTGTTGAAAACAAATCTTACACTTGTAGAGAAGTTGGAAGTACAGTACAAAAAACTGTTGTTTTTCCTGCACTTTTGCAAGTTTGCTAATGAGGTGATGCCCAACCCTTCCCTAATATGTTGGTGTGCATTTTACAAACAAGGTTATTCTCCTATATAACAAAAACTCAGCCATCAAAATCAACAAATTAATATAAACTTATTACTATGATCTAATCTCAGATCCCATTCAAATTTTGCCATATATCTCAATGTTATCTTTCATTGGAAAAGAGGATTATGCATCATCTTTAGCTGATGTGCTTCTTTAGTCTCCTTTGATCTGGAAGAGCTCCTCAGTCCTTCATTGCCTCTAATGCCTTTGGCTCTTTTGAAGTTTACAGGCCACTTATTTTGTAGTATGTCTTTCAACTAGGGTTTGGTTGTATTTCCTGATAATTAGATTTAGGTTATGCATCTTTGGCAGAAATATCACAAAAGTAATGCTGTTTTCTTGTGGAATCTTATCAGGTAGCTCATGATTTTGATTTGTGCCATTACTGATAATGTTCACTTTCATCACTTGATTAAGGTGTTATCTGTCAGACTTTGCCACTGTGAAGTTACTTTTTCCTCCTTTGTAATTACTTAATATTTTATGAAGAGGTAGTTTGAAACGATGCGAAAATACAACTCCTCATATAATTTTCAAAGTATTAATCTATAGCACTATGACTCATTCTATTTTATTTGCTGGATTATATTCATTACTGTCATTTCTTTATTTTGATGCTCAAATTGATTTGATCTGAGTCCCTCGAAAGCTGGCTCCTGTGTCTTTTTGACATGTCTCCATTATTTCTTGAGCACCTACCTCTTTTCTGATACAAGGATATAATCCAGGCATATCTTGAGCTTTCATTTACCAAGACCTGGAATCAATTATTTCTTCAAGAAGTGCTGGTTCATTTTTGTGGAGATTAGTACTTAAATATCAAAATCTGAACATGTGGTGTGCTCATTGCTCCCAGGCCCTCGCTGAGTGGACAGAGCTACATACACACATACGTATTCACAGATGAGCCATCTTCAAAAAGTTCATGAGAAATGCATATTATAAGAAAGCTATTCAAGGATTAAATTTTTTTAAAAATTTTTAATTGCATTTTAGGTTTGGGGGTACATGTGCAGAACATGCAGGACAGTTGCATGGGTACACACATGGCAGTGTGTTTTGTTCCTTTCTCCCCTTCACCCATATTTGGCATTTCTCCCCAGGCTATCCCTCCCCAGCTCTCCCTCCCACTGGCCCTCCGCTTTTCCCCCAATAGACCCCAGTGTTTAGTACTCCCCTCCCTGTGTCCATGTGTTCTCATTTTTCATCACCCGCCTATGAGTGAGGATATGTGGTATTTCATTTTCTGTTCTTGTGTCAGTTTGCTGAGAATGATGTTCTCCAGATCCATCCATGTCCCTACAAACGACACAAACTCATCATTTCTGATTGCTGCATAATATTCCATGGTGTATATGTGCCACGTTTTCCCAATCCAGTCTATCATCAATAGGCATTTGGGTTGGTTCCAGGTATTTGCTATTGTAAACAGTGCTGCAATGAACATTTGTGTGCATGTGTCCTTATAGTAGAACGATTTATAGTCCTTTGGATATATACCCAGTAATGGGATTGCTGGGTCAAATGGAATTTCTATTTCTAAGGCCTTGAGGAATCGCCACACTGTCTTCTACAATGGTTGAACTAATTTACACTCCCACCAACAGTGTAAAAGTGTTCCTTTTTCTTCACATCCTCTCCAGCATCTGTTGTCTCCAGATTTTTTAATGATCGCCATTCTAACTGGTGTGAGATGGTATCTCAATGTGGTTTTGATTTGCATCTCTCTGATGACCAGTGATGATGAGCATTTTTTCATATGTTTGTTGGCCTCATACATGTCTTCTTTCATAAAGTGTCTGTTCATATCCTTTGCCCACTTTTGAATGGGCTTGTTTGTTTTTTTCCTGTAAATCTGTTTGAGTTCTTTGTAAATTCTGGATATCAGCCCTTTGTCAGATGGGCAAACTGCAAAATTTTTTTTTTATTCTGTTGGTTGCCGATTCACTCTAGTGACTGTTGCTTTTGCCGTGCAGAAGATGTGGAGTTTGATTAGGTCCCATTTGTCTATTTTGGTTTTTTTTTTGCCAATGCTTTTGGTGTTTTGTTTATGAAGTCCTTGCCTACTCCTATGTCCTGGATGGTTTTGCCTAGATTTCCTTCTAGGGTTTTTATGGTGCCAGGTCTTATGTTTAAGTCTTTAATCCATCTGGAGTTAATTTTAGTGTAAGGTGTCAGGAAGGGGTCCAGTTTCTGCTTTCTGCACATGGCTACCCAGTTTTCCCAACACCATTTATTAAACAGGGAATCCTTTCCTCATTGCTTGTTTTTGTCAGGTTTATAAAAGATTGTATGGTTGTACATATGTTATGTTGCCTCTGATGCCTCTGTTTTGTTCCATTGGTCTACATCTCTGTTTTGGTACCAGTACCATGCTGTTTTGATTACTGTAGCCTTGTAGTATAGTTTGAAATCCGGTAGTGTGATGCCCCATGCTGTGTTTTTTTTGCTTAGAATTGACTTGGCTATGCGGGCTTTCTTTTGGTTCCATATGAAGTTCATGGTGGTTTTTTCCAGTTCTGTGAAGAAAGTCGGTGGTAGCTTGATGAGGATAGCGTTGATTCTGTAAATTACTTTGGGCAGTATAGCCATTTTCACGATATTAATTCTTCCTAACCATGAACATGGAATGTTTCTCCTTCGGTTTGTATCCTCTCTTATTTCGTTGAGCAGTGGTTTGTAGTTTTCCTTGAAGAGGTACCTTATGTTCCTTGTGAGTTGTGTTCCTAGGCAATTGTGAATGGCAGTTCATTCTTGATTTGGCTTTCTTTAAGTCTGTTTTTGGTGTAGAGGAATGTTTGTGATTTTTGGACATTGATTTTATATCCTGAGACTTTGCTGAAGTTGCTTATCAGTTTCAGGAGTTTTTGGGCTAAGGTGATGGGGTCTTCTAGGTATACTATCATGTCGTCTGCAAATAGAGACAGTTTGGCTTTCACCTTTTCTATTTGAATACCCTTTATTTCTTTTTCTTGCCTGATTGCTCTGGCTAGAACTTGTAGTACTATATTGAATAGGAGTGGTGAGAGAGGGCATCCTTGTCTAGTGCCAGATTTCAAAGGGAATGCTTCCAGTTTTAGCCCATTCAGTATGATATTGGCTGTTGGTTTGTTGCAAATGGATTTTATTACTTTGAGATACGTTCCATCGATACCGAGTTTATTGAGGGTTTTTAGCATAAAGGGCTGTTGAATTTCGTCGAATGCCTTCTCTGCGTCAATTGAGATAATCATGTGGTTTTTATTTTTGGTTCTGTTTATGTGGTGAATTACGTTGATAGACTTGCATATGTTGAACCAGCCTTGCATCCCCGGGATGAATCCTATTTGATCATGATGGATAAGTTTCTTGATTTGCTGTTGCAATCGGCTTGCCAATATTTTATTAAAAATTTTTGCATCTATGTTCATCATGGATATTGGCCTGAAGTTTTCTTTCTTTGTTGGGTCTCTGCCGGGTTTTGGCATCAGGATGATGTTGGTCTCATAAAATGATTTGGGAAGGCTTCTCTTTTTTTGGATTATTTGGAATAGTTTTAGAAGGAATGGTACCAGATCCTCTTTGTGTGTCTGGTAGAATTCGTCTGTGAATCCATCTGGACCTGGGCTTTTTTTGGGTGGTGGGCTTTTTTTGGGTTGTAGGCTCTTAATTGCTGCCTCGACTTCTGCCCTTGTTATTGGTCTATTCATAGTTTCAGCTTTCTCCTGGTTTAGGCTTGGGAGGACACAGGAGTCCAGGAATTTGTCCATTTCTTCCAGGTTTACTAGTTTATGTGCATAGAGTTGTTTGTAATATTCTCTGATGATGGTTTGAATTTCTGTGGAATCCGTGGTGATTTCCCCTTTATTATTTTTTATTGCAACTATTTGTTTGTTCTCTCTTTTCTTTTTAATCAGTCTGGCTAGTGGTCTGTCTATTTTGTTGATCTTTTCAAAAAGCCAGCTCTTGGATTTATTGATTTTTTGAAGGATTTTTCGTGTCTCTGTCTCCTTCAGTTCAGCTCTGATCTTAGTTATTTCTTTTCTTCTGCTAGATTTTGAGTTTTTTTGATTTTGCTTCTCTAGCTGTTTCAATTTTGATGATAGGGTGTCAATTTTGGATCTCTCCATTCTCCTCATATGGGTACTTATTGCTGTATATTTTTCTCTAGAGACTGCTTTAAATGTGTCCCAGAGGTTCTGGCACGTTGTGTCTTCGTTCTCATTGGTTTCGAAGAACTTCTTTATTTCTGCCTTCATTTCATTGTTTACCCAGTCAACATTCAGGAACCAGTTGTTCAGTTTCCATGAAGCTGTGCGGTTCTGGGTTGGTTTCTGATTCTGGGTTCTAAGTTGATTGCACTATGGTCTGAGAGACTGTTTGTCATGATTTCAGTTGTTTTGCATTTGCTGAGCAGTGCTTTACTTCCAATTATGTGGTCAATTTTAGAGTAGGTGTGATGTGGTGCTGAGAAAATGTATATTCTGTGGATTTGGGGTGGAGAGTTCTGTAAATGTCTATCAGGTTTACTTGTTCCAGGTCTGAGTTCAAGCCCTGGATATCCTTGTTGATTTTCTGTCTGGTTGATCTGTCTATTATTGACAGTGGAGGGTTAAAGTCTCCCCCTATTATTGTGTGGGAGTCTAAGTCTCTTTGTAAGTCCTTAAGAACTTGCCTTATGTATCTGGGTGCTTCTGTATTGGGTCCATATATGTTTAGGATCGTTAGCTCTTCTTGTTGTATCGATCCTTTTACCATTATGTAATGGCCTTCTTTGTCTCTTTTGATCTTTGTTGCTTTAAAGTCTATTTTATCAGAGTTGAGAATTGCAACTCCTGCTTGTTTTGCTCTCCATTTGCTTGGTAAATCTTCCTCCATGCCTTTATTTTGAGCCTTTGTGTATCCTTGCATGTGAGATGGGTTTCCTGGATACAGCACACTGATGAGTTATGTTTTTTTATCCAATTTGCCAGTCTGTGTCTTTTGATGGGTGCATTTATTCCATTTACATTTAGGGTGAATTTGATACTGCCATTTTGATGCTAGCTGGCTGTTTTGCCCATTAGTTGATGTAGATTCTTCATTATGTTAATGCTCTTTAGCATTTATTGTGATTTTTGAATGGCTGGTACTGGTTGTTTCTTTCTATGTGTAGTGTTTCTTTCAGGAGCTCTTGTAAAGCAGGCCTGGTGGTGACAAAATCTCTGATTACTTGCTTATTCACAATGGATTTTATTTTTCCTTCACTTAGGAAGCTCAGTTTGGTTGGATATGAAATTCTGGGTTGAAAGTTTTTTTCTTAAAGATGTTGAATATTGGCCCCCACTCTCTTCTGGCTTTTAGAGTTTCTGCTGAGAGATCTGCTGTGAGTCTGATGGGCTTTCTTTTTAGGTGACCCGACCTTTCTCTCTGGCTGCCCTTAGTATTTTCTCCTTTATTTCAACCTTGCTGAATCTGAAGATTATGTGCCTTGGGGTTGCTCTTCTTGCGGAATATCTTTGTGGTGTTCTCTGTATTTCCTGCATTTGAGTGTTGGCCTGCCTTGCTAGGTGGGGGAAATTTTCCTGGATAATAACCTGAAGAATATTTTCCAGCTTGGATTCATTCTGTTTGTCACATTCTGGTACACCTATTAAACGTAGGTTAGGTCTCTTCACAAAGTCCCACACTTCTTGGAGACTTTGTTCATTCCTTTATGTGCTTTTTTCTTTAATCTTGGTTTCTCATTTTATTTCATTGATTTTATCTTTGACTTCTGATATTCTTTCTTCTGCTTGGTCAATTCGGCTGTTGAAACTTGTGCATGCTTCGGGAAGTTCTCGTATTGTGTTTTTCAGCTCCTTCAATTCATTCATATTCCTCTCTAAGTTATCCATTCTTGTGACCATTTCCTCGAATCTTTTTTCACATCTTTTTTTAAGGTTCTTAGTTTCTTTGCATTGATTTAAAACATGTTCTTTTAGCTCACAAAAGTTTCTAATTATCCACCTTCTGAAGTCTAATTTCGTCATTTCATCAAAGTCATTCTCTGACCAGCTTTGTTCCCTTGCTGGTGAGGAGTTTTAGTCCTTTGTAGGAGTCGAGGTGTTCTGGTTTTGGGTGTTTTCCTTTTTTTTGCGCTGGTTTCTTCCCATCTTTGTGGATTTATCCACCTGTCATCTGAGTAGTTGCTGACTTTTTGATTGGGTCTCTGAGAGGACGCCCAGATGGTTGATGATGAAGTATTTCTGTAACTTGTTTTTTCTTCTACCAGTCTAGACCCTCCACTGTACTACTGCTGATGTCCACTCCAGGCCTTGCGTGTCTCGGTTGCACCTATAGCAGCTGCAGAACAGTGAGGGATGCTACCAGTTTCTTTTTCTGCTATCTTTGTCCTAGAATGATGCCTGCCAAATGTCAGTCTTTTGGATATAGAGGGTTCAGGGAGCTGCTTGAGGAGACAGTCTGTACTTTGTAGGAGCTCAAGTGCTGAGCTGTGAGCTTTGTTGTTTATTCAGGGCTGTTAGACTGCTACGTTTAATTCTGATGCAGCAGAACGTATAAAAAAAACCCCTTTTTTTTCAGATGCTCTGTCTCGGGGGGTTGGGGCTTTCATTATGAGTGTCCATTGCCCTGTCCTGGCCAACTAGGAGGCAGTCTAGTTACTATTTGCCTGCCAAGGCTCTGCCCTGCTGGTGCGAGGTCCGCCCTGTTACTGCAGGCTTTGCCCTGCTGCTGCGGTCTCTGCCCTGCTGTCCCAAGCTATGCCCTGTGGCGGAGTCTCTCTGTTTTGGTGGGTTGCCTCGGCAATGGCAGGCTGCGTCAGCAATGGGCGTGTACGTCAGTAGGGGTGGATTGCCTTGGTAATGTCGGAAGACCCTCCCCCATCGAGCTGCACCGTCCTGGGTTCAGCTGTGCCCACAGTGAAACTTTCCACCTGGAGCGTTTGGAATCGCTGTTTTGTTTGTCCCACTGCGCTGGCCCCAACGCCATTTCCCTGGAATCTCCTGGCCTGGCTCACTGTCCAAGTCCCTTTCAATCAGATGGATATGCCAATCTTTCCTCTCAAGTCTCAGATTACCGGTTCAACAGGGCACCCAGACCAGTGCGCTTTGTGCCGAGTGCTGTGGAGTGCTGCTGTGCTGCAGCACCGGCCGCTGGCTGCACCAGCCAAAACTGCTGTGCTGGCTTCCCGCATCTCTTTTATACCTGGGAATTTACAGGTTCTGTGGGCAAAAAAGATCCGTCTGGAAATGCGGCCCTGACTCACCCTCTGCATGTTCACCGAGAGCTTCAATCTTGGGTTGTTCTCACTGTGCCATCTTGAGTCCTCTCCCAAATGTGGATTTAAAATTTTTTTTGCAATTGGAGCTTTCGCTGTGTTCGCGGAGAGGTGAGTCTGAGCTGCATTTCCAGACTTTGTTGCCTTTGATCTTTGTTGCCCACGGAACGGGGAAATTCCCAAGTGAAGAGGAGACGCGGTACGCTAGGCAGAAACTGGACCTGGCGAAGCCGGCAACCGGGGTGGCAGCGGCCGGCCCTACCCAGTGCTCCCCACAGGGCGCGCTTGTCCGGGTGCCCCTTTGAACCAGCAACCGGAGACGTGAGAGGGCTGGACTTGAGACTGAGCTAGACTTGGACAGTGGGCCAGCCCAGGGGATTGCAGGGACAGAGCGTTAGGGGTGACCCAGTGGGATGAAAAAAACCACGATTTCAAACAAGCCCCGAGCAGACGGCCCGAGATGCTCTGAGGGGGAGGGGCGTCCACCATTACGGAGGCAACCCGCCCCAACTGAGATACACGCCCATTGCTGATGCAGCCAGCCATTGCCGAGGCAACCCGTCCCTACTGAGATACACGCCCACTGCTGACGCAGCCTGCCATTGCCGAGGCAACCCGCTACAACGAAGAGACTCCGCTGCAGGGCGTGGCAGAGAACAGCAAAACAGCAGAGCCAGGGCGAGCATCACAACAGCAGGGCGGAGCCTCAGCAGGCAAACAGTGGCTAGTCTGCGTCCTAGCTGGGCAGGACCTCAACGGACATCCAAAAATAAAGCCCAAACCCCTCAACACAGAGCATTTGAGAAAAAAAAGGGTTTTTTTTAATGAGCTCTGTTGCAGCAGAATCAAACATAGCAGCCTAAGAGCCCTGAATGAACAACAGAGCTCACAGCTCAGCAATCAAGCTCCTATAAAGTACAAACTGTCTCCTCAAGCAGCTCCCTGACCCCTCTATATCCAAAAGACTGACATTAGGTAGGCATCATCCTGGGACAAAGATAGCAGAAAAAGAAACTGGTAGCATCCCTCACTGTGCCACAACTGCTAGAGGTGCACCCCAGACAAGCAGGGTCTGGAGCGGACCTCAACAGTCGTACAGCGAAGGGGCTAGACTGGTAGAAGGTAAACAAAGCAACAGAAATACTTCATCATCAATATTCTGGGTGTCCACTCAGAGACCCAAACGAAAAGTCAGCAACTACGCAGACGACCAGCGGACAAATCCACAAAGATGGGAAGAAACCAGCGCAAAAAGGAGGAAAACACCCGAAACCAGAACACATCGCCTCCTAGAAAGGACCAAAACTCCTCACCAGCAAGGGAACAAAGCTGGACAGAGAATGACTGTGACGAAATGACGGAATTAGACTTCAGAAGATGGATAATGAGAAACTTTTGTGAGCTAAAAGATCATGTATTAAATCAATGCAAAGAAACTAAGAACCTTGAAAAAAGATTCAATAGCCGAATTGACCAAGCAGAAGAAAGAATATCTGAAGTCGAAGACCAACTCAATGAAATAAAACGAGAAACCAAGATCAAAGAAAAAAGCGCAAAAAGGAATGAACAAAGTCTCCAAGAAATGTGGGACTATGTGAAAAGACCTAACCTACCTTTGATAGGTGTACCAGAAGGAGACGAAGAGAATGAATCCAAGCTGGAAAATACTCTTCAGGACATCATCCAGGAAAATTTCCCCCACCTAGAAAGACAGGCCAACACTCAATTGCAGGAAATACAGAGAACACCACAGAGATATTCCGCAAGAGAGCAACCCCAAGGCACATAATCATCAGATTCAGCAGGGTTGAAATAAAGGAGAGAATACTAAGGGCAGCCAGAGCGAAAGGTCGGGTCACCCACAAAGGGAAGCCCATCAGACTCACAGCAGATCTCTCGGCAGAAACACTACAAGCCAGAAGAGAGTGGGGGCCAATATTCAACATTCTTAAAGAAAAGAACTTTCACACCAGAATTTCATATCCAGCCAAACTGAGCTTCAGAAGTGAAGGCAAAATAAAATCCTTTGCGAACAAGCAAGTACTCAGAGATTTTGTCACCACCAGACCTGCTTTACAAGAGCTCCTAAAAGAGGCACTACACAAAGAAAGGATCAACCAGTACCAGCCATTTCAAAATCACACTAAATGCTAAATAGCATCAACATAATGAAGAATCTACAACAACTAACAAGCAAAACAGCCACTTAGCATCAAAATGGCAGTATCAAATTCACAAATAACAATATTAACCCTAAATGTAAATGGACTAAATGCACCAATCAAAAGACACAGACTGGCAAATTGGATAAAAACCCAAAACCCATCTGTGTTCTGTATACAGGAAACCCATCTCACATGCAAGGATACACAAAGACTCATAATAAAGGCATGGAGGAAGATTTCCCAATCAAATGGGAAGCAAAAAAAAGCAGGAGTTGCAATTCTCAACTCTGATAAAATAGACTTTAAAGCAACAAAGATCAAAAGAGACAAAAAAGGCCATTACATAATGGTAAAAGGATCGATACAACAAGAAGAGCTAACGATCCTAAACATATATGGACCCAACACAGGAGCACCCAGATACATAAGGCAAGTTCTTAAGGACTTACAACAGGACTTAGACTCCCACACAATAATAGTGGGAGACTTTAACACTCCACTGTCAATACTAGACAGATCAACCAGACAGAAAATCAACAAGGATATCCAGGGCTTGAACTCAGACCTGGAGCAAGCAAACCTGATAGACATTTACAGAACTCTCCACCCCAAATCCACAGAATATACATTCTTCTCAGCACCACATCACACCTACTCTAAAATTGACCACATAATAGGAAGTAAAGCACTGCTCAACAAATGCAAAACAAATGAAATCATAACAAACAGCCTCTCAGACCATAGTGCAATCAAGTTAGAACTCAGAATTCAGAAACCGACCCAGAACCACACAGCTTCATGGAAACTGAACAACTGGCTCTTGAGTGTTGACTGGGTAAACAATGAAATGAAGGCAGAAATAAAGAAGTTCTTCGAAACCAATGAGAACGAAGACACAACGTGCCAGGACCTCTGGGACACATTTAAAGCAGTCTCTAGAGGAAAGTATATAGCAATAAGTGCCCATATGAGGAGAATGGAGAGATCCAAAATTGACACCCTATCGTCAAAATTGAAAGAGCTAGAGGAGCAAGATCAAAAAAACTCAAAACCCAGCAGAAGACAAGAAATAACTAAGATCAGAGCTGTGCTGAAGGAGATTGAGACACGAAAAACCCTTCAAGAAATCAATAAATCCAAGAGCTGGTTTTTTTTAAAGATCAACAAAATATACAGACCACTAGCCAGACTGATTAAAAAGAAAAGAGAGAACAACCAAATAGATGCAATAAAAAATGATAAAGGGGAAATCACCACAGATGCCACAGAAATTCAAACCATCATCAGAGAATATTACAAACAACTCTATGCGCATAAACTAGTAAACCTGGAAGAAATGGATAAATTCCTGGACTCCTCTGTCCTCCCAAGCCTAAACCAGGAGCAAGCTGAAACTATGAATAGACCAATAACAAGGGCAGAAGTTGAGGCAGCAGTTAAGGGTCTACCACACAAAAAAGCCCAGGTCCAGATGGGTTCACACCCGAATTCTACCAGACACACAAGGAGGAGCTGGTACCATTCCTTCTAAAACTATTTCAAACAATCCAAAAAGAGGGAATCCTTCCCAAATCATTTTAGGAGACCAATATCATTCTGATACCAAAACCCAGCAGAGACCCAACGAGAAAAGAAAACTTCAGGCCAATATCCATGATGAACATAGATGCAAAAATCTTCAATAAAATATTGGCAAGCAGATTGCAACAGCAAATCAAAAAACTTATTCATCATGATCAAGTAGGATTCATCCCAGGGATGCAAGGCTGGTTCAACATACGCAAGTCTATCAATGTAATTCACCACATAAACAGAACCAAAAACAAAAACCACATGATTATCTCAATTGACGCAGAGAAGGCATTCGACAAAATTCAACAGCTCCTTTATGCTAAAAACCCTCAATAAACTCGGTATCGATGGAACATATCTCAAAGTAATAAAAGCTATTTATGACAAACCAACAGCCAATATCATACTGAATGGGCAAAAACTGGAAGCATTCCCTTTGAAATCTGGCACTAGACCAGGATGCCCTCTTTCACCACTCCTATTCAATATAGTACTGGAAGTTCTAGTCAGAGCAATCAGGCAAGAAAAAGAAATAAAGGGTATTCAAATAGGAAAGGTGGAAGCCAAATTGTCTCTATTTGCAGACGACATGATAGTATACCTAGAAGACCCCATCGCCTCAGCCCAAAAACTCCTGAAACTGATAAGCAACTTCAGCAAAGTCTCAGGATATAAAATCAATGTCCAAAAATCACAAGCATTCGTCTACACCAATAACAGACTTAAAGAAAGCCAAATCAAGAACGAACTGCCATTCACAATTGCTACAAAAAGAATAAAATACCTTGGAATACAACTCACAAGGAACGTAAGAGACCTCTTCAAGGAGAACTACAAACCACTGCTCAACGAAATCAGAGAGGACACAAACAGATGGAGAAACATTCCATGTTCATGGTTAGGAAGAGTTAATATTGTGAAAATGGCTATACTGCCAAAAGTAATTTATAGAATCAATGCTATCCCCATCAAGCTACCATTGACTTTCTTCACAGAACTGGAAAAAACCACCATGAACTTCATATGGAACCAAAAGAGAGGCCGCATAGCCAAGTCAATTCTAAGCAAAAACAACACAGCATGGGGCATCACACTACCGGATTTCAAACTATACTACAAGGCTACAGTAATCAAAACAGCATGGTACTTGTACCAAAACAGAGATATAGACCAATGGAACAAAACAGAGGCACCGGAGGCAACACAACATACATACAACTATACAATGTTTGATAAATCTGACAAAAACAAGCAAGGGGAAAGGACTCCTTGTTTAACAAATGGTGTTGGGAAAACTGGCTAACCATGTGTAGAAAGCAGAAACTGGACCCCTTCCTGACACCTTACACTAAAATTTACTCCAGATGGATTAAAGACTTAAACATAAGACCTGGCACCATAAAAACCCTAGAAGGAAATCTAGGCAAAACTATCCAGGACATAGGAGTAGGCAAGGACTTCATGAACAAAACACCAAGAGCATTGGCAACAAAAGCCAAAATAGACAAATGGGACCTAATGAAACTCCACAGCTTCTGCATGGCAAAAGAAACAGTCACTAGAGTGAATCGGCAACCAACAGAATGGAAAAAAATTTTCGCAGTCTACCCATCTGACAAAGGGCTGATATCCAGAATTTAAAAAGAACTCAAACAGATTTACAGGAAAAAAACAAACAAGCCCATTCAAAAGTGGGCAAAGGATATGAACAGACACTTTATGAAAGAAGACATATATGAGGCCAACAATCATATGAAAAAATGCTCATCGTCACTGGTCATCAGAGAGATGCAAATCAAAACCACATTGAGATACCATCTCACACCAGTTAGAATGGCGATCATTAAAAAATCTGGAGACAACAGATGCTGGAGAGGCTGTGGAGAAAAAGGAACACTTTTACACTGTTAGTGGGAGTGTAAATTAGTTCAACCGTTGTGGAAGACAGTGTGGCGATTCCTCAAGGCCTTAGAAATAAAAATTCCATTTGACCCAGCAATCCCATTACTGGGTATATATCCAAAAGACTATAAATCGTTCTACTATAAGGACACATGTACACGAATGTTCATTGTAGCACTGTTTACAATAGCAAAGACCTGGAATCAACCCAAATGCCCATTGATAATAGACTGGATTGGAAAAATGTGGCACATATACACCATGGAATATTATGCAGCAATCAGAAATGATGAGTTTGTGTCGTTTGTAGGGACATGGATGAATCTGGAGAACGTCAGCCTCAGCGAACTGACAAGAACAGAAAATGAAACACGGCATATTCTCACTCATAGGTGGGTGATGAAAAATGAGAACACATGGACACAGAAAGGGGAGTACTAAACACTGGGGTCTATTGGGGGGAAAAGGGGAGGGCCAGTGGGAGTGGGAGGTGGGGAGGGATAGTCTGGGGAGAAATGCCAAATGTGGGTGAATGGGAGAAGAAAAGCAAAGCACACTGCCATGTGTGTACCTACGCAACTGTCTTGCATGCTCTGCTCATGTACCCCAAAACCTAAAATCCAATAAAAAATTTAAAAAAAATAAAAATTTTTTTGCACCCTAAATAAACTCACATGAATTTGATACAACATGTTTCAATGAGATCTAGTTTGAGGCACTAAGAAGGCTAAGATATCAGTTTGAAAATGGTCCCTATCAGAGCACCATAAATTCTTTTAAAATTGAAGCAAGGACATATATCACATATGATGAAGCTTGGGTGGAAGAATGGCAAAATCACCGATGCCTTATGAAAATTTTATGGGAACAATGCCCCAGAGAAATCAGCAGTTTATAAATGTGTATGACTCATGGTAAGAAGGAATGAGATGATATTAAAGATGAAGCCCAAAGTGGCACACCATCCATATTGATTTGTGAGGAAAGAAACTTGTCTATGCCCTAATTGAAAAAGACTGATAAGTAGTGTCAGAAACAATAGCCAACACCATAGACATCGCAACTGGTACAATTTATGCAATGCTGACTGAAAAATTAAAGTTGAGCACACTTCACATTTGATGTGTGCCAAAATCATTGCACCCAGATCAGCTGCAGACAAGAGCAGAGCTTTCAATGGAAAATTTAAGCAAGTGGGATCAAGATACTAAAGCATTCCTTTGGAGAATTGTAATAGGAATAGGAACATGGGTTTCCCAGTATGATGCTGAAGACAAAGCACAAAGCACAATCAAAGCAATGGGTACAAGGACATGAAAGTGGTTCAGTTAATGCAAAAGTAAACTATTTAAGAGCAGTGATTATGGCCACAGCTTTTTTTTTATTGGATGCTCAAGCCATCTTGCTTGTTTAATTTCTGGAAGGCCAAAGAATGATAATCTATGCTTATTATGAGAGTGTTTTGAGAAAGCCATAGTTTTAGCAAAAAATGCCTGGGATAGCTTTATCAGAGATTCCTTCTCCACAACAATGTTTCTGCTCATTTCTCTCATCAAACAAAAGCAATTTTGTAAGTTTCACTAGGAAATCATTAGGCCATTCACCTTACAGTCCTTATTTGGATACGTGTGACTTCTTTTTCTTTTCTAATTTCAAGTAATCTTTAAAGGGCACCCATTTTTTTCTTCAGTTACTAATCTAAAAAGACTACATTAACATGGTTTAATTCTCAGGATGTTTAGTTTTTTAGGACTACACTAAACGGTAGTGTAGTACCATTTAGTGGTTCCATCACTTACAAGTGTCTGGAACTTGATTGAGCTTATGTTGAGAAATAAAGTTTACATTTTTTATTTTATCTTCTAATTTTATTTTCTACAAACTTGTTGAAGTCTCCTCACATCCAAGGAACATATTTACACACATACATATATACACATATTTATGCCTATATTTATTTTTACCCCCTCTGTCTATCTATCTATCTATCTATCTATCTATCTATCTATCTATCTATTATTTATTTATTTAATTTTATTTTTTTGAGACAGAGTCATCCAAGCTGGAGTGCAGTGACATAATCATGACTCACTGCAGCCTTGATCCTTTGATCTCCCTGGGCCCAGGTGATCTTCCTACCTCAGCTTTCTGAGTAGCTGGGACCACAAGCATGTGCCATCATTTCCTGCTAATATTTGTATGTTTTGTAGAGATGGGGTTTCACCGTATTGCCAGGTTGATCTCGAATTCTTTAGCTCATGCAATCTACCTGCTTCAGCCTTCCAAAGTGCTGAGATTACAGGCATGAGCCACCATGCCTGGTCTATCTTAATATATTTAAAATCACTCCAACACTTCCATTATAATCTAACATCATTCATTTTGTTTTTCTTTCTAACTTTCTTTTCCAAGAGGTATTTTTTGGGGATATTTAATTATTTTAAATTGACACACACAAATTTTATGTTTATCACACACAATATGTTGTTTTGAAATATGTATACATTGTAGAAAAGTGAAATTGAGCCAGTTAATGATACATTACTTACATATTTATTTTTGGGGGTGAGAACACTTAATATCTACTGTTTTAGCAATTTTCAAGAATACAATCCATTAGCTCTAGTCACTAAGTTCTATAATTGATCTCTTGAACTTATTCCTTCCACAAAACTCCAGTTCTCCATTCTACATTGCAGAAACATTTAAAAAATTTTTCTTAAAAATTAATTCTTCTGTATGTACCAGAATTCTGTACTCAATTCTTTATCAGCATCATAACCCCATTCTTGTGCAGATGCTCTCCTTCCTACACTTGGGCCCCAACATATTACCCAGTCGCAGCATTTACATGGACACTATCTTTATCTTGCTGCAGCTCTGAACCTCTGGCCAGGACTTCTGCAAGGACACCTTTTTTCACCCTGCTTGAGTTCTGACTCTCCTTGCCTTGCCACCTTTGCTGGTGAAGCTGTCCCCACAATGTCTATGCTCTGGCTCCCCATGCTGGGTCATCCCATGGTGTGATGTCCTCTTCATTATGTTGCTCTGACGTCCCCCTTTGTGAAGGTGCATTTCTCACCCTGCTCAGGCTCTGATTCCCTGCAACAGATGACTCACTTGCATTCAGCCTGGGTTCTGACAGCTCTTATTTGGATTCTGACACCCCAAAATTGGCAGCCTTGTTATATGAATACCTTTCTTTGGTAGTGGACAGACTTTTAAGGAAGTCTTCATGACCCATGGCTCCTGGTGATCACTTCCTTGTGTGATACCCCCCCCTTGGAGTGTACATGGAACCTGCGACTTGCTTCAAACTAATTTGACATGGCAAAGGTGACAGGATGCATGTGATTACATGAATATAATTGCATAATTATGTTGTATATACTATTTAACATTGTAGGGTATCCTCATTGAGTCTTCTTCCCTTCTTTGCTATGAAGAAGCAAGTAACCGTGTTGGGAAACCCTGCTTGGACAGGTACCATGGGAAACCTTAGGAGCTGATGATAGTTTTCTGCCAACAACCAGCAAGAAATTGGTACTTTTGGTCAAACTGTCAAAGACTAAATTCTGCCAACTACTTGAGTGAGCTTGGAAATGAATCCTACCTAAGTTAGATGTGACCACAGCTCTAGTGACAACTCTGTTTTCAGCCTTATGAGGCTCTAAGCAGAGGACCTGGATAACCTGTGACTGTATTCTGATAATGCAGAAACTGTGGGAGAGCAAATATGTGTAGCTGGAAGTTTCTAAGCTTGCAATACTTTGTTATATAGCAATAGATAACTAAAACACTTATCCCACCTAGGACATTCTACTCTGGAGTGCCATGGGTCTCCCTGGGCTTCCAACCTGGGTGCCTACTTGCAGTGCCCCACCTAATGACTTTAGGATTCAATTGTTCAGGGATGAAATAGAAGAGGAAAAGATGAGAGAGAAGGGAATGGGAGACGGGGTGAGAAAGAAAGGGGGAGAGGATACAAAGGTAAGAGGAAGGGCCAGAAAGATGATTTTTCTAATTTGGTCATTCTATATTTTTACTCAAAAATTTTCCTTAATGAAAAGTATTAACTCTACAACTTTGTTATCCAGAATACTATTTGTACAGCAAAAGAAGAAAATTTACTTTATTGTTTTCCTTTTGTTTATCAGTCATCAGAATAAAGAATTGATAATCCAGCAATATACAATGGGGCCAATCCGTTTGTTCTTTTAGGAAATCTAATTATAAACTAATGGAATTTTAAAAATATTTAAATTTTATGTGTCTCAATTTATTGCTAGTCTTTGATGACTTTTTGCTTTCTGGCACAGTAATATAATCTAGCCTGTGGTATATATGTTTTGTCTCAGATATGAAATTAACCAAGGAGCCAGAAATAGCATTTGGAAGTCACAATCTGGGTGCTAAGGGTATTTATTTCTATGAGGTAGTCATTGCTTGTAGGCCTTTTCAATGGACAAATTTAGGAAATGTATAAAGGTAATTTTTTAATAACATGAGTTTCTACTGATATTTTTCAGTTCAAATTTAGAATTTATAAGTATCTGGAACTAGTCAATCTTGAGGTTAAGTCTTCCAGACTGCCAGGTCTGCTTAGGACTTCTGACAGCAGTCACAAGTTCTGAGGTCCCCAGGGCCACCTTGAGTTCAGGTCAGCTGGCCACAGATTCAGACTTCCTATGGACTCCCTGAGGTTGGATAATTTGAATGATTTGCAGAACTAAAAAAAAAAATGCTGTACCTGTGATTACATTTTTATTAGAGCAAAAGGTACAAATCAGAACCAGACAAAGAAAGAGACACATAGGGAGAAATCTGGGACTGGAAGAGTTCCAAATGTGAAGTTTCTTTGTCCTCAGTGACATGTTACTCTTCCAGCACCAATATGTGGTAATGTATACATGCAGTATTGCAAACATGGAGAGCTCATGTGAACTTTGGTATCCAGAGATTTTGTTGGGATTTTATTATGCAGACATGACTAATTGAATTATTACCAACCCAGGTGAACTCATATCTAGCTCCTTTCCCTCCCTGGAGGACAAGCGGATATTACATGGCACAACCCGAACCCAAAGTACATGGTGTTTCTGGTATAGCCAGTCCATATTTTGAGTTCTCTCATTAGCATAATCTATCTAGATGCCCTTCTAGATATAGTTAGTGTAAACCATCATGTGTGATCTGAGGGGCCCACCGTGAATAGCTAAGACACTCTCATCATTTGGGAAATCCCAAGGGTTTACTGTTTACCTCCTAGATGTTGGGGAAAAGTCCAAATTTGTAGACAAAGCTAGTTCTTCACTACAATAAAATTTATACTTAACATTTTTGCTTTGTAATCATGTCCTTTTATGGTTAAACAATTGGCTCAGGTTCTGGGATAAAATTATCATTTGTGCAAGGAACTATGGTGGTAGAAAACAAAAGGCCACTGATGAAATGTTAAAACAAAAAATAATGGGGCCACAAATGAATGTCATACTGTACAAGTGCTTGATTAGTATGAATGAGAATGACCGTACATGGTTTAATGAAAAAGGTATATTAGGGTAAGCTAAACTATTGTAACAAATATAATGAACTCCAAATATAATAGTTCAATGTATTAGAAGTTTATTGCTTGCTTATGTCATAGTCCAGGTTTTTCTTAGTTGGCAGGGGGATTCTGTTCCATACAGTCATCAAGACTCTTAGCTTGTGGCAGAAGTTCCAGCTTTAGCACTTAGCTTCCAAAGTTGATCTGGATATCAACATCTTCATCTTCTGGCGGTAGGAAAGAGCATGAAGCTGTGAGTGTAGTGCTTTTTATGAGTTATGCCTTGGAGTGGCTCATGTTACTGTCACGTTCCCTTGGCTAATACTCATTCTTAAGGACCCAACTCACATTACAGGAGACAGAGAGATGTGGAAAAACGATATTCCCAGCAGAAAAGTTAACAATTAATTTGGTGGTCAGTTGGTAGTATCTTTCACACAGAGCTTGAATTGAACTGTGATGATTTGGAGAAAAATAGCTAGGAGGGAGCTGGAGATACAGAGAGCAAGGAAGACATCAAGAGTTATTTCAAACAGTTGTGAAAAAATATATTGTCTGAAAGGGCTAGTGATTTGAGTCAATAGATTGTTTCTTGATTCATATGGCTTTATAAGTATTATTATTATTTGTAAATTAGTTTCTCCTTCTAGCACAATATCTGAAATATAGTGGGTCTTAAATTAATATTTATAAAATCAGGATGCTAATTTGGATTACTTAAACACTTAGTTTGAATCAGAATTATATTCCCATTGAGATATAATTTATCTGTCACTTTTATGACATATAATTTATATGGATCTAATTAACCACTCTAATGCATGCATTCATTTTTTTCAGCAGAGCTATTATGCATATTTCAAAGTTATATGACTTTGGGCTTATATTATAACTACCAGTTATCTTTTTGTATTTTTTTTTTTTTGGCTCCACTGTATATGTGCATTGAATTCATACCTTTATGAGAGAGGCCAAAATTATCTGCATATTAACAGAGATCAAAATAAATGTTATTTACTGAAAACACAGGTATCATATTTATCTATAGTGAAGGGAGATACCTTTAAAATGGTTAGATTATATATTAAACTACTTAAAAGAGAAAAAAGGTGGAAAAGATAAGAGATGGTAAATGATTATGGAAATATATGAGAGATAAATATCTTATTCTTTTTATTATCTTTTTATCTAGCTAGAAGATAAAAAATTATGCTGTTCAAAAGTACTTAGATTATTTTATTTGCCACCATTTTAGGTTTACTGATATGAGTTTTTTCTTATCTGTGCTTAATGTACATAATTTAGTAAGAAAGCATAGCAGCATTAATTAATTTGTACTCTGGGTACATAGCTTTGCTTACTTCTTAAGAATCTACAAGTGTATAGGAGATGATATTGCTAGGGAGAGGAATGACTGAAAAAAAATTTTGTGTGCTGTTCGGTTTGTGCATCTGATTGAATTCATTTATGACTGGGGAATTTTATTTGGGCGACATAGATAAGGTTAAAAACTTTGAGTGTACAAATCCCTCTGAATCTCTTGTGCTGGTAGGGGCAGGATCTCCCTCTTAACTGAAAGAACTAGCTTTACCCTGCAAAAAAAATTCTTCATGACAATATTTTTTTTCCTCACAAGGAGATTCGCAATAACAGGACTTCCTCTCCCCAAAGCTGAATTGACAAATGGTACTGTTATGTATGCAGCAGCGATCGCTATTTCAGAGGCAGGCAAGTAATTTCCCTAAGCCCAGTTACTTTGCAAAATCTCGGTCTCATTCTCTGAATGGAAGTAATGCTTACAAGGGCTTCAAATGCCTGGGTTCCAAATAGCAACCTCCATGTAAATATCATATAATTTTTTTCCTATTTGTGGTGGTTCTGGTGGGTTGGAGTTAGAGAGGGATATTGAGTTGTTAGTGGCACAAGTTTGTGAGGCCAAACAACTTAGGCTGGAAGGTTTATTAGTTTTTAGATGAAAAAGAAAACCTTTTTAAATTTAAATTTTTAATTTGTGGGTACATAGTAGGTGCATATATTTAAAGAAAACTTTTTGATGTTAACACTCAATTGCACTTTTTAGCCCAGTACTTTACAAACCCAGACAATTTTGTCAAGCTTTATTGAATTCCCTTAATAATTTCTCTCATTTTTCTGGTTGTATCATTTTGTTAGAATTTATAACAAATCATATTCCATAGTCCTGAAAGTTGTAATTTTGAAAATTCATCTATTTCCAGTGGTCCTTCAGAGTTTATAATTTTTTGACACATAAGTGGACTTGGGCGAATTCCCATAATAGCTACACTTTTACATACATGGATTTTAAATGCCTGACCACTTTTAATGGTAAAATCTTGGAGGCATTAAAGGATAAATTGTGCTTAAATCTCTAGTCAGAGACCAATGCTGTGCATACCAACAGAAGTTTGCAGCTCTTAAAAACAAAGATCAAAAGAGACAAAGAAGGCCATTACATAATGGTAAAAGGATCAATAAAACAAGAAGAGCTAACGATCCTAAACATATATGGACCCAATGCAGGAGCACCCAGATACATAAGGCAAGTTCTTAAGGACTTACAAAGAGACTTAGACTCCCATACAATAATAGTGGGAGACTTTAACACTCCACTGTCAATATTAGACAGATCAACCAGACAGAAAATCAACAAGGATATCCAGGGCTTGAACTCAGACCTGGAGCAAGCAAACCTGATAGACATTTACTGAACTCTCCACCCAAAATCCACAGAATATACATTCTTCTCAGCACCAAATCACACCTACTCTAAAATTGACCACATAATTGGAAGTAAAGCACTGCTCAACAAATGCAAAACAAATGAAATCATAACAAACAGCCTCTCAGACCATAGTGCAATCAAGTTAGAACTCAGAATTCAGAAACCAACCCAGAACCGCACAGCTTCATGGAAACTGAACAACTGGCTCTTGAACGTTGACTGGGTAAACAATGAAATGAAGTCAGAAATAAAGAAGTTCTTCAAAACTAATGAGAACGAAGACACAACATGCCAGAACCTCTGGGACACATTTAAAGCAGTCTCTAGAGGAAAATATATAGCAATAAGTGCCCATATGAGGAGAATGGAGAGATCCAAAATTGATACCCTATCGTCAAAATTGAAAGAGCTAGAGGAGCAAGATAAAAAAAACTCAAAACCCAGCAGAAGACAAGAAATAACTAAGATCAGAGCTGAACTGAAGGAGATTGAGACACGAAAAACCCTCCAAAAAATCAATAAATCCAAGAGCTGGTTTTTTTTAAAGATCAACAAAATAGACAGACCACTAGCCAGATTGATTAAAAAGAAAAGAGAGAACAACCAAATAGATGCAATAAAAAATGATAAAGGGGAAATCACCACAGATTCCACAGAAATTCAAACCATCATCAGAGAATATTACAAACAATTCTATGCACATAAACTCGTAAACCTGGAAGAAATGGATAAATTCCTGGACTCCTGTGTCCTCCCAAGCCTAAACCAGGAGGAAGCTGAAACTATAAATAGACCAATAACAAGGGCAGAAGTCGAGGCAGCAATTAAGAGCCTACCACACAAAAAAAGCCCAGGTCCAGATGGGTTCACAGCCGAATTCTACCAGACACACAAAGAGGAGCTGGTACCATTCCTTCTAAAACTATTTCAAACAATCCAAAAAGAGGGAATACTTCCCAAATCATTTTACGAGACCAACATCATTCTGATACCAAAACCCGGCAGAGACCCAACAAGAAAAGAAAACTTCAGGCCAATATCCATGATGAACATAGATGCAAAAATCTTCAATATAATATTGGCAAGCCGATTGCAACAGCAAATCAAAAAACTTACTCATCATGATCAAGTAGGATTCATCCCAGGGATGCAAGGTTGGTTCAACATATGCAAGTCTATCAACGTAATTCACCACATAAACAGAACCAAAAACAAAAACCACATGATTATCTCAATTGATGCAGAGAAGGCATTTGACAAAATTCAACAGCCCTTTATGCTAAAAACCCTCAATAAACTCGGTATTGATGGAATGTATCTCAAAGTAATAAAAGCTATTTATGACAAACCAAGAGCCAATATCGTACTGAATGGGCATAAACTGGAAGCATTCCCTTTGAAATCTGGCACTAGACAAGGATGCCCTCTTTCACCACTCCTATTCAATATAGTACTGGAAGTTCTAGTCAGAGCAATCAGGCAAGAAAAAGGAATAAAGGGTATTCAAATAGGAAAGGTGGAAGCCAAATTGTCTCTCTTTGCAGACGACATGATAGTATACCAAGAAGACCCCATCACCTCAGCTCAAAAACTCCTGAAACTGATAAGCAACTTCAGCAAAGTCTCAGGATATAAAATCAATGTGCAAAAATCACAAGCCTTCCTCTACACCAATAACAGACTGAAAGAGAGCCAAATCAAGAACAAATTCACAATTGCTACAAAAAGAATAAAATACCTTGGAATACAACTGACAAGGAACGTAAGGGACCTCTTCAAGGAAAACTACAAACCACTGCTCAACCAAATCAGAGAGGACAGAAACAGATGGAGAAACATTCCATGTTCATGGTTAGGAAGAATTAATATCGTGAAAATGGCTATACTGCCCAAAGTAATTTACAGAATCAATGCTATCCCCATCAAGCTACCATCGACTTTCTTCACAGAACTGGAAAAAACCACCATGAACTTCATATGGAGCCAAAAGAGAGCCCGCATAGCCAAGTCAATTCTAAGCAAAAAGAACACAGCGGGGGGCATCACACTACCGGATTTCAAACTATACTACAAGGCTACAGTAATCAAAACAGCATGGTACTTGTACCAAAACAGAGATATACCAATGGAACAAAACAGAGGCACCGGAGGCAACACAACATATCTACAACTATACAATCTTTGATAAACTTGACAAAAACAAGCAAGGGGTAAAGGATTCCCTCTTTAACAAATGGTGTTGGGAAAACTGGCTAGCCACGTGTAGAAAGCAGAAACTGGACCCCTTCCTGACACCTTACACTAAAATTTACTCCAGATGGATTAAAGACTTAAACATAAGACCTGGCACCATAAAAACCCTAGAAGGAAATCTAGGCAAAACTATCCAGGACATAGGAGTAGGCAAGGACTTTATGAACAAAACACCAAAAGCATTGGCAACAAAAGCCAAAATAGACGAATGAGACCTAATGAAACTCCACAGCTTCTGCAAGGCAAAAGAAACAGTCACTAGAGTGAATCGGCAACCAACAGAATGGGAAAAAATTTTCGCAGTCTACCCATCTGACAAAGGGCTGATATCCAGAACTTACAAAGAACTCAAACAGATTTACAGGAAAAAAACAAACAAGCCCATTCAAAAGTGGGCAAAGGATATGAACAGACACTTTACGAAAGAAGACATATATGAGGCCAACAATCATATGAAAAAATGCTCATCCTCACTGGTCATCAGAGTGTTGCAAATCAAAACCACATTGAGATACCATCTCACACCAGTTAGAATGGCGATCATTAAAAAATCTGGAGACAACAGATGCTGGAGAGGCTGTGGAGAAAAAGAAACACTTTTACACTGTTGGTGGGAGTGTAAATTAGTTCAACCATTGTGGAAGACAGTGTGGCGATTCCTCAAGGCCTTAGAAATAGAAATTCCATTTGACCCAGCAATCCCATTACTGGGTATATATCCAAAAGACTATAAATCGTTTTACTATAAGGACACATGTACACGAATGTTCATTGCAGCACTGTTTACAATAGCAAAGACCTGGAATCAACCCAAATGCCCATTGATAATAGACTGGATTGGAAAAATGTGGCACATATACACCATGGAATATTATGCAGCAATCAGAAATGATGAGTTTGTGTCGTTTGTAGGGACATGGATGAATCTGGAGAACGTCAGCCTCAGCAAACTGACACAAGAACAGAAAATGAAACACCGCATATTCTCACTCATAGGTGGGTGATGAAAAATGAGAACACATGGACACAGAAAGGGGAGTACTAAACAGTGGGGTCTATTGGGGGGAAAATGGGAGGGCCAGTGGGAGGGGGATAGCCTGGGGAGAAATCCCAAATGTGGGTGAAGGGGAGAAGGAAAGAAAAGCACACTGCCATGTGTGTTCCTACGCAACTGTCTTGCATGCTCTGCTCATGTACCCCAAAACCTAAAATCCAATAAAAAATTAAAAAAAAAAACTGCGTAAGTCCTAATTGTATTTTACCAGGGACTCTTTTGTAGTTCAAATTTTAGGGAATTGTGCAAGTCACTGATATCTTATTTGAACGGTTTCTTTTGGTTAATGCCAAAGAATATGTTAGTGCCAAAGAAAAAGTTAATGCCAGGTAGAATATTGATATAGGACCAAATCAAGTAGCTGCAACTGTGGATAAACAATGCAGGTCTTAGTGCAAATGTCCTGATAATGACCATAAGACCCTGCAGTTCCCTGGAATCGTGTGGTTTTCCACAGAGATATTGCATCTCATCCTTTTAGCCTGAAATATTCTTCTCCCTTTCCTTCTTCATTTTGCAGTTTCCATACCATGGAATGCATTTCCCAGTGGTTCTAGTTTACAGCAGGTGTTCATCCAATGAAACCTCACCATGAACATCTACTGTCTATTTTGTAGTTGACCATTTACCCTACAAAACGATATGCTCCTTCAGAGAGGGAACTGTGCTTAGTAATATTTGTATTTCCTAAGTTAGTTTAATCACTATGAATATGATCTGCGTTGACTGTGAGACTTGGATTCAAGTTGCAATTTTGCTATTTGTAAAATGTCTGAGCCTGAAGGGGTCACTTATACTGTTGAGATTCAGTTTCTTCATTTGCAAAATGGGAAAAATTGTATTAACGAATACAAGTATTTTGAGAATGAGATTACATACCATATACAAAGCACTTAGCACAGAACCTGGAGTATACTACATGCTTAATATTTGTTACAGAATATTCACAACAAATGTAGAATAAATCTTTCAGCTTCCAGAGATAATTATTGAACTTGGATACTTAGCAAAAGTGGAACTGGGCAATTATCTTGGATCATTGACCAACAGAAAAAAATGTTAATGATGCAGAAAGAAACAATTAAGGGCAACAAGTAATACCTGACATTAGTTTTGGTTGCCATGCTATTGCAAACGTTACCCATTTACATATCACATTTGGTAAGTTACAATATTGATATAGCTATTGCTTTCAAGATACTGAAATTGAAGGTTATTATAATTATTATTCTGGCACAATTAATAAGGATATCACCAAAAAATAAAGTCCAAACTCAGTTTTATGGCACAAGGCATTTTTTATGATCTTTCTTTTTTCTTCCTCTCTCTGTCTTTTTTTTTTTTGTTTATCATACTTTAGGTTCTGAGGTACATGTGCAGATCATGCAGGGTTGTTGCATAGGTACTTATATGGCAAGGTAGTTTTGCTACCTCCATCCCCCATCACCTATATCTGGCATTTCCCCCATGTTATCCCTCCCCAACCTCACCACCCTCCTCTGTTCCTTCCATAGCCCCTGCCCAACAGACCCCAGTGCGTGATGCTCCCCTCAGTGTGTTCATGTGTTCTCATTGTTTGACACCCGCCTATGAGTGAGAACATGCGGGGTTTGATTTTCTGTTCTTGTGTCAGTTTGCTGAAAATGATGGTTTCCAGATTCATCCGTGTCCCTACAAAGGACATAAACTCATCGTTTTTTATGTCTGCCTAATATTCCATGGTGTATCTGTGCCACATTTTCCCTGTCCAGTCTATCATCGATTGGCATTTGGGTTGGTTCCAGGTTATTGCTTTTGTAAACAGTGCCACAATGAAAATACTTGTGCATGTGTCTTTATATTAGAACGATTTAAAATCTTTTGGGTGTATACCCAGTAATTAGATTATTAGGTCAAATGGAATTTCTATTTCTAGATCCTTGAGGAATTGCCACACTGTCTTCCACAATGGTTGAACTAATTTACACTCCCACCAACAGTGTAAAGTGTTCCTATTTCTCTACATCCTCTCCAGCAACTGTTGTCTCCTTATTTTTTGAAGATCATTCTAACTGGCATGAGATGGTATCTCAATGTGGTTTTGATTTGCATTTCTCTAGTGACCGGTGATGATGAGCAGTTTTTCCATATGATTGTTGGCCTCATATATGTCTTCTTTTGAAAAGTGTCTGTTCACATCCTTCACCCACTTTTGAATGTTTTTTTTTCTTGTAAATCTGTTTTAGTTCTTTGTAGATTCTGGGTATTAGCCCTTTGTCAGATGGGCAGATTGTAGAATTTTTTTCCCATTCTGTTGGTTGCTGGTTCACTCTAATGATTGTTTCTTTTGCTGTACAGAAGTGATGGAGTTTAATTAGATTCCATTTATCTATTTTGGCTTCTGTTGCCATTGTTTTTGGTGTTTTAGTCATGAAGTCCTTGCCTATGCCTATGCCCACAATGGTTTTGTCTAGGTTTTCTTCTAGGGTTTTTATGGTTTTAGGTCTTATGTTTAACTCTTTAATCCATCTGGAGTTAATTTTAGTGTAAGGTGTCAGGAAGGGGTCCAGTTTCTGCTTTCTGCCAATGGCTAGCCAGTTTTCCCAACACCATTTATTAAACAGAGAATCCTTTCCCCATTGTTTGCTTTTGTCAGGTTTGTCAAAGATCAGATGGTTGTAGATGTGTAGCATTGCCTCCGAGGCCTCTCTTCTGTTGCATATGTCTATGTCTCTGTTTTGGTACCAGCACCATGCTGTTTTGATTACTCTAGCCTTATGGTATAGTTTGAAGTCAGGTAGCTTGATGCCTCCAGCTTTGTTCTTTTTGCTTAGGATTGTTTTAGCTATGTGGGCTCTCCTTTGGTGCCATATGAAGTTTAAGATGGTTTATTCCAGTTTTGTGAAGAGGGTCATAGGTAGCTTGATGGGGATAGCATTGAATCTATAAATTACTTTGGGCAGTATGGCCATTTTCAAGATATTGATTCTTCCTAACCATGAGCATGGAATGTTTTTCCATCTGTTTGTGTCCTCTCTTATTTCCTGAGCAGTGGTTTGTAGTTCTCCTTGAAGAGATTCTTTACATTCTTTATTAGTTGTATTCCTAGTGATTTTATTCTCTTTGTGGCAATTGTGTATGGCAGTTCTCTCTTGATTCGGCTCTCTTTAATCTGTTATTGGTGTATAGGAATGCTCATGATTTCTGCACATTGATTTTGTATCCTTAGATTTTGCTGAAGTTGCTTATCAGTTTCAGGAGATTTTGGGCTGAGATGATGGGGTCTTGTTAACATACAATCACATCATCTGCTAATAGAGACAATTTGATTTCCTCCTTTCCTAATTGTATCCCCTTTATTTCTTTTTCCTGCCTGATTGCTATAGCTAGAACTTCCAATACTATGTTGAATAGGAGTGGTGAGAGAGGGCATCCTTGTCTAGTGCCAGATTTCAAAGGGAATGCTTCCAGTTTTTGCCCATTCACTGTGATATTGGCTGTGGGTTTGTCATAAATAGCTTTTATTATTTTGAGATACGTTTAACTGATACCTGGTTTATTGAGAATTTTTAGCATAAAGGGCTGTTGAATTTTGTCGAAGGTCTTCTCTGCGTCCATTGAGATAATCATGTGGCTTTCGTCTTTGGTCTTTTTACGTGGTGAATTATGATTATAGACTTGCGTATGTTGAACCAGCCTTGCATCCCTGGGATGAAGCCTACTTGATCATGATGGATAAGCTTTTTGATGTGCTGTTGCAGTCAGTTTGTCAGTATTTTATTGAAGATTTTTGCATCTATGTTCATCATGGATATTGGTCTGAAGTTTTCTTTTCTTGTTGAGTCTCTGCCAGGTTTTGGTATCAGGATGATGTTGGTCTCATAAAATGATTTGGGAAGGATTCTCTCTTTTTGGATTGTTTGGAATAGTTTCAGAAGGAATAGTACCAGCTCCTCTTTCTATGTCTGGTAGAATTTGGCTGTGAACCGATCTGGACCTGGGCTTTTCTTTGGTTGGTAGGCTATTATTTCCTGCCTCAATTTCAGTCCTTGTTATTGGTCTATTCACAGTTTTCACTTCTTTCTGATTTAGGCTTGAGAGGGTGCAAGTGTCCAGGAATTTATCTATTTCTTTCAGGTTTACTTGTTTATGTATATAGAGTTGTTTGTAGTAATCACTGATGGTGGTTTGTATTCCTGTGAAATTGGTCATGATATCCCCTTTGTCATTTTTTATTGCATCTATTTGATTCTTCTCTCTTTTCTTTTTCATTAATCTGGCTAGTGGTCTGTCTATTTTGTTGATGTTTTCAAAAAACTAGATCTTGGATTTGTTGATTTTTTTAAGGGTTTTTTGTTTCTCTATCTGTATCTGCTTCAGTTCTACTCTGATCTTAGTTATTTCTTGTCTTCTGCTGGCTTTTGAGTTCTTTCAGTCTTGCTCCTCTAGCTCTTTCAATTTTGATGATAATGTGTCAGTTTTAGATCTTTCCTTGCTTCTTATGTGGGCACTTATTGCTATATATTTTACTCTAGACACTGCTTTAAATGTGTCCCAGAGATTCTGGTACATTGTATCTTCATTCTCATTGGTTTAGAAAAAACAAAGCTTTTTTTCTGCCTTCATTTTATTGTTTATCCAGTCAACATTCAAGAGCCAGTTGTTCAGTTTCCAGGAAGTTGTGCAGTTCTGAGTAAGTTTATTAATCTGAGATCTAATTTGATTGCACTGTGGTCTGAGAGACTGTTTGTTATGATTTCCATTCTTTTGCATTTGCTCAGGAGTGATTTACCTCCAATTATGTGCTCAATTTTAGAGTGGGTGTGATGTGGTGCTGAGAAGAATGTATATTCTGTGGATTTGGATGGAGAGTTCTATAAATGTCTACTAGGTTTGTTTGGTCCTGATCTGAGTTCAAGTCCTGGATATCCTTGTAATTCTCTCTTGTTGATCTGTCTAATATTGACAATGGAGTGTTAAATTCTTTCACTATTATTCTGTGGGAGTCAAAGTCTATTTGAAGGTGGTTAAGAACTTGCTTTATATATATCTGGGTGCTTCTGTATTGGGTGTGTATATATTTAGGATCATTGGCTCTTCTTATTGTATCGATCCTTTTACCATCATGTAATGACCTTCTTTGTCTCTTTTGATCTTTGTTGCTTTAAAGTCTATTTTATCAGAAACGAGATTTGCAACTGCTGCTCTTTTTTGCTCTCCATTTGCTTGGTAAATCTTCCTCCATCCCTTTATTTTGAGCCTTTGTGTATCCTTGCGTGTGAGATGGGATTCCTGGATACAGCATACCAATGGGTTTTGACTTTTTCTCCAATTTGCCAATCTGTGTCTTTTATTGGGGCATTTAGCCCATTTATATTTAAAGTTAATATTGTTATGTGTGAATATGATCCTGCCATTTTGATTCTAGCTGGTTGTTTTGCCCATTAGTTGACACAGTTTTTTCATTGTGTGGTTGCTCTTTACCATTTGGTATGTTTTTGGAGTGGCTGCTACTGGTTGTTCCTTTCTATGTTTAGTGCTTCTTTCAGGAGCTCTTGTAAAGCAGGCCTGGTGGTGATGAAATCTCTGAGCAATTGCTTGATCGTAAAGGATTTTATTTCCCCTTTGCTTATGAAGCTTACTTTGGCTGGATGTGAAATTCTAGGTTGAAAGTTCTTTTCCTTAAGGATGTTTTATCTTGGCCCCCACTCTCTTCTGGCTTGTAGGGTTTCTGCTGAGAGATCTGTTGTGAGTCTGATGGGCTTCCCTTTGTGGGTAACCTGACCTTTCTCCCTGGCTGCTTTTATTATTTTTTCCTTCATTTCAAGCCTGGTGAATCTGACTATTATGTGCATTGGGGTTGCTCTTCTTTAGGAATATCTTTGTGGTGTTCTCTGCATTTCCTGGACGTGAATGTTGGCCTGCCTTGCTAGGTTGGGGAACTTCTCATCCTGAAGAGTGTTATCCAGCTTGGATTCATTCTCTCCGCCACATTCAGGTACACCTATCAAATGTAGATTAGGTCTTTTCACATAATCCCATAGTTTTTGGAAGTTTTGTTCATTTCTTTTTACTGTCTTTTCTCTAATCTTGCCTTCTTCTTTTATTTCATTGAGTTGATCTTCAATCTCTGATATCCTTTCTTCTGCTTGCTGGATTTGGCTATTGAAACTTGTGTATGCTTTTTAAAGTTCTTATGTTGTGTGTTTCAGCTCCATCATTTCATTTATATTCCTCTCTAAGCTGTTTATTCTCATTAGCATTTCATCAAACCTTTTTTCAAGGTTCTTAGTTTATTTGCATTGAGTTAGAACATGTTCTTTTAGCTCAGAGAAGTTTCTTATTACCCATCTTCTGAAGACCATTTCTGTCAATTCATGTGACTCATTCTTCATCCAGCCTTGCTTCTTGCTGGTGAGAAGTTGTGATCTCTCAGAAGAGGAGAGGTGTTCCGGTTTTGGGGGTTTTTCATCTGTTTTGCACTGGTTTCTTCCCATCTTTGCAGATTTATTTACCTGTGGTCTTTGTAGTTGGTGACTTTTGGATGGGGTATCTGAGTGGATGTCCTTTATGTTGATGTTAAAGCTGTTTCTTTTGCTTTTTAGTTTTCCTGCTAACAGTCAGTCCCCTTTGCTGCAGGACTGCTGTAAGTCCACTCCAGACTCTGCTTGTCTGGAAATCACCCATGGGGGCTGCAGAACAGTAAGGGTTGCTGCCAGTTCCTTCTTCTGTTATCTTCATCCCAGTCAGCCAGAGCTCTCCTTTATGAGGTTTCTCTTTGGATATACATGGTTCAGGGAGCTGCTTGAGGAGACAATCTGTCCCTTATCATAACTCAGGTGCTATGCTGGGATCTCCATTGTTTTGTTCAGAGCTGCTGGGAAGGTATGTTTAAATCTGCTGCTGTGGAACTCATAACTGCCTCTTTTCCCTGGTGCACTGTCCTGGGAAGGTGGGGCTTTATTTATAAGTTTATGATGTGGTGCTGCCTTTTTTTCAGAGATGCCCTGTCCAGCAAGGAGGTAGTCTGCCAGTAGAGGTATTGCTGAGCTGCTGTGGGCCCTGCCAAGCTGCTGTGTAACCTTTCTTGTGGTTTTGTTTACAGAGGTACAGTTAGAACTGCCTCGGTAGTGGTAGTCTGTCTCAGTAATAGCAGACTGCCTCAGTAATGACAGAATGCCTCAGTAATGACAGACTGCCTCAGTAATGGCTACTGCCATCTGGGTTCAGCTGCAATTGCTGTGAAATTCTCAAGTCAGAGCATTTCAAGTTGCTAGTCTTTGTGAGGGTCGGACCTGTTAATCCAGATCACCTGGCTCTCTGCTTTTAGCCCCCTCTTTTTTTTTATAGCATTTTAGGTTTTGGGGTACATGTGAAGAACGTGCAAGATAGTTGCATAGGTACACACATGACAATGTGTTTTGCTGCCTTCCTCCCCTTCACCCACATTTGGCATTTCTCCCCAGGCTATCCCTCCCCAGCTCCCCACACCCCGCTGTCCCTTCCCTATTTCCCCCCATTAGCCCCAGTGTGTAGTACCCCCTTCCCCATGTCCATGTGTTCTCATTTTTCCTCACCCGCCTATGAGTGAGAATATGTGGTATTTCATTTTCTGTTCATGTGTCAGTTTGTTGAGTTCAAGCCCTGACATCCTTGTTAATTTTTTGCCTGGTTGATCTGTCTAATATTGACAGTGGAGTGTTAAAGTTTTCCACTATTATTGTATGGGAGTCTAAGTCTCTTTGTAAGTCGTTAAGAACTTGCCTTATGTATCTGGGTGCTCCTGTATTGGGTCCACATATATTTAGGATCATTAGCTCTTCTTGTTGTATCTATCCTTTTACCATTATGTAATGACCTTCTTTGTCTCTTTTGATCTTTGTTGCTTTAAAGTCTATTTTATCAGAGATGAGAATTGCAACTCCTGCTTTTTTTTGCTCTCCATTTGCTTGGTAAATCTTCCTCCATGCCTTTATTTTGAGCCTTTGTGTATCCTTGCATATGAGATGGGGTTCCTGGATACAGCACATCGATGGGTTTTTGTTTTTTATCTAATTTGCCAGTCTGTGTCTTTTGATTGGTGCATTTAGCCCATTTACATTTAGGGTTAATATTGTTTTGTGTGAATTTGATACTGCCATTTTGATGCTAGCTGGCTGTTTTGCCCATTAGTTGATGCAGATTTTTTATTTTGTTGATGCTGTTTACCATTTGGTGTGTTTTTAGAATGGCTGGTACTGGTTGTTCCTTTCTATGTATAGTGCCTCTTTCAGGAGCTCTTGTAAAGCAGGCCTGATGGTGACAAAATCTCTGAGTACTTGCTTGTTTGAAAAGGATTTTATTTTTCCTTCACTTCTGAAGCTCAGTTTGGCTGGATATGAAATTCTGAGTTGAAAGTTTGTTTTTTTAAGGATGTTGAATGTTGGCCCCCACTCACTTCTGGCTTGTAGAGTTTCTGCTAAGAGATATGCTGTGAGTCTGATGGGCTTCCCTTTGTGGGTGACCTGACCTTTCTTTCTGGCTGCCCTTAGTATTTTCTCCTTCATTTCAACCCTGGTGAATCTGGTGATTATGTGCCTTGGGGTTGCTCTTATTGAGGAATATCTTTGTGGTGTTCTCTGTATTTCCTGGACTTGACTATTGGCCTGCCTTGCTAGGTTGGGGAAACTTTCCTGGATAATATCCTGAAGAGTATTTTCCAGCTTGGATTCATTCTCTTCATCACATTCTGTTACACCTATCAAATGTAGCTTAGGTCTTTTTACATAGTTTTACACTTCTTGGAGACTTAGTTCATTCCTTCTTGCACTTTTTTTCTAATCTTGGTTTCTCGTTTTATTTCATTGAGTTGATCTTCGACTTCTGATATTCTTTTTTCTGCTTGGTCAATTTGGCTGTTGTAACTTGTGCATGCTTCTCGAAGTTCTCGTGTTGTGTTTTTCAGTTCCTTCAATTCATTCACATTTCTCTCTAAGTTGTCCATTCTTGTTATCATTTCCTTGAATCTTTTTTCAACGTTCTTAGTTTCTTTGCATTGATTTAAAACATGTTCTTTTATCTCACGGACATTTTTCATTATCCATCTTCTGAAGTCTGATTCCGCCATTTCATCACAGTCATTCTCCATCTATCTTTGTTCCCTTGTTGGTGAGGAGTTTTGGTCCTTTGTATGAGGAGAGGTGTTTTGGTTTCTGGTGTTTTCCTCTTTTTTGCGCTGGTTTCTTTTTATCTTTGTGGATTTATCCACCTGTAGTCTTAGTAGTTACTGATTTTTCGACTGGGTCTCTGAGTGGACCCCCAGATTGTTTATGATGAAGTATTTCTTTTACTTAGTTTTTGTTCTAACAGTCTAGCCCCTCTGGCTGTAGGACTGCTGAGGTCCACTCCAGGCCCTGCTTGTCTTGGGTATACCTGTAGCAGCTGTGGAACAGTGAGGGATGCTACCAGTTTCTTCTTCTGCTATTTTTGTCCTAGAAAGATGCCCGCCAAATGTCAGTCTGATCAGTCCTTTTTGCTGTGACTCTTTGGATATACAGGGGTCAGGGAGCTACTTGAGGAGACGGACTGTACTTTATAGGAGCTCAAGTACTGAGCTGTGAGCTCCGTTGTTCATTCAGTGCTGTTAGGCTGGTGCATTTAGGTCTGCTGCAGCAGAACTCATAAATTCCCTTCTTTTCCCTCAGATGCTCTGTCTCCGGGAGTTAGGGCTTTCTTTATGAGTATCTGTTGCACTGTCCTGCCCAGCTAGGAGGCAGTCTAGTCACTATTTGCCTGCTGAGGCTCTGCCCTGCTACCGTGGGGTCCACCCTGCTACCTTGGGCCCTGCCCTGCTGCTGTGGGCTCCACCCTGCCATCGTGGGCTCTGCCCTGCCGTCGTGGGCTTTGCCCTGTTGCTGTGCATTCCATCCTACTATCATGGGCTACACCCTGTTGCCGTGGGCTCTGCCCTGTTGCCCATGTGCTCCACCCTGCTGTCATGGGCTCCGCACTGTTGGCGGAGTCTCTGTTATGGTGGGTTGCCTTGGCAATGGCAGGCTGCATCAGCAATGGGTTGTGTACCTCAGTAGGTGCAGAATGCCTTGGTAGTGGCAGAAGCCTGTCTTCCACTGAGCTGCACCGTCCTTCATTCAGCTGTGCTCGCAGTGAAACTCTCAACCCCGAGTGTTTCGAATTGCCATTTTGTTTGTCGTTGTGTGGGTGAAACTTGCCAAGCCTGATCACCTGGCTCCCTGCCTCAGAGCCCTTTCTCTCTCCTTTTTTTTTTAAAGTTGAACGGTTGACTCTCTCCCAGGTGTTTTAGTTGCCTGCTGAAAGAGCACTGGGATGTGTGTGATTTCCCGTGCAGCGACCCACTGCACCAGCTCAGATGGCTCTTCCCGGGAATCTCCTGGTCTGGCTCTCCATCCAAGTCCCATTTAATCAGATGGATATGCTAATCTGCCCTCCAAAATCTCAGATTGCTGGTTTAACAGGGCACCCAGACCAGCGTGTTTTGTGCAGGGTGCTGCTGCGCTGTGGTGCCGGCTGAAACGGCCATGCAAGCTGAGAGGGCTGCGCTGGTGTCCCGTGTCTCTCCTACTCCTGGGAATTTCCCCGTTCTGTGGGCAAAAAAGATTCGTCTGGAAATGTGGCTAGGACTCACCCTCTGCGCCTTCACTGAGAGCTGCAATCCTGAGTTGTTCCTAACCAGGCCATCTTGGAAATCTGGCTCCTTCTTTGTTAGTTGAATGGGTGGCTCTGTCTCCCAGGCATTCCAGGTGCCAATTGAAATGGCCACCCAGATTTGTGTGAGTTTTTGTGCAATATCCTGCAGTGCTGGCTGAAAGAGCTGTACTGGGAACACATGGTGCTTTTTGGCCTGGGAATCTCCTGGTCTTTGGGAGGTAAGAACTGTGGGAGAAGTGCAGTTCTGATCCAGAGTGCTGGAGTGAATGGAAAAGTCCCCAATGGCCTCTGTTGGGTAAGAAGTGCAATCCTCTGGGATTGCACTTTCTGGGTGAGGCAGTGCCCCACCCTGCCTCGGCTTGCCCTTCCTGGGCTACACCCACTGTGCCACTAGTCCCATTGAGATATACCTGGTACCTCGTTTGGAAATGCAGAGATAACTCACCCTCTTTGCAGCTCTTGCTGGGAACTGCACTCCAGAGCTGTTCCTATTCAACCATCTTGCTCTGCTCCCCTGTCTTTCTCTCTTGAGTTAGCCCTTTGTGTGTGCCATTCCACAGTTTTTGGCTCCTGCCATTTACAGTTTTATTGCAAACAGCCTAATTTAATAATTTCCAGTCCTTCCAATTTATATAGCAAACCCTCCTCTTTAAAGATCCAGATCAAAAGTTATTTCTGTTGGTAATAACTTTCTGATAATCTAGTATATAATTTACCATTTTATTTTTTGTGTTTCCACCATATCCTATAGATCTTCTGGCAAATTTCTTCACATAGCTATCATTTCCCACTAGTCTATAAACTACATGAGGGCAGACCCTGGTAGACAGCAGGTGCTCACTATATGTTTGTTAAGCAAAGGTACAAATCACATCATAATATAAACTATTTTAGAAACTAATAAGTAACTATAAGGCTTATATTTTGATTTCACTTGCACTTTCTCCAAGTGCACTAATAAGCAATTATCTATTTATTACATTTTCAGAAGAGTCCTTAAGTTTCTAAATGTATATTTTGATATATAAGTCAGTTTACTGGATTTAAATGACCTAGGAATGTAATCTTTAAAAAAATTGCAGGAATGTGCTTATAACATTTAGGGGCCTTTTATTTTAATGGAGACATCACTCTCTCTTTTAAACATGATACATTGCTCAGATGAATAAAGTAATAAAATATGAGGAGAGTGAAAATGAAAAGAGAATTTCTATGCAAAGGTAACTGAACAGTATCTAATTTGTGTATAAAATCAGCTGATATAATTTGGCCAATATAAACACACTAAATTAATATTTGGGACAGTAGTTGAATCAGACCAATAATATGAGTGAATTATTCTAAGGTCAAATTTAAATGAATACAGGCTGAATGTGGTGGCTCATGCCTGTAATTCCAGCACGTCAGGAGGCCTAGGCAAGTGAATCACTTGAGGTTAGGAGTTTGAGACTAGCCTGATCAACATGGTGAACCCCCAGTCACTACTAAAAATACAAAAATTTGCATGGCATGGTTGCAGGTGCCTGTAATCCCAGCTCCTCAGGAGGTTGAAGCTAGATAATTGCTTGATTCTGAGAGGTGGAGGTTGCAGTGAGCTTAAGTCATGCCACTGCACTCCAGCGTGGTAGGTGCAGGCACCTCCTCATTCCCCTGACCTGTCTCTTTGGTACTCTCTGCCTTGATTGTATGAGGTTACATGGATAAGTTCTTTAGTGCTGATTTCTGAGATTTTAGTGCACCAGTCACCCAAGCAGTGTACACTGTATCCAATATGTCATTTTTTTGGGTAAAGGTCATTTTTGTACCTTGATTGTATGAGGGAAGCTGAGTTAAAACACTCATGTAGCTTCTGCCTGCTCTTTTTCTGTCCAAAGAGTTGTTCAAATATGAAGATTGAGATCTGAATTGAAGTCCAGGCTCTACTCAGTAGTAATGTGATCTTGAAAAAGTTTCTTACTCCTGAAGCAGTTTCTGCTTTTTTAAAATGAGATTACATCTCTTTACAGAGTACTTGTAAGAAACAAATGGTAGAATGCACATTGAAGCAGTAAGTAAACTTCAAAATACTATGCAAACATGAGTTTAGTATATTATAAATCTGCGCTACACATTAGGGCATGGGCTGTATCTTCTATATCCTCCTCAACTTTCCAGTATTATTCTTTCAATGGTGGTGTTGGTAGAGGGACCTGTTCTGTTTCCTCATGTTGAGAGATAGAGTGTGGATATGGGATACATCATGTTCCAGTCCACTCACTGGGTAACTTTTGGGATATGGGTCTCTCTGTAAAGTTTTCTCTGTAACTGAGGATTTAGTCTTTTAAGTATGAACATTTTAACAATGTTCCTTGATGCGAGTATTAAAATATATATTTAATGGAGAAGGAGCAAGTGAAGAAGGAGCAATGAATTATGTATTGTGAATAGAAGGAAATAAAAATATATTCTGGCTCCACTTTATTGCCTTATAAAGAGAATGCTAATAACTTTCCATTTTATTATTAATTCAGGCACATTGTTATTAATATTAGTTAACTCTACTGTAACACTCTGATGACTTCAGAGAATATGCTGCATGTTGAATTATTTCCTTTTATATCAAATATTTCCAAATTGTTTTGATGTTTGAAATTTGATACTTTAATAGTTTTTATTTCTTTCTCTGCTGTAACTTCTCTTTGCTATGGGGAACCTTTACTCACTGTTTTCTCTTCTCTACTTGCTGCTTTCTCACACAAGTTAAGGAAGAGCCTCTGTAGTCCAAATAAGCTAATCTTTCTGTAGACTTCTATTAGCAAGGGTCAAGGGGGCATTCTGGGACTTTGAGTACACATAGGGAGACCTCCAACTCCCCCCCCAACCCCATTATACATTCACAGCCTTATTTCCACAATGTGTCTCCAGATAAAACAAATAATCAGGTCGAAAAGCCAATATCTTCCAGGTCATCACTAATACCCTAAACTTTAATCCTCTTTTGGCCCCATTTCTCACACCTGCCCCATTTTCTGAATCTGCTCCAATGTGCCCTCTGGAAGTCATGTTCAGTGAAAGAATCAAAGCTTGTCTGGGGGCAGAAACAGTGGATATCAGCTCAGACTGAAAAGAGCAAAGAGCATTGCTGACATTAATCAGGCTGGGAGGTCAGACAAGGACACAGATCCAAAGTTAACAGAAAACAGTAATTCTGCAGAGGTCATGCAGCAACTGTAAAATGCCACCAGGATCCCTGCTTTGTATGATCACTGCTTTTTACCCATGACATTCTAGACCTACTTTGCTACACACATCTGTTATGGAGGATACCCAGTTGCTAAGCCACCTGTCTCATGACAGCACTATCCCCTAGTTAATTTTCGCTTTTGCAAATTCTACCATAGCAACAGCAATCCAGTCCAGAACTAATCCCCATTTGCCTTAGACCCTTCTCAGAATCCTACAGCAGAAACCCAAACCTCACAAAACATGCTCCTCTCTTTCTTCTTGTTGAAAGCTGCATTCCATGTTTCCTCTCGTATGCCTTTTCCTCTGGTATGCCTTTCCTCATTGCATCAAACCAATAAATCTGATTTTGTCAGACTATAAGCTTTTTCCTCCTGTCTTTGGCTTATTAAGCTTTAATACCAATCACTGGGAAATTCCCCTTTTGTCACTGAATGCTTTTCTGAACATAACATTCATGTTGTACTCTAACTGAAGCTGAACACTTCTGCTGCATCCCTGTCAAGGGGTGGCTTTATTTTCTTTCATGAATCTTATGCCACTGGCCAGATGGAGTACATGACTTCTTTGCTGCTTTCAGATTATTCTTTTCTTTTCTTCCTACAAAAGAGACACTTTGAATATTATCTTATGACTATATTTTGTCCCCTACTCTTCACTGTTGCAATAATCTATTGCTACCATCTGCCCCACCCCACTCCGTAATTTTCTTCCCTGAAATTTTTAACTCCTGGCTAACTGACACTCTCTATAACAACACTGCCATCACAATTTTTGAAATTTTTATTTTTATTTTTTATTTATTTTTATTTTATTTTTATTTTTTATTGCATTTTAGGTTTTGGGGTACATGTGCAGAGCATGCAATACAGTTTCATAGGTACACACATGGCAGTATGTTTTGTTTGCTTTCTCCCCTTTACCCAAATTTGGCATTTCTCCCCAGGCTATCCCTCCCCACCTCCCCCTCCCACTGGCCCTCCCCTTTTCCCCCCAATAGACCCCAGTGTTTAGTACTCCCCTTTCTGTGTCCATGTGTTCTCATTTTTCATCACCTGCCTATGAGTGAGAATATGCGGTGTTTCATTTTCTGTTCTTGTGTCAGTTTGCTGAGGATGATGTTCTCCAGATTCATCCATGTCCCTACAAACGACACAAACTCATCATCTCTGATTGCTGCATAATATTCCATGGTGTATATGTGCCACATTTTTCCAATCCAGTCTATCATCAATGGGCATTTGGGTTGATTCCAGGTCTTTGCTATTGTAAACAGTGCTGCAATGAACATTCGTGTGCATGTGTCCTTATAGTAGAACGATTTATAGTCCTTTGGATATATACCCAGTAATGGGATTGCTGGGTCAAATGGAATTTCTATTTCTAAGGCCTTGAGGAATGGCCACACTGTCTTCCACAATGGTTGAACTAATTTACACTCCCACCAACAGTGTAAAAGTGATCCTTTTTCTCCACATCCTCTCCAGCATCTGTTGTCTCCAGATTTTTTAATGATCGCCATTCTAACTGGCGTGAGATGGTATCTCAATGTGGTTTTGATTTGCATCTCTCTGATGACCAGTGACGATGAGCATTTTTTCATATGATTGTTGGCCTCATATATGTCTTCTTTCGTAAAGTGTCTGTTCATATCCTTTGCCCACTTTTGAATGGGCTTGTTTGTTTTTTTTCCTGTAAATCGGTTTGAGTTTTTTATAAATTCTGGATATCAGCCCTTTGTCAGATGGGTAAACTGCAAACAGTTTTTCCCATTCTGTTGGTTGCCGATTCACTCTAGAGGCTGTTTCTTTTGCTGTGCAGAAGCTGTGGAGTTTGATTAGGTCCCATTTTTCTACTTTGGCTTTTGTTGCCAATGCTTTTGGTGTTTTGTTCATGAAGTCCTTGCCTACTCCTATGTCCTGGATGGTTTTGCCTAGATTTCCTTCTAGGGTTTTTATGGTGCCAGGTCTTATGTTTAAGTCTTTAATCCATCTGGAGTTAATTTTAGTGTAAGGTGTCAGGAAGGGGTCCAGTTTCTGCTTTCTGCACATGGCTAGCCAGTTTTCCCAGAACCATTTGTTGAACAGGGAATCCTTTCCCCATTTCTTGTTTTTGTCAGGTTTGTCAAAGATTGTATGGTTATAGATATGTTGTGTTGCCTCTGATGCCTCTGTTCTGTTCCATTGGTCTATATCTCTGTTTTGGTACCAGTACCATGCTGTTTTTATTACTGTAGCCTTGTAGTATAGTTTAAAATCTGCTAGTGTGATGCTCCCCGCTGTGTTATTTTTGCTTAGAATTGACTTGGCTATGCGGGCTCTCTTTTGGTTCCATATGAAGTTCATGGTGGTTTTTTCCAGTTCTGTGAAGAAAGTCAATGGTAGCTTGATGGGGATAGAGTTGATTCTGTAAATTACTTGGGGCAGTATAGCCATTTTCACGATATTAATTCTTCCTAACCATGAACATGAAATGTTTCTCCATCTGTTTGTGTCCTCTCTGATTTTGTTGAGAAGTAGTTTTTATTTTTCCTTGAAGAGGTCTCTTACGTTCCTTGTGAGTTGTATTCCAAGGTATTTTATTCTTTTTGTAGCAATTGTGAATTGCAGTTTGTTCTTAATTTGGCTATCTTTATGTCTGTGATTGGTGTAGAGCAAGGCTTGTGATTTTTGCACATTGATTTTATATCCTGAGACTTTGCTGAAGTTGCTTATCAGTTTCAGGAGTTTTTGGGCTGAGGCAATGGGGTCTTCTAGGTATACTATCATGTCGTCTGCAAATAGAGACAATTTGGCTTCCACCTTTCCTATTTGAATACCCTTTATTTCTTTTTCTTGCCTAATTGCTGTGTCTAGAACTTCCAGTACTATATTGAATAGAAGTGGTGACAGAGGGCATTCTTGTCTAGTGCCAGATTTCAAAGGGAATGCTTCCAGTTTTTGCCCATTCAGTTTGATATTGGCTGTTGGTTTGTCATAAATAGCTTTTATTGCTTTGAGATACGTTCCATTGATACCGAGTTTATTGAGGGTTTTTAGCATAAAGGGCTGTTGAATTTTGTCAAATGCCTTCTCTGCATCGATTGAGATAATCATGTGGTTTTTGTTTTTGGTTCTGTTTATGTGGTGAATTACGTTTATAGACTTGCGTATGTTGAACCAGCCTTGCATCCCTGGGATGAATCTTACTTGATCATGATGAATAAGTTTCTTGATTTGCTGTTGCAATCAGCTTGCCAATATTTTATTGAAGACTTTTGCATCTATGTTCATCATGGATATTGGCCTGAAGTTTTCTTTTCTTGTTGGGTCGCTGCCGGGTTTTGGTATCAGGATGATATTGGTCTCATAGAATGATTTGGGAAGGATTCCTTCTTTTTGGATTATTTGGAATAGTTTCAGAAGGAATGGTACCAGCTCCTCTTTGTGTGTCTGGTAGAATTCGGCTGTGAACCCGTCCGGACCTGGGCTTTTTTTGCGTAGTAGGCTCTCAATTGCTGCCTCGACTTCTGCCCTTGTTATTGGTCTATTCATAGTTTCAGCTTCCTCCTGGTTTAGGCTTGGGAGGACACAGGAGTCCAGAAATTTATCCATTTCTTCCAGGTTTACTAGGTGATGTGCATAGAGTTGTTTGTAATATTTTCTGTTGATGGTTTGAATTTCTGTGGAATCTGTCATGATTTTCCCTTTATCATTTTTTATTGCAATTATTTGTTTGTTCTCTCTTTTTAATCAATCTGGCTAGTGGTCTGTCTAGTTTGTTGATCTTTAAAAAAAACCAGCTCTTGGATTTATTGATTTTTTGGAGGGTTTTTCATGTCTCAATCTCCTTCAGTTCAGCTCTGATCTTAGTTATTTCTTGTCTTCGGCTGGGTTTTGAGTATTTTTGATCTTGCCCCTCTAGCTCTTTCAATTTTGATGATAGGGTGTCAATTTTGGATCTCTCTATTCTTCTCATATGGGCACTTATTGCTATATGCTTTCCTCTAGAGACTGCTTTAACTGTGTCCCAGAGATTCTGGCATGTTGTGTCTTTGTTCTCATTGGTTTCGAAGAACTTCTTTATTTCTGCCTTCATTTCATTGTTTATCCAGTCAACATTCAAGAGCCAGTTGTTCAGTTTCCATGAAGCTGTGCGGTTCTGGGTAGGTTTCTGAATTCTGAGTTCTAACTTGATTGCACTATGGTCTGAGAGGTTGTTTGTTATGATTTCAGTTGTTTTGCATTTGCTGAGCAGTGCTTTACTTTTAATTATGTGGTCAGTTTTAGAGTAGGTGTGATGTGGTGCTGAGAAGAATGTATATTCTGTGGATTTTGGGTGGAGAGTTCAGTAAATGTCTATCAGGTTTGCTTGCTCCAGGTCTGAGTTCAAGCCCTGGATATCCTTGTTGATTTTCTGTCTGGTTGATCTGTCTAATATTGACAGTGGAGTGTTAAAGTCTCGCACCATTATTGTATGGGAGTCTAAGTCTCTTTGTAAGTCATTAAGAACTTGCCTTATGTATCTGGGTGCTCCTGCATTGGGTCCATATATGTTTAGGATCGTTAGCTCTTCTTGTTGTATCGATCCTTTTACCATTATGTAATGGCCTTCTTTGTCTCTTTTGATCTTTGTTGCTTTAAAGTCTATTTTATCAGAGATGAAAATTGCAACTCCTTCTTTTTTTTGCTCTCCATTTGCTTGGTAAATCTTCCTCCACCCCTTTATTTTTAGCCTTTCTGTATCATTGCATGTGAGATAGGTTTCCCGGATACAGCACACTGATGAGTTTTGGATTTTTATCCAATTTGCCAGTCTGTGTCTTTTGATTGGTGCATTTAGTCCATTTACATTTAGGGTTAATATTGTTATGTGTGAATTTGATACTGCCATTTTGATGCTAGCTGGATGTTTTGCCTGTTAGTTGTAAATTCTTCATTATGTTGATGCTCTTTAGCGTTTAGAGTGATTTTGGAATGGCTGGTACTGGTTGTTCCTTTCTATGTGTAGTGCCTCTTTCAGGAGCTCTTGTAAAGCAGGCCTGGTGGTGACAAAATCTCTGAGTACTTGCTTGTTCGCAAAAGATTTTATTTTTCCTTCCCTTCTGAAGCTCAGTTTGGCTGGATATGAAATTCTGGGTTTAAAATTCTTTTCTTTAAGGATGTTGAATATTGGCCCCCACTCTCTTCTGGCTTGTAGTGTTTCTGCCGAGAGATCTGCTGTGAGTCTGATGGGCTTCCCTTTGTGGGTGACCTGACCTTTCTCTCTGCCTGTCCTTAGTATTTTCTTTTTTATTTCAATCTTGCTGAATCTGACGATTATGTGCCTTGGGGTTGCTCTTTTTGCAGAATATCTTTGTGGTGTTCTCTGTATTTCCTGTAATTGAGTGTTGACCTGTCTTGCTAGGTGGGGGAAATTTTCCTGGATAATGTCCTGAAGAGTATTTTCCAGCTTGGATTCATTCTCTTCGTCACATTCTGGTACACCTATCAAACGTAGGTTAGTTCTCTTTACATAGTCCCACATTTTTTGGAGACTCTGTTCATTCCTTCTTGTGCTTCTTTTTCTGATCTTGGTTTTTCGTTTTATTTCCTTGAGTTGATCTTTGACTACTGATATTCTTTCTTCTGCTTGATCAATTTGGCTATTGAAACTTGTGCATGCTTCGCAAAGTTCTCGTATTGTGTTTTTCAGCTCCTTTAATTCATTCATATTCCTCTCTAAGTTATCCATTCTTGTGACCATTTCCTCAAATCTTTTTTCACATCTTTTTTTAAGGTTCTTAGTTTCTTTGCATTGATTTAAAACATGTTATTTGAGAAGTGGAAGATGGCGCTATGAGAACAACCCAGGATTGGAGCCCACGTTGAATTCGCAAACGGTGAGTCATTGCTGCATTTCCAGACTGATCTTTGTTGCCCACAGAATGGGGAAACTCCCAAGTATAAAAAGACATGGGACGCCAGGCAGTAGGTCTGCCTGGCGAAGCCGGCAGCCGGGGCAGCGGCGGCTGGCCCTACCCAGCAATCCCACAGGGTGCGCTTGTCCGGGTGCCTTGTTGAACCGGCAATCTGAGACTTGAGAGGGCTGGACTTGAGACTGAACGAGACTTGCACAGTAGCCCAGCCCAGGGGATTGCAGGGACAGATCGGTTGGGATACCCAGTGGGACAAACAAAACCGCGATTTCAAACTATCCTGGGCAGACGGTCCGAGACGCTCTGTGGGGGAGGGGCGTCCACCACTACGGAGGCAACCTGCCCCAACTGATATACACGCCCACTGCTGAGGCAGCCAGCTGTTGCCGAGGCAACCCGTCCCTACTGAGATACACGCCCACTGATGACGCAGCCTGCCGTTGCTGAGGCAACATGCTACAACGAAGAGACTCCGCCACAGGGCATGGCGGAGACCACAGCAGAGCCGGCAGGAACAGCGCGAATCACACAACAGCAGGGCGAAGCCTCGGCAGCCAAACAGTGGCTAGTCTGCCTTTGAGCTGGGCAGGACACCTGATCAGACACCCAAAAATAAAGCCCAAACCCCTCAACACAGAGCATTTGAGAAAAAAAAAGGGGGTTGTTTAATGAGCTGTGTTGCAGCAGAATCAAACATAGCAGCCTAACAGCCCTGAATGAACAACAGAGTGCACAGCTCAGCAATTAAACCCCTATAAAGTACAAACTGTCTCCTCAAGCAGCTCCCTGACCCCTCTATATCCAAAAGACTGTCATTAGGCAGGCATCATCCTGGGACAAAGAGAGCAGAAAAAGAAACTGGTAGCATCCCTCGCTGTGCCACGGCTACTAGGGGTGCACCCCAGACAAGCAGTGTCTGGAGCGGACCTCAACAGTCGTACAGCGAAGGGGTTAGACTGGTAGAAGGAAAACCAAGCAACAGAAATACTTCATCATCAACATTCTGGGTGTCCACTCAGAGACCCAAACGAAAAGTCAGCAACTACGCAGACGACCAGCGGACAAATCCACAAAGATGGGAAGAAACCAGCGCAAAAAGGAGGAAAACACCCGAAACCAGAACACATCGCCTCCTAGAAAGGACCAAAACTCCTCACCAGCAAGAAAACAAAGCTGGACGGAGAATGACTGTGATGAAATGACGGAATTAGACTTCAGAAGATGGATAATGAGAAACTTTTGTGAGCTAAAAGATCATGTATTAAATCAATGCAAAGAAACTAAGAACCTTGAAAAAAGATTTGAAAAAAGATTCGAGGAAATGATAACAAGAATGGATACCTTAGAGAGGAATATGAATGAATTAAAGGAGCTGAAAAACACAATACGAGAACTTCGCGAAGCAAACACAAGTTTCAATAGCCGAATTGACCAAGCAGAAGAAAGAATATCTGAAGTCGAAGACCAACTCAATGAAATAAAACGAGAAACCAAGATCAGAGAAAAAAGCGCAAAAAGGAATGAACAAAGTCTCCAAGAAATGTGGGACTATGTGAAAAGACCTAACCTACGTTTGATAGGTGTACCAGAAGGGGACGAAGAGAATGAATCCCAGCTGGAAAATACTCTTCAGGACATCATCCAGGAAAATTTCCCCCACCTAGCAAGACAAGCCAACACTCAATTGCAGGAAATACAGAGAACACCACAAAGATATTCCGCAAGAAGAGCAACCCCAAGGCACATAATCGTCAGATTCAACAGGGTTGAAATAAAGAAGAGAATACTAAGGGCAGCCAGAGAGAAAGGTCGGGTCACCCACAAAGGGAAGCCCATCAGACTCACAGCAGATCTCTCGGCAGAAACACTACAAGCCAGAAGAGAGTGGGGGCCAATATTCAACATTCTTAAAGAAAAGAACTTTCAACCCAGAATTTCATATCCAGCCAAACTGAGCTTCAGAAGTGAAGGAAGAATAAAATCCTTTGTGAACAAGCAAGTACTCAGAGATTTTGTCACCACCAGGCCTGCTTTACAAGAGCTCCTAAAAGAGGCACTACACATAGAAAGGATCAATCAGTACCAGCCATTCCAAAATCACACTGAATGCTAAAGAGCTTCAACATAATGAAGAATCTACAACAACTAACAGGCAAAACAGCCACTTAGAATCAAAATGGCAGTATCAAATTCACACATAACAATATTAACCCTAAATGTAAATGGACTAAATGAACCAATCAAAAGACACAGACTGGCAAATCGGATAAAAATCCAAAACCCATCAGTGTGCTGTATCCAGGAAACCCATCTCACATGCAAGGATACACAAAGGCTCAAAATAAAGGGATGGAGGAAGATTTACCAAGCTAATGGAAAGCAAAAAAAAGCAGGAGTTGCAATTCTCATCTCCGATAAAATAGACTTTAAAGCAACAAAGATCAAAAGAGACAAAGAAGGCCATTACATAATGGTAAATAGATCGATACAACAAGAAGAGCTAACGATCCTAAACATATATGGACCCAACACAGGAGCACCCAGATACATAAGGCAAGTTCTTAATGACTTACAGAAGGACTTAGACTCCCACACAATAATAGTGGGAGACTTTAACACTCCACTGTCAATACTAGACAGATCAACCAGACAGAAAATCAACAAGGATACCCAGGGCTTGAACTCAGACCTGGAGCAAGCAAACCTGGTGGACATTTACAGAACTCTCCACCCCAAATCCACAGAATACACATTCTTCTCAGCACCACATCACACCTACTCGAAAATTGACCACATAATTGGAAGTAAAGCACTGCTCAACAAATGCAAAACAACTGAAATCATAACAAACAGCCTCTCAGACCATAGTGCAATCAAGTTAGAACTCAGAATTCAGAAACCTACCCAGAACCGCACAGCTTCATGGAAACTGAACAACTGGCTCTTGAATGTTGACTGGGTAAACAACGAAATGAAGGCAGAAATAAAGAAGTTCTTCGAAACCAATGAGAACAAAGACACAACGTGACAGAACCTCTGGGACACATTTAAAGCAGTCTCTAGAGGAAAGTATATAGCAATAAGTGTCCATATGAGGAGAATGGAGAGATCCAAAATTGACACCCTATCATCAAAATTGAAAGAGCTAGAGGAGCAAGATCAAAAAAACTCAAAACCCAGCAGAAGACAAGAAATTACTAAGATCAGAGCTGAGCTGAAGGAGATTGAGACACGAAAAGCCCTTCAAAAAAATCAATAAATCCAAGAGCTGGTTTTTTGAAAAGATCAACAAAATAGACAGACCACTAGCCAGATTGATTATAAAGAAAAGAGAGAACAACCAAATAGATGCAATAAAAAATGATAAAGGGGAAATCACCACAGATTCCACAGAAATTCAAACCATCATCAGAGAATATTACAAACAACTCTATGCACATAAACTAGTAAACCTGGAAGAAATGGATAAATTCCTGGACTCCTGTGTCCTCCCAAGCCTAAACCAGGAGGAAGCTGAAACCATGAATAGACCAATAACAACGTCTGAAGTTGAGGCAGCAATTAAGAGCCTACCTCACAAAAAAAGCCCAGGTCCAGATGGGTTCACAGCCGAATTCTACCAGACACACAAGGAGGAGCTGGTACCATTCCTTCTAAAACTATTTCAAACAATCCCAAAAGAGGGAATTTTTCCCAAATCATTTTATGAGACCAACATCATCCTGATACCAAAACCCAGCAGAGACCCAACGAGAAAAGAAAACTTCAGGCCAATATCCATGATGAACATAGATGCAAAAATCCTCAATAAAATATTGGCAAGCCGATTGCAACAGCAAATCAAAAAACTTATTCATCATGATCAAGTAGGATTCATCCCAGGGATGCAAGGCTGATTCAACATACACAAGTCTATCAACGTAATTCACCACATAAACAGAACAAAAAACAAAAACCACATGATTATCTCAATTGACGCAGAGAAGGCATTTGACAGAATTCAACAGCCCTTTATGCTAAAAACCCTCAAACTCCGTATCGATGGAACATATCTCAAAGTAATAAAAGCTATTTATGACAAACCAACAGCCAATATCATACTGAATGGGCAAAAACTGGAAGCATTCCCTTTGGAATCTGGTACTAGACAAGGATGCCCTCTCTCACCACTCCTATTCAATATAGTACTGGAAATTCTAGCCAGAGCAATCAGGCAAGAAAAAGAAATAAAGGGTATTCAAATAGGAAAGGTGGAAGCCAAATTGTCTCTATTTGCAGATGACATGATAGTATACCTAGAAGACCCCATCGCCTCAGCCCAAAAACTCCTGAAACTGATAAACAACTTCAGCAAACTCTCAGGATATAAAATCAATGTGCAAAAATCACAATCCTTCCTCTACACCAATAACAGACTTAAAGAAAGCCAAATCAAGAGCGAACTGCCATTCGCAATTGCTACAAAAAGAATAAAATACCTTGGAATACAACTCAGAAGGAACGTAAGGGACCTCTTCAAGGAGAACTACAAACCACTGCTCAACGAAATCAGAGAGGACACAAACAGATGGAGAAACATTCCATGTTCATGGTTAGGAAGAATTAATATCGTGAAAATGGCTATACTGCCCAAAGTAATTTACAGAATCAATGCTATCCCCATCAAGCTACCATTGACTTTCTTCACAGAACTGGAAAAAACCACCATGAACTTCATATGGAACCAAAAGAGAGCCCGCATAGCCAAGTCAATTCTAAGCAAAAAGAACACAGCAGGGGCATCACACTACCGGATTTCAAACTATACTACAAGGCTACAGTAATCAAAACAGCATGGTACTGGTACCAAAACAGAGACATAGACCAATGGAACAAAACAGAGGCACCGGAGGCAACACAACATACATACAACTATACAATCTTTGATAAACCTGACAAAAACAAGCAATGGGGAAAGGATTCCATGTTTAACAAATGGTGTTGGGAAAACTGGCTAGCCATGTGCAGAAAGCAGAAACTGGACCCCTTCCTGACACCTTACACTAAAATTAACTCCAGATGGATTAAAGACTTAAACATAAGACCTGGCACCATAAAAACCCTAGAAGGAAATCTAGGCAAAAGTATCCAGGACATAGGAGTAGGCAAGGACTTTATGAACAAAACACCAAGAGCATTGGCAACAAAAGCCAAAATAGACAAATGGGACCTAATGAAACTCCACAGCTTCTGCACGGCAAAACAAACAGTCACTAGAGTGGATCGGCAACCAACAGAATGGGAAAAAATTTTCGCAGTCTACCCATCTGACAAAGGGCTGATATCCAGAATTTACAAACAACTCAGGCAGATTTACAGGAAAAAAACAAACAAGCCCATTCAAAAGTGGGCAAAGGATATGAACAGATACTTTACGAACGAAGACATATATGAGGCCAACAATCATATGAAAAAATGCTCATCATCACTGGTCATCAGAGAGATGCAAATCAAAACCACATTGAGATACCATCTCACGCCAGTTAGAATGGCGATCATTAAAAAGTCTGGAGACAACAGATGCTGGAGAGGATGTGGAGAAAAAGGAACACTTTTACACTGTTGGTGGGAGTGTAAATTAGTTCAACCATTGTGGAAGACAGTGTGGCGATTCCTCAAGGCCTTAGAAATAGAAATTCCATTTGACCCAGCAATCCCATTTCTGGGTATATATCCAAAAGACTATAAATCATTCTACTATAAGGACACATTTACACGAATGTTTATTGCAGCACTGTTTACAATAGCAAAGACCTGGAATCAACCCAAATGCCCATTGATAATAGACTGGATTGGAAAAATGTGGCACATATACACCATGGAATATTATGCAGCAATCAGAGATGATGAGTTCGTGTCGTTTGTAGGGACATGGATGAACCTGGAAAACATCATCCTCAGCAAACTGACACAAGAACAGAAAATGAAACACCACATATTCTCACTCATAGGTGGGTGATGAAAAATGAGAACACATGGACACAGAAAGGGGAGTACTAAACACTGGGGTCTATTGGGGGGAAAAGGGGAGGGCCAGTGGGAGGGGGAGGTGGGGAGGGATAGCCTGGGGAGAAATGCCAAATGTGGGTGAAGGGGAGAAGAAAAGCAAAGCACACTGCCGTGTGTGTACCTACGCAACTGTCTTGCATGCTCTGCTCATGTACCCCAAAACCTATAATCCAATAAAAAATTAAAAAAAACAAAAACAAAAACAAAAACATGTTCTTTTAGCTCACAAAAGTTTCTCATTATCAACCTTCTGAAGTCTAATTCCATCATTTCGTCACAGTCATTCTCCGTCCAGCTTTGTTCGCTTGCTGGTGAGGAGTTTTTGTCCTTTTTAGGAGGTGAGGTGTTCTGGTTTCGGGTGTTTTCCTCCTTTTTGCGCTGGTTTCTTCACATCTTTGTGAATTTATCTACCTGTCGTCTGTGTAATTGCTGACTCTCGAGTGGGTCTCTGAATGGATACCCAGATTGTTGATGATGAAGTATTTCTGTTACTTGGTTTTCCTTCTACCCGTCTAGCCCCTTCGCTGTATGACCGCTGAGGTCCACTCCAGGCCTTGCTTGTCTGGGGTGCACCTATAGCAGCTGCGGAACAGTGAGGGGTGCTACCAGTTTCTTTTTCTGCTATCTTGTCCTAGAATGATGCCTGCCAAATGTCAGTCTTTTGGATATAGAGGGGTCAGGGGGCTGCTTGGGGAGACAGTCTGTACTTTATATAAGCTCAATTGTTCATTCAGGGCTGTTAGGCTGCTATGTTAAATTCTGCTGCAGCAGAACTCATTAAAAACACCCTTTTTTTCCAGCTGCTCCTTTTAAAGGGGTTGGGACTTTATTTTTGAGTTTCCGCTGTGCTGTCCTGCCCAGCTGGGAAGCAGTCCAGTCACTATTCGCCTGCAGAACCTCCACCCTGCTGGTGTGAGGTTCACTCTATTGCTGCAGGCTCTGCCTTTCTGCTGCAGTCTCTGCCCTGCTGCCACGGGCTACACCCTGAGGCGGAGTCTCTCTGTTGTAGCTGGTTGCCTCGGCAATGGCAGGCTGCATCAGCAATGGGCGTGTACCTCAGTAGGGGCTCATTGCCTTGGTAATGGTGGATGCCCCTCCCCCACGGAACTGCGTTTTAAGAAAACCTCCTCACCAGGAGTATTTGGAATCACCGTTTTATTTGCTGCACTGCGCTACCCCAAATGCTGTGTCCCTGGGATTTCCTGGGCTGGCTCACTGTCCAAGTCCCATTCAGTCTCAAGTTAAGCCCTCTCAGGTCTTAGTTTGCTCGTTCAACAGGGCACCCATAACATTGCGCTTTTGTATGGAGTGCTGTGGAGCGCCTCTGCACTCCGGCGTGGGCCGCAGCCGCACCGGCTGCCGGTTACACCAGCCAAAACCTCTACCTGGCGTCCCGTGACTCTTTTATACCTGGGAATTTCCCCGTTCTGTGGGCAACTAAGATCCGTCTGGAAATGCATCCCCAACTCACCCTCTCCATACATCCAGTGAGAGCTTCAATCCTGGGTTGTTCTCACAGCGCCCTCTTGAGTCCTCTCCTATTGATATTTTTAATATCTACATAGGTGATGCTTCCAATACCCTAACCTCTCAGTTTCTTTTTTCAGAATTTGATTTTATATAATGTGTTTGGTGTGAATGGTGGATGTTCTCAGTTTCCTTACCTTCTCTTTTCCAATGATTTTTGTCTTCATCCAACCCTAAATCATTTACTCCCAAGACTGTGTCTGAGGCTTTGTCAGCACATGTAATTTAATATCTCTGTAATGTCAATTTCAAACATTCCTTTCTGAATACCACCTTTTATTTTTCAGCTCATAGTTCTTAATACCCCAACTCTCACAATCTACAAAGCCTACCAGGTATGATTCTCCCAGCATTTTAGTGCCTGTCACTACCTTCATGTCCTCAATTCCGTCATTGTTTTTTAGTCTTAAGTTACCTGGTTTACCATTATAATGAGTTCTTAATTGAAAAGTAAAACAACTATGTCATTAAATCAAACTCCCCCCCTCTCCTGTCTGTATAGCTGAACATGGCTAGAATAAAACACAAAACAATGCAGAGCAAGATCAAGCAAACTCAAAAACCAGCAGAAGGCAAGAAATAACTAAGATCAAAGCAGAACTGAAGGAGATAGAGACATAGAAAACCCTTCAAAAAAAAAAATCAATGAATCCAGGAGCTGGTTTTTTGAAAAGATAAACAAAATACATAGACTGCTAGCCAGAATAATAAAAAGCAAAAGACAGAAGATTCAAATAGATGCCATAAAATGATAAAGGAGACATTACCACCAATCCCATAGAAATAGACTACTATCAGAGATTACTACAAACACTTCTATGCAAATAAGCCAGTCAATCTCCAAGAAATGGATAAATTCTTGGGACTCTTACACCCTCCCAAGACTAAACCAGGAAGAAGTTGAATTCCTGAATAGACCAATAACAAGGTCTGAAGTTGAGGCAGCAATTAATTGCCTACCAACCAAAAAAGTCCAGGACCAGATGGGTTCACAGCCGAATTCTACCAGAGGCACAGTCTGATTTATTTTTATTTTATGTTTTTGGTTTGAGAAACAATTTCTAAAGTTTTGATAAAATATATATAGCATCAAATTTATCATTTTCACCATTTCAAGTGTACAGTTCCTTAGCACTAAGTACATTTATGCTGTGTGATCATCACCACTACCCATCTCCAGAACTTTCTTATTTTCTTAAACTGAACTTCATACCCATTAAACAATAACTTCTCATTTCTCTCTCCCCTCAACCACTGACACTCATCCTTCTATTTTCTGTCTATAAATCTGATTACTCTAGGTACCTCACAGTATTTGTCCCTTTTTGACTGGCTATTTTATTTAGCATACCATCTTGAAGGTTTATCCATGTTATATAGCATGTGTCAGAATTTCATTCATTTTTTTTTTGAGACTGAGTCTTACTCTGTTTCCCAGGCTGGAGTGCAGTGGTGTGAACTTGGCTCACTGCAAATTCTGCCTCCCAGGTTCAAGCAATTCTCCTACCTCAGCTTCCTGAGTAGCTGGGATTACAGATGCCCTCCATTACGCCTGGCTAATTTTTGTATTTTTAGTTGATACAGGGTTTCACCAAGTTGGCCAGAATGGTCTTGATCTCTTGACCCTGTGATCCACCCATTTCTGCCTCCCAAAGTGCTGGGATTACAGGTGTGAGCCACCACCCCCAGCCAGTTTTATTCTTTTTTAAGGCCGTATGTATAATACCATTTCTCAAAAATCCATTTGCAATTTCATTTGAGATTTGTGATCACGTTTCTCTATTGAACCCTCAATACTGCCAGACTGTCTCACTCCATTCCCAAGTCCATTTTACTTTCTCACTCTTATTAACTATTATTTTATATCTTATTCCTTTAAAAAAAACTCTCAGAGATTGATCGTGCATTCTGTGTAACTGAGAAATTAGATGCAATTAAGGGAGAAGTTCTAGAAGATTCCACTGCTGTATGTACCTACCAACAAATACTAGCAGCTGCATTCCACCTCTCTTTGCAGCAGCTCTAGTTCCTTTACTCAAGGTCCTTGCTCTAACAAGTGTCCTCTCTTTCTCCTACACTATCATGTTTCCTTATCTAGTATATCTTTTCCATCAGTACACAATATACTGGAACTTCTCTCATCTTAAAAGCAGTAACAACGACAGTAACAAAACTCTTTCTGACTTAGTTTCCTTTCTACTACCATCACTTTCTTTCCTTCCTTTTGCAGTGAAACGTACTGAAAACACTATATTGCTGCCTCAGTTTCTCCTGATTCTAACCCGTATTTTGCTCCTACCACTCCAATGAAACATCTCTTATCAAGTTCACCAATGACTTCCAGATAGTTAAATCAAATGGACATTCCTGGACTTCATGTTACTTGACCATTTGAAAGCATTTTGTGAGAGTGATCTCTTCCGGTTCTGTGATACTTTTCTTTTGGCTTGGCTTTCTATACAATTTACTCAATTTTTATCTTCCATCCCGTTGAATGTTGTTAGTCCTTTTTGCTGCTTTTTAAAAATTTATCTGATTCCTAAATTATAGAGACCCCTCTACCATATCTGAATAATAGGGGCCCTCTATTATATCTGAATGATTGAGGTCTCAGTCCGTGGATCTCTTTAATTTCTATATTCACTCAACTCCTAAGGAGTCTTAAGGATCTTAATGAGTCTTATGATTAATGCTGATAATAGTCTAATAACTACCAAATTAAACAAGAATTTAACATTTTCAGAATGTTCTTTGTCAGAACTCCAGATTTATATGTTCAATTGGCTACTTAAAATATCTACTTACATGTCTAATAGTTATCTCAAACTTATATGTTCCAAACGGAACTCCTGATGTTTTTTCCCCAAACCTACTAATTTAATAATTTTTTTCACCTTAGTAAACTATGAGTGCCTTCTTCTAGTTGCTGAGGTAAAAAATCTTGGAGTCATCTTTGACATTTTCCTTTCCCTTACAATCTATATCCAATCTGTCAAGAAATCATACTAGCTGTGCTTCAGACTGTAACAATAGTCTGACCACTTTACATAGCTTCTTCCTTTACCTCCTGTATGACTCAAATATCACTTACTCAGTAGAAGTCAAGATAGAATGCTCTGGAACACTCACCTCCAACCATGAAAGTCTCTATCCCTTTTCCTGTTCTGCTATTTTTCTTTAGCCCTCATTGCTATTTATCAAATAGCATATTATATGTACCTTTTATATTGTCTGAATCCCTCCCAAGAATATAAATTTCATGTGAGCAAGAACTTTTGTTTTGTTTACTATTTTATCCCTAATGCTTAAACCACTGCCTGACATATACTTGGAATTTAATAAATATTTGCTAAATGAATGAATGAAAGAAATCAGTACTGAGAATTTTAAAAGGTGAGATATTTACGTGCATAACTGGAGCAAATAAACCCTTGGTTACTATCTCCATGGTTCTTCTGTGAGTGAAGTTTTAGTTTTATGAAGTAGTAGCCTAATAACAAGAAAAACAACTGAGTACCAATTACATACAGACGCTATCTTACATGCTTTATTCACTTCTTATTTAAGCCATACAACCATGAAAAACACCAGTTATTATCTCTGTTTTACAGATGAGGCTAAGCAACTTGTTCAAAATTACCTTGTTACCAAGTGATTGTGCTGATTTAAAAATCAGTTCCATTTGACCCCAAAATTCAATGTTATTTTTTCCTATAATTACATGGGTTACTTTTTGGGTCTTCATTGGTGTTTTGGCTAATAGGGGTATTAATGTAAGCAATAAACTAAGCAGAAAAACGGAATGCTATGCCATTAAGCCTATTGAATTCAGCATTTTCTTTATTTTGAAAACCAGTGTAATACAATTTTAATACTGTCTTTATTTGTGGGAAAATCTGAATAGCCAAAATGTAGGGCATGCATTGTTCTCATTTGTAATTGGAAATTAAAGGTTGCCCTGTATCAAAACTTGTGTGCATGTAGCATTAGAAACAGGTGGACGTGACCTCTTTTAGTGTAATATTTAGTTGTTAAGAATGGAATTTTATTTAGTTTCAACATTTCTCTTACGTTTAGGAGGCAATAAGAAAGCCCTCCTGTAGCTAATTTAATAACAGAGAATTCTCATGGATGTAATACAAATATCTGCTGTGAGGCAAACTCCCTTCATATTGTTTATTTAATTCTGCATTCATTTCCTGAATTGCACTGTAATGGGATGCGGGGACTCTTAACAATGGAAGAGGAAATTGGATAGGTACATGTGAGAGAAAATTAGTGAGCCATTTGTCATATATTCTGAACAGACACTGTGATTTTTGTTTTGAGCTTTGTAACGCATTCACTTGGGGACCATAATAAACAAGGTAGATCTCACTCAATTTTCCAGATACAATTTGGAATGATTTTTTTCTTTCGACACATTGTTTGTTATGGGATGAAATATGTTGACAAATTAATGTAGTTTCAAACATAAAACCTCAGTTTCTAGACTAAAGAAAATGTTCACACTAAGTCACACATAGCTGAGTAATTAAATTAAATAAGGATAAACTTTATTCCTTTTATTTTATGAACAATGGTCATAATAAAATTCTTTTTTAGTTAAGAGATGAAGGCAGCAAACCACCATGGTACATGTGTACCTATGTAACAAACCTACGTGTTCTGCACATGTACCCCAGAACTTAACATATATACATACAAAAAGAGATGGGATCTCACTACATTCCCCAGGGTAGATTTCAAATCCTAGGCTCAAGATCTCAATCTCCTGAAAAGCTGGGACTACAGGTGCACCCCACTGTTCTTGGCTCGTATTGAAACTTTGGTAGGTGAGATATGGGAACTCACTTTATAAATTAGAATTCTTACATAAATGTGAAATGATAGCGATTTTTCTACTATTGCTATGGTTTAAAGGGATTATTAAATGCTTTATCAGCTTTGTATTTTCTTCCAAAAATTGATGGTTTTGGATTATAACATTCACCATTTTGGGTTGTTTTTTTAGGTAATGCGGAATATCCTGAAGTATAAGGTAAGCCACTGATGAACTTAAATTACAGTCCTGGTAACAGAGCAACATCTTAACCGTTATTCATGTTGCATTTTCTTTTTCACCATTTTATTTTGTTACTAAAATAACATTAATATTTACCTTTTTTTGTGGTTATAAAAAAGTCAGTAGCACACGGTTCAGTGATATCTTTGTGTATTTGTATAATTTCATGCCAAATTTTCTTATAAAATGGTATCTACCTTACAAAGATTTTGCCCAGAACCTTTCTGAGTTAAAATAAAAACCACCTTCTGTGGCTTCTCCAAAATTCTTCACTGCAACAATTTTAAATCTGCAGGAGGATCAACTGAATGTCACATGCCACAATACAGGCAGAATGTAACTTATGTGCCAAAAAAGAAAAAGAAAAAAATACCTTTTTCTGTTAGCAATTTCTAATTTAATTGTATTGTGGTCAGAATTGATGAACTGTGTCTTTGGTTTTGTGGCCCAGAATATGGTCTATCTTAATGTTCTCTTTGTACTTAATAATAATATATATGCTGCTATCGTTGGGTGGAGTGTTTTGCAAATATCAATTAGGTCAAGTTGGCCGATAGTGTTCAAGCTTTATATCTATATTATTTTGCCAGGGCTTCTATAACGAAGTACCACAAATACTATCTTAAACTGATACTAGGGTTTTGTCAGGGTCATTTCCTATGAAGGTACTAGGGAAGGATCTGTTTCAGGTCTCTATCCTAGCTTTTGGTAATTCCTACTCTTTTGGGAGCATAACTCCAAATTTCACATGGTGTTATCCTTGTGTGCATGTCTCTGTGTCCAAATTTCCACTTTTTATAATCCAGTCCAGTCATACTGGATTAGGAGTCTTTTTCTACTCCAGTGTGACCTCAACATAACTAATAACATCTGTAATGACCTTATTACCAAATAGGGTTACATTCTGAAATATAGAGGGTTAGGACTTCATCACATAAATTTTTGGGAATATAATTCAACCCATAACAACAGTTTTATTTTCTGTGCACTTTGGCATATATTTTTGAGAGAAAAGTATTGGAATCTTTAACTCTAGTTATGGATTTGTCTATTTCTGCATCTAATGGTAGGTCCATCATATTTTGCCTCGTGTACTTTGAAGCTTTGTTCTTTGTCTTCTCATGAATTAACTTCTTTATTGTTATAAAATAATTATTTATCTTTGCAGTATGTTTTGTTCTGAAGTTGACTGTTAAATTTTAATATAGACACTCAAGGTTTCTTTTGGTTTGTGTTAGTGTCTGTCTATCTATCTATCTATCTATCTATCTATCTATCTATCTATCTATCTATCTATATCTATTTATCTATCTATCATCTGTCTACCTATCGTCTATTTTCATATCTGGATTTAAGAGGCATGGATTCCTGGAAATGTCTTGTGACACAGTTCTGTAAAGAGTTAGTACACAACGTTTCAGTGTATGCACTCCTCTCTATGTGAAGAAATCTACCAACTTCGCTTAGGAGCCTCATCTGTTATTCTGAGGCAGACAGTACATGTGATGTATAAAGAAAAGACCTGTGAAGTCACATAAGATGTCTTCCTCTTTCTGCTTCTTAATTGTGTACACCTTGAGGTTACTAGTAAAGTCTGGTAGTGAGTAACATCTCTGTTTTGTGAGAGTTTTGATAACTAATCCTTTGTATTTGCTCATATACTTAAATATCAACCAAAAGAATAACTTTAAATTTTCTGTAACATTTTTATTTCAAGGTCCCATTTTCCTTGGTAGTAGCTGAGGTAAAATGTGCAGAGAGTGATAGAGGAACATAAACTTGCCAATTAAAGATTTATTACCCACTTCAGATTGAAAATGTATGCATAATTAATCTAAACTGGTAATAGTAATTTTATTCAAGGTTCTAATCCTTATTGAGTCTGTTACTCTGTTCCCTTGTCTAAATTCTATCATGGCTTCTGGAGGTAGGAGGAAGTTTAACGTGTCCTCACTGGGATGAGGAAGGGGTGATTTTTCTACATGAGGGTTCCCTGCCATCAATCTGGTTTTCTCTCTCATCTTGCCCAGTGTATGTGCATTTGTTGACATGTGTTATTGTGTTTTGGTCTAGTAACACTCATTTTGTGGTCACTTTCCAGGGTTAGTGACTAGGGGGTGGTTGTTTTCATCTGCTGACCTGACTTCATCTTGGAACCTGCTATTCCGGCAGGTTCTCTGAGACCAGCCATGAATCACCTCATCCCTTGCCAAAATGGCCCTATATGAGGCCCACTGGCTTCAACTCAGCTATATTTCTTGTCCAGAGAACATGTGAATGCTTGAAGATTTTTCTCTATCTATGGAACCAAAGGAGTCTCTGTGGGAGGGATGCTTTCTTCAACCATCTTTCTACCCAGATGTTCCCCAAATAATTTCTATTTTGGTGCAGTTGTTCCAAACTGTGGCAGATGATTTTGTCTCAGAATCTCTAATGGTAACCAGTGGGACAAACCTGTCTAATTTCAGCTAAACTTTCTCATGCTTTGATGTCATTGTCTCTTACTAAATGTTCTCTGAGGCAGTAATAAGGAGCCTGGCATCCCACCTTTTTCTCTGGTCTTGGCACCTCCTACACACTTCAACTTGTCTTGACCATCTCCTTTTTTGCTCAGTTGAAGGAAATTATTTATGACATAAACTTTTTCTTTTTTATTCCATGACCTTCTTTTGAACCCATTATCAGCTTTCTAGTGCAATAGACCTCAAAGCTAATACCTAATATTTTTTTTCTTCTGATTAAAATTATGTCAATAGATACATAGGTAAGGAGACTATTCCTGAGTGGTATATGCCCCTAGAAATACAAACAAACCTATAAGTGAGATAAAGTTTAGAATTCATAAAGGGAATATCTATAAAGGTACATTGGTGTTTTGGGAGAAACAAGGTGAAAATATTTTTAGCCTAGAGCTTTTTGGATGTTTGAAAATATGGTGCTACAAAAACTTAAATTGGGCTCAACAATTCTGGAGACTTCTATCTAAATCAAAAGACATTTTGATAGCTTATGGATTTTATTCTTCCCTGCAACTGTTGGAAACCATAGATTTGAAAGAAATTTCACACAGATATGATTATCACAGCATCGATAAACTGTTTCCTCTATAGAACAGCAACAGAAAAGTCAATGTTCTGTGAGACCAGGTTCTTCGACATTAAGAGATATCAGTGGCCAGTATGAGAAAGCCAACCTCAAAACATGGGATATTATAGATGATAAATGGTTCATCAGGAAGTCTCACCAACACTAAATTTATCAAATTTCTTAAATTTAAATTATATGTTTTTATATTGAATGACTTGAAATAAGTTTTTGTCTTTTCTCCACTATTTTTAATTTAATAAGAAAATATAGCTATGTCAACTAAAATGTTGCCACCTGAAGCAATAGTTTCCATCCTTTCCCAATTGCACCTCTTATCAGTAGAATACTTTTAAAAAAATGCATCTCTGGCCAGGCATGGTGGCTCATGCCTATAATCTCAACATTTTGGGAGGTTGAGGAAGGTGGATCATTTGAGGCCAGGAATTGATTACCAGCCTGGCCAACATGGTGAAACTCTATTTCTCAAAAAATTAGGTTGGCATGGTGGTACATGCTTGTAGTCCCAGCTACTCAAGAGTCTGAGGCACGAGGATTGCCTGAACCTGGGAGGTGGAGGTTGCAGTAAGCAGAGATTGCATCACTGCACTCCAGCCTGGGTGAGAGAGTGAGACTCTACCTTTAAAAACAAACAAAAACATGCATCTCCAAATTATGTTATTTTTATTTATTTTAAAGTTATATAATGAGTGATTGTACATTATAAAAGTATACACAAATAAAAATTCAAAGCATAAATAAAAATAAAATAAATAATATTTAAAAATTAAAAATTTAAATGTCTAACAAACTTTTTGCTTTCACTGAAAATACTAGTTTCACTATTAATAGGTGTAGAATACATTTTATTTGAACAATTTGGATTAAGTGTTTATGATCCAGTTATTTGATGGTCTGATCCTAAGGTGACTTTATTTCAGTAGCTATTACAATAATAGGGGTTGTAGTTGATAAAGACAACTCACAAAACACCAAAATAAAAATAGATTGGCTGTGTTTATTTATCATGGAATTCATGAAAAACTCATGAATAAAACTATGAGTTTTGTAAGTTTTAAAATTAAAAAGAACTAAATTTTCACATTTCTTGATATTAATACATATTTTTGGCATGTCAATTAAGAATTGTCATTCCAAAAAATGGTCATTTCATATTAAAACAAAATAGTTGTAAAATCTTCTTAGCCTTTTTATTTGCAGAATTTCAAACAATATTTTTTTTTTTTTAAATTTTTATTGGATTATAGGTTTTGGGGTACATGAGCAGAGCATGCAAGACAGTTGCGTAGGTACACACATGGCAGTGTGCTTTGCTTTACTTCTCCCCTTCACCCACATTTGGCATTTCTCCCCAGGCTATCCCTCCCCACCTCCCCCTCCCACTGGCCCTCCCCTTTTCCCCCCAATAGACCCCAGTGTTTAGTACTCCCCTTTCTGTGTCCATGTGTTCTCATTTTTCATCACCCACCTATGAGTGAGAATATGCGGTGTTTCATTTTCTGTTCTTGTGTCAGTTTGCTGAGGATGATGTTTTCCAGATTCATCCATGTCCCTACAAACGACACGAACTCATCATTTCTGATTGCTGCATAATATTCCATGGTGTATATGTGCCACATTTTTCCAATCCAGTCTATTATCAATGGGCATTTGGGTTGATTCCAGGTCTTTGCTATTGTAAACAGTGCTGCAATGAACATTCGTGTACATGTGTCCTTATAGTAGAACGATTTATAGTCTTTTGGATATATACCCAGTAATGGGATTGCTGGGTCAAATGGAATTTCTATTTCTAAGGCCTTGAGGAATCGCCACACTGTCTTCCACAATGGTTGAACTAATTTACACTCCCACCAACAGTGTAAAAGTGTTCCTTTTTCTCCACATCCTCTCCAGCATCTGTTGTCTCCAGATTTTTTAATGATCGCCATTCTAACTGGCGTGAGATGGTATCTCAATGTGGTTTTGATTTGCATCTCTCTGATGACCAGTGACGATGAGCATTTTTTCATATGTTTGTTGGCCTCATATATGTCTTCTTTCGTAAAGTATCTGTTCATATCCTTTGCCCACTTTTGAATGGGCTTGTTTGTTTTTTTCCTGTAAATCTGCTTGAGTTGTTTGTAAATTCTGGATATCAGCCCTTTGTCAGATGGGTAGACTGCGAAAATTTTTTCCCATTCTGTTGGTTGCCGATCCACTCTAGTGACTGTTTCTTTTGCCGTGCAGAAGCTGTGGAGTTTCATTAGGTCCCATTTGTCTATTTTGGCTTTTGTTGCCAATGCTCTTGGTGTTTTGTTCATGAAGTCCTTGCCTACTCCTATGTCCTGGATAGTTTTGCCTAGATTTCCTTCTAGGGTTTTTATGGTGCCAGGTCTTATGTTTAAGTCTTTAATCCATCTGGAGTTAATTTTAGTGTAAGGTGTCAGGAAGGGGTCCAGTTTCTGCTTTCTGCACATGGCTAGCCAGTTTTCCCAACACCATTTGTTAAACATGGAATCCTTGCCCCATTGCTTGTTTTTGTCAGGTTTATCAAAGATTGTATAGTTGTATGTATGTTGTGTTGCCTCCGGTGCCTCTGTTTTGTTCCATTGGTCTATATCTCTGTTTTGGTACCAGTACCATGCTGTTTTGATTACTGTAGCCTTGTAGTATAGTTTGAAATCCGGTAGTGTGATGCCCCCCGCTGTGTTCTTTTTGCTTAGAATTGACTTGGCTATGCGGGCTCTCTTTTGGCTCCATATGAAGTTCATGGTGGTTTTTTCCAGTTCTGTGAAGAAAGTCAATGGTAGCTTGATGGGGATAGCGTTGATTCTGTAAATTACTTTGGGCAGTATAGCCATTTTCACGATATTAACTCTTCCTAACCATGAACATGGAATGTTTCTCCATCTGTTTGTGTCCTCTCTGATTTCGTTGAGCAGTGGTTTGTAGTTCTCCTTGAAGAGGTCCCTTACGTTCCTTGTGAGTTGTATTCCAAGGTATTTTATTCTTTTTGTAGCAATTGCGAATGGTTGTTCGCTCTTGATTTGGCTTTCTTTAAGTCTGTTATTGGTGTAGAGAAAGGCTTGTGATTTTTGCACATTGATTTTATATCCTGAGAGTTTGCTGAAGTTGTTTATCAGTTTCAGGAGTTTTTGGGCTGAGGCGATGGGGTCTTCTAGGTATACTATCATGTCGTCTGCAAATAGAGACAATTTGGCTTCCACCTTTCCTATTTGAATACCCTTTATTTCTTTTTCTTGCCTGATTGCTCTGGCTAGAACTTCCAGTACTATATTGAATAGGAGTGGTGAGAGAGGGCATCCTTGTCTAGTACCAGATTCCAAAGGGAATGCTTCCAGTTTTAGCCCATTCAGTATGATATTGGCTGTTGGTTTGTCATAAATAGCGTTTATTACTTTGAGATATGTTCCATCGATACCGAGTTTATTGAGGGTTTTTAGCATAAAGGGCTGTTGAATTTTGTCAAATGCCTTCTCTGCGTCAATTGAGATAATCATGTGGTTTTTGTTTTTGGTTCTGTTTATGTGGTGAATTACGTTTATAGACTTGTGTATGTTGAACCAGCCTTGCATCCCTGGGATGAATCCTACTTGATCATGATGAATAAGTTTTTTGATTTGCTGTTGCAATCGGCTTGCCAATATTTTATTGAGGATTTTTGCATCTATGTTCATCATGGATATTGGCCTGAAGTTTTCTTTTCTCGTTGGGTCTCTGCTGGGTTTTGGTATCAGGATGATGTTGGTCTCATAAAATGATTTGGGAAGGATTCCCTCTTTTTAGATTGTTTGAAATAGTTTTAGAAGGAATGGTACCAGCTCCTCCTTGTGTGTCTGGTAGAATTCGGCTGTGAACCCATCTGGACCTGGGCTTTTTTTGTGAGGTAGGCTCTTAATTGCTGCCTCAACTTCTGCCCTTGTTATTGGTCTATTTATAGTTTCAGCTTCCTCCTGGTTTAGGCTTGGGAGGACACAGGAGTCCAGGAATTTATCCATTTCTTCCAGGTTTACTAGTTTATGTGCATAGAGTTGTTTGTAATATTCTCTGATGATGGTTTGAATTTCTGTGGAATCTGTGGTGATTTCCCATTTATCATTTTTTATTGCATCTATTTGGTTGTTCTCTCTTTTATTTATAATCAATCTGGCTAGTGGTCTGTCTATTTTGTTGATCTTTTCAAAAAACCAGCTCTTGGATTTATTGATTTTTTGAAGGGTTTTTTGTGTCTCAATCTCCTTCAGCTAAGCTCTGATCTTAGTAATTTCTTGTCTTCTGCTGGGTTTTGAGTTTTTTTGATCTTGCTCCTCTAGCTCTTTCAATTTTGATGATAGGGTGTCAATTTTGGATTTCTCCATTCTCCTCATATGGGCACTTATTGCTATATACTTTTCTCTAGAGACTGCTTTAAATGTGTCCCAGAGGTTCTGGCACGTTGTGTCTTCGTTCTCATTGGTTTTGAAGAACTTCTTTATTTCTGCCTTCATTTCGTTGTTTACCCAGTCAACATTCAAGAGCCAGTTGTTCAGTTTCCATGAAGCTGTGCGGTTCTGGGTCGGTTTCTGAATTCTGAGTTCTAAGTTGATTGCACTATGGTCTCAGAGGCTGTTTGTTATGATTTCAGTTGTTTTGCATTTGTTGAGCAGTGCTTTACTTCCAATTATGTGGTCAATTTTCGAGTAGGTGTGATGTGGTGCTGAGAAGAATGTGTATTCTGTGGATTTGGGGTGGAGAGTTCTGTAAATGTCCACCAGGTTTGCTTGCTCCAGGTCTGAGTTCAAGCCCTGGGTATCCTTGTTGATTTTCTGTCTGGTTGATCTGTCTAGTATTGACAGTGGAGTGTTAAAGTCTCCCACTATTATTGTGTGGGAGTCTAAGTCCTTCTGTAAGTCATTAAGAACTTGCCTTATGTATCTGGGTGCTCCTGCGTTGGGTCCATATATGTTTAGGATCGTTAGCTCTTCTTGTTGTATCGATCCTTTTACCATTATGTAATGGCCTTCTTTGTCTCTTTTGATCTTTGTTGCTTTAAAGTCTATTTTATCGGAGATGAGAATTGCAACTCCTGCTTTTTTTTTGCTTTCCATTTGCTTGGTAAATCTTCCTCCATCCCTTTATTTTGAGCCTTTGTGTATCCTTCCATGTGAGATGGGTTTCCTGGATACAGCACACTGATGGGTTTTGGATTTTTATCCAATTTGCCAGTCTGTGTCTTTTGATTGGTGCATTTAGTCCATTTACATTTAGGGTTAATATTGTTATGTGTGAATTTGATACTGCCATTTTGATTCTAAGTGGCTGTTTTGCCTGTTAGTTGTTGTAGATTCTTCATTATGTTGAAGCTCTTTAGCATTCAGTGTGATTTTGGAATGGCTGGTACTGATTGATCCTTTCTATGTGTAGTGCCTCTTTCAGGAGCTCTTGTAAAGCAGGCCTGGTGGTGACAAAATCTCTGAGTACTTGCTTGTTCGCAAAGGATTTTATTCTTCCTTCACTTCTGAAGCTCAGTTTGGCTGGATATGAAATTCTGGGTTGAAAGTTCTTTTCTTTAAGAATGTTGAATATTGGCCCCCACTCTCTTCTGGCTTGTAGTGTTTCTGCCGAGAGATCTGCTGTGAGTCTGATGGGCTTCCCTTTGTGGGTGACCCGACCTTTCTCTCTGGCTGCCCTTAGTATTCTCTCCTTTATTTCAACCCTGTTGAATCTGACGATTATGTGCCTTGGGGTTGCTCTTCTTGCGGAATATCTTTGTGGTGTTCTCTGTATTTCCTGCAATTGAGTGTTGGCTTGTCTTGCTAGGTGGGGGAAATTTTCCTGGATGATGTCCTGAAGAGTATTTTCCAGCTGGGATTCATTCTCTTCGTCCCCTTCTGGTACACCTATCAAACGTAGGTTAGGTCTTTTCACATAGTCCCACATTTCTTGGAGACTTTGTTCATTCCTTTTTGCGCTTTTTTCTCTGATCTTGGTTTCTCGTTTTATTTCATTGAGTTGGTCTTTGACTTCTGATATTCTTTCTTCTGCTTGGTCAATTCGGCTATTGAAACTTGCGTTTGCTTGGCGAAGTTCTCGTATTGTGTTTTTCAGCTCCTTTAATTCATTCATATTCCTCTCTAAGGTATCCATTCTTGTTATCATTTCCTCGAATCTTTTTTCAAATCATTTTTCAAGGTTCTTAGTTTCTTTGCATTGGTTTAATACATGATCTTTTAGCTCACAAAAGTTTCTCATTATCCATCTTCTGAAGTCTAATTCCGTCATTTCATCACAGTCATTCTCCGTCCAGCTTTGTTCCCTTGCTGGTGAGGAGTCTTGGTCCTTTCTAGGAGGCGATGTGTTCTGGTGTCGGGTGTTTTCCTCCTTTTTGCGCTGGTTTCTTCCCATCTTTGTGGATTTGTCCGCTGGTCGTCTGCGTAGTTGCTGACTTTTCGTTTGGGTCTCTGAGTGGACACCCAGAATGTTGATGATGAAGTATTTCTGTTGCTTGGTTTTCCTTCTACCAGTCTAGCCCCTTCACTGTACGACTGTTGAGGTCCACTCCAGACCCTGCTTGTCTGGGGTACAGCTCTAGTAGCCGTGGCACAGCGAGGGATGCTACCAGTTTCTTTTTCTGCTCTCTTTGTCCCAGGATGATGCCTGCCTAATGACAGTCTTTTGGATATAGAGGGGTCAGGGAGCTGCTTGAGGAGACAGTTTGTACTTTATAGGGGTTTAATTGCTGAGCTGTGCACTCTGTTGTTCATTCAGGGCTGTTAGGCTGCTATGTTTGATGCTGCTGCAACACAGCTCATTAAACAACCTTTTTTTTTTCTCAAATGCTCTGTGTTGAGGGGTTTGGGCTTTATTTTTGGATGTCCGATCAGGTGTCCTTCCCAGCTCAAAGGCAGACTAGCCACTGTTTGGCTGCCGAGGCTCCGCCCAGCTGTTGTGTGATTCGCGCTGTTCCTGCCGGCTCTGCTGTGGTCTCCGCCACGCCCTGCGGCGGAGTCTCTTTGTTGTAGTGTGTTGCCTCAGCAACGGCAGGCTGCGTCATCAGTGGGCGTGTATCTCAGTAGGGACGGGTTGCCTTGGCAACGGCTGGCTGCGTCAGCAGTGGGCGTGTATCTCAGTTGGGGCGGGTTGCCTCGGCAACGGCTGGCTGCCTCAGCAGTGGGCGTGTATATCAGTTGGGGCAGGTTGCCTTTGTAGTGGTGGACGCCCCTCCCCCACAGAGCGTCTCGGACCGTCTGCCCGGGATAGTTTGAAATCGCGGTTTTGTTCGTCCCACTGGGTATCCCAAACGATCTGTCCCTGCAATCCCCTGGGCTGGGCTACTGTGCAAGTCTCGTTCAGTCTCAAGTCCAGCCCTCTCAAGTCTCAGGTTGCCGGTTCAACAAGGCACCCAGACAAGCGCGCCCTGTGGGGATTGCTGGGTAGGGCCAGCCGCCGCTGCCCCGGCTGCCGGCTTCGCCAGGCAGACCTACTGCCTGGCGTCCCGTGTCTTTTTATACTTGGGTGTTTCCCCGTTCTGTGGGCAACAAAGATCAGTCTGGAAATGCAGCACTGACTCACCGTTTGCGAATTCAACGCGGGCTCCAATCCTGGGTTGTTCTCACAGCGCCATCTTGAGTCCCCTCCTTCAAACAATATTTAAAAATGGTTTCTAAATTTTGGGGGAGTGAATATATGAGAATTTTACATTATATACACATTCATTATTTTTAGCAATAAAATAATCTAGGAATGTAAACATTCCCAAGCATTCTTTTTTTTTTTTTTTAAGCAAGAAAATCACCTGGTTCACGTAATCCTAGCACTTTGGAGAATAAGGCAGGATGCTCACCTGAGGTCAGTAGTTTGAAATTAGCCTGGGCCACATGGTGAAACCTCGCCTCTATACTAAAAATACAAAAATTAGCCAGGCATAGTGACACATGTCTGTAATCCCAGATACTCAGGAGGTTGAGGCAGGAGAATCTCTTGAACCCAGGAGGCAGAGGCTGCATAAGCCAAGATCGCACCACTGCACTCCAGATTGGGGTATAGAGTGAAACACTGTCTCAAAAAAAAAAAGAGAAAAGAAAATCACCTAAGAATCTAAGCATTCACAAGCATTCATTTTCAAAATGCTCTATTTTATTGATTGGTCTCTTGCTGGTTAAAACAGCAGCTTGACCATGAAGAGACTTATTAAATATGTTTATTTTGTTAAAAAATTTGCTTGATATAGATTACTTTGTCCATCAAAGATGAACAATTTTGAAAGTTGTTTTTTTTGGTAAAAGAATGTTCCTTTACACTTACTTAAGTTGATAAATCTTTTTTTTTTTTTAATTTTTTATTGGATTATAGGTTTTGGGGTACATGAGCAGAGCATGCAAGACAGTTGCCTAGGTACACACATGGCAGTGTGCTTTGCTTTTCTTCTCCCCTTCACCCACATTTGGCATTTCTCCCCAGGCTATCCCTCCCCACCTCCCCCTCCCACTGGCCCTCCCCTTTTCCCCCCAATAGACCCCAGTGTTTAGTACTCCCCTTTCTATGTCCATGTGTTCTCATTTTTCATCACCCACCTATGAGTGAGAATATGTGGTGTTTCATTTTCTGTTCTTGTGTCAGTTTGCTGAGGATGATGTTCTCCAGATTCATCCATGTCCCTACAAATGACACAAATTCATCATTTCTGATTGCTGCATAATATTCCATGGTGTATATGTGCCACATTTTTCCAATCCAGTCTATTATCAATGGGCATTTGGGTTGATTCCAGGTCTTTGCTATTGTAAACAGTGCTGCAGTGAACATTCGTGTACATGTGTCCTTATAGTAGAACGATTTATAGTCTTTTGGATATATACCCAGTAATGGGATTGCTGGGTCAAATGGAATTTCTATTTCTAAGGCCTTGAGGAATCGCCACACTGTCTTCCACAATGGTTGAACTAATTTACACTCCCACCAACAGTGTAAAAGTGTTCCTTTAGTTAACCTGTTATGTTAGAAAGAATTTTCTAGTCACTTCTCATGTCATTACAGAATATTATAAATATCCTACTATTTAATATTTTTGTTTTTATAAACATTATAACATTCCAAAGCAAGTGACTATGATAGATCACAAAGCCTGTCAGTCAACGAATCTGGAATTTCATCAAACTGTCTCTGATGAAATTTATTCCCCCAGGTTACTTCACAGCAGAGTGCCTCGATCAACCCATGTATTACATATGACTCAAGTTATCTTTTTATTTTTAGGCAAGGAAACCATAATTAAAAAATTAAAATCCCAGTGGATTATTATAACTGAAAGTATCCATTATTTGGAGATCACAGTACTAAAGTGGCAGTTCTCAAAGTAGTGTATATTTAGTGTATATAAGAATAATCAAGAAAGAATATTAAAATGCAGATTTCTAGGGTCCATCCAAAGAGATTTTAATAGGTCTCAAGTATAACTTGAAAATCTGTAATTTTATCAATCATATTAGATATTTCAAATGCAGCTCCTTAGTAGAAAACCCTTTGAGAAACCCAAGCTAGAGTAATTTTTAAAAAATATTTTTTATGGAGAGGTGAACGCCGAGCCCGAGAGCCCGCCGCCTGTGCCAGGATGGAGTTCGTCAAGTGCCTAGGCCACCCGGAGGAGTTCTACAACCTGGTGCGCCTCCGCATTGGGAGCAAGCGGAAGGTGATGCCCAAGATGGACCAGGACTCGCTCAGCAGCAGCCTGAAAACTCGCTACACGTATCTGAATCAGACGAGTCGCAGTTTCGCAGCTGTTATCCAGGTGCTGGATGGGGAAATGTGCAATGCAGTGTGCATATTTTATCTGGTCCTCCGAGCTCTGGACATGCTGGAAGATGACATGACCATCAGTGTGGAAAAGAAGGTCCCGCTGTTACACAACGTCCACTTCCACTCTTTCCTTTACCAGCCAGACTGGCGGTTCATGGAGAGCAAGGAGAAGGACAGCCAGGTGCTGGAAGACTTCCCAACGATCTCCCTCGAGTTTAGAAATTTGGCTGAGAAATACCAAACGGTGATCGCTGACATTTGCCGGAGAATGGGAACTGGGATGGCAGAGTTTTTGAATAAGCATGTGACCTCTGAACAGGAGTGGGACAAGTACTGCCACTATGTTGCTGGGCTGGGAGGAATTGGCCTTTCCCGTCTCTTCTCGGCCTCAGAGTTCGAAGACTCCTTAGTTGGTGAAGATACAGAACGTGCCAACTCCATGGGCTTGTTTCTGCAGAAGACAAACATCATTTGTGACTATCTGGAAGACCAGCAAGAAGGAAGAGAGTTTTGGCCTCGAGGTTTGGAGCAGGTATGTTAAGAAGCTTGGGGATTTTGCCAAGCCGGAGAATATTGACTTGGCCATGCAGTGCCTGAATGAACTTATAGCCAACGCGCTGCACCACATCCCAGAAGTCATCACCTACCTTTCGAGACTCAGAAACCAGAGCGTGTTTAACTTCTGTGCTATCCCACAGGTGATGGCCATTGCCACTTTGGCTGCCTGTTACAATAACCAGCAGGTGTTCAGAGGGGTAGTGAAGATTCAGAAAGGGCAAGCAGTGACCCTGATGATAGATGCCACCAACATGCCAGCTGTCAAAGCCATCATCTCCACCATCCTGACGCAGAATCTTCCCAACTGTCAGCTGATCTCCCGAAGCCACTACTCCCCCATCTACCTGTCCTTCGTCATGCTCTTGGCTGCCCTGAGCTTGCAGTACCTGACCACACTCTCCCAGGTCACGGAAGACTATGTTTAGACTGGAGAACACTGATCTCAAATCTGTCAGGAAGCTGAAGTTCACCATGAAATGGATTTACTTTTTTTCTTCAAGGATGGATGTTGGCTTCTACTTTCTTTCCTTTTACTTTAATCCCTAAAAGAACTCTGTGTGGCTGGGACCTTTAGGAAACTGAAATGCAGTTGAGAAGAATATAAACACAAAAGGAAAAAGAAAGGGTGGCTCACCGCAGCAACCTGTGCTTGGGGGAGGTGATGACTGTGCTGCTTGTGGCTCATGGCAGAGCATTCTGTGCCACGCGTTAGTTGAAATGGCTGCGTATGGGACTGTCATGAGGTCTTATTTAGTGTGATCCTGGCTAGAAAATTAATTAAAGTAATTTGAAGCAAAAAAAAAATATTCCTTATGGTAGCTTCCTTGGTTTAAGATTGTCGGCACATCAAAGTTCAGTTTGAGATTGCCTAAGTACTCAAGAAATAAAATGCAGCAAACAAGTAATGGCTCATTAATATATTTAATTAGAGAGCTATAATTAGTAGATAAAATTGTCAACATAAATATTACCAGCATGTAACCATCTAATTTGTTCATATTAGTTAATGGATTATATCCTAGATGTCAGATAAGGACCCAATCCTGTAACCTCTTAAGATAAAATTTCCTCAAGTTTCCCCCTTGAAGGAATGCATTTTAGTTAGGCTGCCCCACCGCGGAGCAGGCTTCATATTCTATTACGCTCATGTAGCACCACTGGGATGGGAGGTTGAGTGGAGGTTTCATGAGGTGATTGCAAAAGGGGAGAGTGGCAGCACACTCAACTTCAAAGAGTAGAAAAGCTGAGCTGAGCGCTCTGAGATGTTTTGTTTCCTCGGGCCGTGCTCTGTGTCTGTGTGCATTGTGACCTTATGACTCCACCTCTTCTGGCTGCTGCTACAGTGGAGGCCTGGATCCTGGCCCTTCCCTGTAACTTAACATGCCTGTCACCATCAGGCAACCCTCTGAACTCTGGTAACCTGCTCTCCCATTGACAGACAGCCTGTCCTCAGATATCCCAATAATGATGAGTAACAGAGGTGGTTGTAGACTTCTTTACTTCCCATTGCTGAGTCAGGGCTTTCCTGCTTCCTCTTGGGCAGGTCTAGCCTTGCTCTCTTGGCAGGGCACCAACTTTTGCTGATCGTTCTCCAGTTCACCATGTAACTGATGCCAAAGTTGTGGTGTACTCTGCCAGCAGAGCCCTGGGATTACTGCCACCTTCAGAGAGGTTCCTTGCCACCTCCACCACTATGGTTGCTTCTGACTAAACTCAGTCTTCTGCTATGCTAGAGCTCAAGATGGTGCCCTTCTCCTGAGGAGAAACAGGGGTGAGGAGGGAGAAGGCTTGCTCCTAGGTGTTGCCATTGGAGCTTTTCTTGCATTCTCCAAAAAAGTGCTGTCAGATCCCAGGAAAACTTAGAAGAAATGGATAAATTCCTAGATATAGGTAACCTACCAAGGTTGAGCCATGAAGAAATCCAAAACCTGAGTAGACCAAAAAGAAATAACAAGATCGAAGCCATAGTAGAATGTCTCCCAGCGAAGAAAGGCCTTGAACTCTATGGCTTCACTGCTGAATTTTACCAAATATTTAAAGAAGAACTAATATCATTTCTATTCAAACTATTTTGAAAAATGTAGGAGGGAATACCTCTAGACTCATTCTATGAGGCAGTGTTACCCTGATACCAAAACCGGACAAAGAAAAAACACATCAAAAAACAAAAACAAAAACTACAGGCCAATATCTCACGAACATTGATATAAAGACTCTACAAAATACTAGCTCACCTAATTGAACAACATATTAAGAATATCATTCATTATATCAAGTGAGATTTATCCCAGGGATGCAAGGATGTTAAAACATATGCAAATCAATCAATGTGATATATCAACAGAATGAAGGATAAATACCATATAATCATTTCAATTGATGTTGAAAAAGTGTTTGATAAAATCCAGCATCCTTCATGAAAAAGACTCTCATAAAACTGGGTATAAGAGGAATATAACTCAAAAGAGTAAAGACCATACATGTTAGACCCATAGCTGGTATCATACTGAATAAGGAAAAACTGAAAGCTGTTCCTCTAAGATCTGGAAACAGACAAGGATGCTCACTTTCACCACTGTTACTTGACATAGTACTGGAAGTCCTAGCTAGAGGAATCAGACATGAGAAAGAAATAAAGGACATACAAGTTGGAATAAAATAAATCAAATTATCCTTGTTTGTAGGTATTATATTTGGAAAGTCTAACAATTCCACAAGAAAACTATTAGAACTGATGAATAATTTTAGTAAAGTTACAGGATATAAAATCAACATACAAAAATCAGCAACATTTCTATATGCCAACAGTGAGCAATATAAAAAAGAAAGTAGAAAAGTAATACCATTTACAATAGATGCAAATAAAATTAAATATCTAGAAATAAAATTAACCAAATAAATGAAAATCTTTATAATGAAAACTATAAAATATTGATAATAAATGTAAGAGGACACAAAAATAGAAAAATGTTGCACATTCATGGTTTGAAAGTATCAAAATTGTTAAAATGTCCATACTAATCAAAGCAATCTACAGATTCAATGCAATTGCTATTAAAATTCTAAGGGCATTCTACACAGAAACATAAAAAAAATCCTAAAATTTATATGGAACTGCAAAAGACCCCAAATAACCAAAGCTATCTTGAGCAAAAAGAACAAAACTTGGAGGAATCACATTACCTGACTTCAGATAATACTACAGAACTATGGTAATCAAAAAAGTATGGTACTGGCATAAAACAGGCATATAGATTAATGGAACAGAATAGAGAACCCAGAAACACATCCATGTGTGTAAAGTGAACTCATTTTTGACAAAGGTGCTAAGAATATACAAGACATTAAATGGTTCTGGGAAATCTGGATATCCACAGGCAGAAGAATGATCTGCCATATTCAAAAATCAAATCAAAATGGATTAAAGACATAAATTTAAGACTTGAAACTATATGAAACTATTAAAAGGAAACATTGGGGAAACTTTTCAGAATATTAATCTGGGCTAGATTTTTTTGAGTAATACCCCAAAAGCACAGACAACCAAAGCAAAATGAAATCACAAGTTAAAAAGCTTCTGCCCAGCAAAATGGACAATCAACAAAGTGAGGAGACAACCCACAGACAGGAGAAAATAGATGCAAACTAAACATCTGAAAAGGGGTTAATAGATAGAATATATAAGGAGGTCAAACAAGGCAATAGGAAGACAAATTAATAATTAATTGAAAGATGGGCAAAAGGTGTGAATGACAGTTCTCAAAAGAAGGCACACAAATGACCAACAGGTATATGAAAAGATGCTCAGCATCATTGATAATCAGAGAAATACAAATCAAAACTGCAATGAAATATCATCTCACCTGGTGGTATGGTTTGGCTCTGTGTCCCCACCCAAATCTCATCTTGAATTGTACTCCCATAATTCCTACATGTTGTGAAAGGGACCTGGTGGGAGGTAATTGAATCATGGGGGCATTTCCCCCATACTGTTCTTGCAGTAGTAAATAAGTCTCATCAGATTCATAAGGGGTTTCTACTTTTGCTTCTCTCTTATTCTCTCTCTTGCTGTTGCCACGTAAGAAGTGCCTTTTGACTTTCTCCATAATTTTGAGGCCTCCCTAGCCATGTGGAATTGCAAGTCCATTAAATCTCTCTTCATTTTCAGTCTTGGTTATGTCTTTATCAGCAGTGTAAAAATGGACTAATATTCTCAATTAAAATGATTTATATCCAAAAGAAAGTTGATAACAAATGCTGGTGAGGATGGTTAGAAAGGGTAACCTTTGTCATTGTTTGTGAGAATGTAAGCTAGTACAACCACTGTAAAGAACAGTATGCAAGTAGCTCAAAACACTAAAAATAGAACTACCATATAATCCAGCAAATCTCTTTCTAGATATATATGCCAAAGAGAGGAAATTGGTATATTAAAAAGTTATCTCCACTCCCATGTTTATTGCAGCATTATTCAAGTTTTGATTTGTATTGCTGATTATTCACAATAGCCAAGATTTGGTGTCTATCAAGGAATAAACGGATAAAGAAAATATGGTACGTATACACAGTGGAATACTATCCAGCCATAAAAAGAATGAGATCCCTTCATTTGCAATGACATGGATGGAACTGGAGGTCACTATGTTAAGTGAAATAAGCCAGGCACAGAAAGACACACTTCATCTCACTCATTTGTGGGAGATAAAAGTTAAAACAATTTAACTCATGGAAACAGAGGAGAACAATGGTTACTAGAAAATCAGAAAGATAGTGGGGGTGAGGAAGTGGGGGATGATTAATGGGAACAAATATACAGTTAGATAGAATGAAGATGATCAAGTATTTGATAAAAAAACAACAGACTGTAGTGACTATAGTCAACAATAATTTATTATAAATTTAAAAATAACTGAAAGAGTATAATTGGATGTTTGTAACACAAATAAATGAAAAATGCTTGAGGTGATGTATATCTCATTTGCCTTGATATAATTATTACACATCGTATCCTTGTATCAAAATAGCTTATGTTCCCTGTAAGTATATATAACTACTATGTACCCATAAAAATAAAAAGTAAAATTAAAAGAGATAATGAAACCATAAGCTTCAGACTGAGAGAAAATATGCTAAAGGACTCTTATTCAAAATATACAAAGAACTCAAAGCTTAACATCAAGAAAAAATCGAGCAATCCATTTAAAACATGAACTAAAGATCTTAACAGACACCTCACCAAAAAAGATATACAGATGGCAAATAACATGTGAAAAGATGCTCCAGATCATTTGTTGTCAAGGAATTGCAAATTAAAACAACAATTAGATACCATTATGTATTTATTAGAATTGCCAAAATTCAGAACACCAACACCAAATGCTGGCAAGGATGTAGATCAACATGAAGTCGTATTCATTGCAAATGGGAATGCAAAAACCTTGTATAGCCACTTTGGAAGACAGTTTGTCAGTTTCTTACAAAACGAAACATATTTTTACAATAAGGCCAAGCAGTCATGCTCCTTGATATTTACCCAATGGAGTTGAAAACTTACGTCTATGGAAAAACTTGCATGTGGATGTTTATAGTAGCTTTATTCATAATTGACAAAAATAGGAAGCAACCAAGATGACCTTATTTAGTGCTAAGAAGATAGGAGCTAACAAGCCATGAAAAGACATGGAGGAAACTTAAATCTTATTACTAAGTAAAAGAGGCCAGTTTTAAAAAGATAAGTATTGTATGATTCCAACTATACGATGTTCTGGAAAAGGCAAAACTATGGAAACAGTAAAAGTATCAGCAGTTGCCAGGGTTTGAGGGAGGGAGGGATGAATAGGTAAAGTACAGAGGATTTTCAGGGCAGTGAAACTATTATGTATGACACTACAGTGGTGGGTACATGTCAAAACTTTCAGGATGGATAACACTGAGAGAACCTTAGTATACACTATGGTTTTTGGGTAATAATGATGTGTTAATATAGGTTCATTACTTGTAGCCAATGGATCTCTCTGGTGGAGAGTGTTGATTATGGAGTAGTCTAGGCATGTGTGGAGACAAGGGGCAGATGGGAAATCTCTTTACTTTCCGCTCAATTTTGCTATGAACTTAAAACTTCTCTAAAAATAAAGTCTGTTAAAATATGTATCATTAAGATTCTTTGACAGAAATAAGTTTGGTTTTGCTGATTCTTACTAATCTGAGCAACTGGCACATACTCTTAATTGTTGTAAGAGCTATTTAGAATGTGAGAGGTATTTGATACTAGTCTGTCCTCAACTTTCAAGTCAAGTCATTCATTTTTGAGCAAAACAAAAGTTTTATTCAAAACTTTATTACATGAATATTGTAGAAATCAATGTTAAAGCCATTTACCCCCCCCTTTAATTTTTTTTTGGTTTAAGGTAGATAATATAATTTATAAATCCATTAGCTATGCACAGATAGATTGCAATTTATTTTGCTAAGCTGTAAACCAGGGTCTACTACAACCCCTGTAAGTTGTGGGGCCCCCACCCTTCTCTCCAGGTATTGAGAGTATACTCTGTGATCATACAGTTTATGGGCCAAGTGAGAGCACCAGTGCCTAGTGATTTATTAAATATTAGTCAAGTTAATTTTGTTTCTTATTTTTAAAATAAAAGGAATTAGAATTTTTGATATTTTCTTATACTCCTATAAATCATCTTTCTTATCTCTTAATGAGCACAAGTACAGAGAAAAGAGGAAGCAAATGTGGCTGAGAGATTAAGCAAACTAAGATTGGAGAAAAATAACTGAAAGAAGAGTATAGAGGAGAGTGTGGGAGGAAGAAAGATATAAATAGTGTAATCAATTTTAAGAAGGAGTTTTTCTGTGAAAAGAAAGTAAATAAATGTTGCAATAGCTTGGGTGTGAGGATATTTTGTTTTTAAAGAAGTGTGAGATATACATATGTATGCATGCATATGTCTTCTATCTAAGTAAACTTTCTGAAAGCAGTCTTAGCTTCCAATTGGTTCTCTGTTGCTTGTGCCATAGTGTTACAGAGAGAGTCAATGAAGACAGTAGACAGGAACATCCCCTCCTTTTTTTTTTTTATTTTGAGACGGGGTCTCACTCTGTTGTTTAGGCTACAGTGCTATGGTACTGTGTCAGCTCACTGAAACCTCTGCATCCCTGCTCAAGTGATCCTCTCACCTCAGCCTCCTGAGTAGCTGGGACTACAGGAATGCACCACTACGCTCAGCTAACTTTTGGCATTTTTTGTAGAGACAGAGTTTCACTATGTTGTCCAGGCTGGTCTGGAACTCCTGAGCTCAAGCCATCTACTCACCTCAGCCTCCCGAAGTGCTGGGTATACAGGTGTGAGCCACTGTGCCTGGCAGGAATACCATTCTGATAGATAAATTTCAATTTCAAATGATAGGCTTTCTTGTGTATTCTGATTTTTCTTTGTGTACTTAAAATTTTCAGAGAAATTATTCTTTTGCTACACCCTTCAGGGCAATATTCCCAGATTCAAGAGCAACTTGGAAAACAAGTAACAAGTATCTTCCTCTACACCAATAGCATAGTTGATATTACCATGACTGTGGCATGATCTCAGGAACATGCCATTATGATTGCTTAACTACTGCTAGAAATAATAGTTTATTAGAGAAACCTTGGAAGATAATCTAAGCAATGCCATTCAGGACATAGGCACAGGCAAAGATTTTATGATGAAGACACCAAAAGCATTTGCAACAAAAGAAAATTTGGCAAATGGAATCTAATTAAGGAGCTTCTGCACAGCAAAAGAAAGTATCAGCAGAGTAAACAGACAACCAACAGAATGGGAGAAAATGTTTGCAAACTATGCATCTGACAATAGTGTAATATCTAGCATCTATAAGGAACTTAAGAAGAAGAAAAGCAAACAGTCCCATTGAAAAGTGGGCAACGAACATGAACAGGCAGTTTTCAAAAGAAGACATGCAAGTGGCCAACAAACATGAAAAAAAAAGCTCAACATTACTGATCATTAGAGAAGTGCAAATCAGAACCACAGTGAGTTACCGTCTCACACCAGTCAGAATGGCTGCTACTAACAAGTCAGCAAATAACAGATACTGGTGAGGTTGTGGAGAAGGAATGCTTATACACTGTGGGAGTATAAGTTACTTTAGCCATTGTGGAAGACAGTGTGGCAATTCCTTCAAGACTTAAAGACAGAAATATTGTTTGATCCTGTAATCCCATTACTCAGTATACACCCAAAAGAATATAAATTATTCCATTATAAAGACATACACATGTTCATTGCAGCACTATTCATGAGAGCAAAGACATGGAATCAGCCTAAGTGTCCATCAATGGTAGACTAGATAAGGAATATGTTGTGCATATACAATATGGAATACTATGTAGTCATAAAAAAGAACAAAACCCTGGAGGTCATTATCCTTAGCAAACTAACACAGGAACAGAAAACCAAACACCACATATTTTCACTTGTAAGTGGGAACTAAACGATGAGAACACATGGACACATAGAGGAGAACAACACACACTGGAGCCTATGGGAGGTTGGAGGGTGGAAGGAGGGAGAGGATCAGGAAAAACAACTAGTGGTTACTTAGTTTAATACCTGGGTGATGAAATAATCTGTGTGACAATCCCTGATGACACAAGTTTACCTATGTAGCAAACCTAAACTTGTAGCCCCCAACCCTGAACTTAAAATAAAATTTAAAAAAGAAGAAATAGTAGTTTATGTTGGCAGACTCTTTTCAATAGTAAAGTAACAACATGAAATAGCCCTTTTCATGATTCGATGGTCTGGGGGCATATTTCAACTAATGCCAGTGAAACTGACAGGAGATGTTGCTATGCAGAAGCAGAAAGAAGTCATCTTGAGATTCTTTCCTGTGGAGGTAGATGAGTTTTACAATTGCTGTAATTTTTCTAGGTTAAAATCATTGCTTCTGTGTTTTAGCTACAAAATTTAGGTCTGTACTTTGTTTATTCACTTTGATTGGTCCAAAACTGTGCATAGACACTCTGGAAGACTCCATGCAGCCATTTAGAGTTACTAAGAAAGCTCACATGATGTATATTTCATTCAAGAGAATATTGACAGGTTATACAAATTCAGCACCAACTTGCATCATATGCTAAAATAGAAATTAAACCTGCAATTTTAGTCATTGTGAGATCTATAAATTGCTTCACGGATATTTCAAAATGCTTCATAGTACCGTGAAAAATACACCAATTATTATACTGTAGCGATATGTATTGGATAGAAGATCACCATTTATTGCTTTGTCAGTAAGAAAAAGGATAAAAAATCGACATGATAATAGAACTAATCTATAACTTGAGAAATAGCTTCTGAAACCCATGAATTATACTTTGTATAACTTGTTTTTATTTCTCTTTCACCTATTGTTTAATATTAACAGTTAGTGAATATCACCAAAAGAAGCCAAAGGGGAGGAGAAAAAAATAGAAAAGAAGTTTAATTAATAGCAAATGGAAAAATGTATTTCTATTTAGATATACTTACTTCCATATAAAGAATATACTAAGCATGCCTTTATGTGTTTATGTCAAAATTATTAAAATTTTCAAAATTCTAAGACCACTCATTGTGATTTTATAATACATATTTAAATGTAATAAAAGATATTACAACAAGTGTATCTCTGTACAATTAACTGTTTTACTAGTCCCCATCTGCTGGCCTAGTGATTTTAAACAGCATTCAAAGCAGCCAAAATCCAAGGACAAACTAAGAGCAACAGATCCCTTCTTGAAGTTTATTTTCATGTGATATAACCGGAAGCTAAGACTAAATCTCACCTCATTGAATTGTTATTGCATATTCAAAACCATTGCCTTAACAGAACATCAAACAGTAGTGACTGAGAATAAGGGCACGGTAAGCTGCTCTCAAAACCTGAAGTATAAGTCTATTAAGAGTAATGCATAATAGATGATATTAGCCAAGAAAGGGATTCTAAATGTGTTGCTGAGAGACTTGGGTTTACTGTAGTATAGAATCAAGCAGGCATGAATGAAATGTGAATGTAACTTTAAAAAGCTGAAATCTCAATCAGCTGTATTCTATACCAGCTAAAGGTAAATGTTAAGAATGATGTTCTCCAGATTCATCCATGTCCCTACAAATGACACAAACTCATCATTTCTGATTGCTGCATAATATTCCATGGTGTATATGTGCCACATTAACATCATTCTCAGCAAACTGACACAAGAACAGAAAATGAAACACCACATATTCTCATTCATAGGCGGGTGATGAAAAATGAGAACACATGGACACAGGAAGGGGAGTACTAAACACTGGGGTCTATTGGGGGGAAAAGGGGAGGGCCAGTGGGAGGGGGAGGTGGGGAGGGATAGCCTGGGGAGAAATGCCAAATGTGGGTGAAGGGGAGAAAGGAAGCAAAACACACTGCCATGTGTGTACCTATGCAACTGTCTTTCATGTTCTGCACATGTACCCCCAAACCTAAAATGCAATAAAAAATTTTAAAAAAAAGGTAAATGTTATTGACAGATAGGGATTAGTTTTGCTGAAAACCTAGAAAAGAAGAATTCAATCTTTTTGTTCATCATCACGCTGAAAAGGAAGAGTCCTAACAGCTACATAGGTGTTCTGACCTTGCACATGTGCCTCTGTATCAGGAGTGGATGCTTTAGCTAACCCAGCTCAGTGGCTCATCAAGGTGTGTATCCTCTTAGTTTGCTTCTACAATTGTTAAGCAAAAGTTTGTGGATTTAGTTATAGAATTTTTGTTAGGGAGACAAGTAACAGTTCCTCCTTTCCCCAATATTAAATAAATTAACTGAACAATTCAATAAATAATTACTGTAATTATTGTCTATTTGATATATAGTTCTAGATCTATATTCCTCAGTGAAATAAGCATAATCTCTGCCTTCTTGGAGCTTATAAAATATTCTTGCCAATTAGTGGTTATTTATCATTATTAAGAAAAACTTTGACATGCCTGACTTATTTAGACTTCTAATTTACTTAGTATAAATTAGTCACCCTGACTTGGATTACTCTGTGAAGATTGCTAAAAAAATAAAATAAAATAAGTTTTTAGAGATGCAGGTGAGAAGAGGATTCTTGACGGTAATGTCTGTGCAAAACACGGAACACAGGAATTATCTGCATGGCCAGCCTGTCACATTCAATGACATCTCTCCTCTGTTTTTTCCTGTCTGAAACAAATACTATTTTTAGAAGTGATCATAAGACAAGACTCCAAATGAAGCATGTCAAAAAATGAAAATGATCTTCATGACACTATTCCTAAGCAGAATAACATAAGTGAACATATTGATACTCAGATTTTTTGCACAAAGCATAATGAATACAAATCACATTTCATGTGCTATTATTTGGTTTAAAAAGATTCACTTCATTTCTCCATTTATACAATCAAAGCAGAACTGTTCTTTAAATTAGTTTCTTTAAAATAATTTTGTTTATAATTTCAGATCTTTTAAAGTGTTAAATGTATATATTTTAAATTCAGCTAAATATTTCAAATTATTTTCATTTTTTTTCTTTTCTTTCCTTCCTTCCTTCCTTCCTTCCTTCCTTCCTTCCTTCCTTCCTTCCTTCCTTCTTTCTTTCTTTCTTTCTTTCTTTCTTTCTTTCTTTCTTTCTTTCTTTCTTTCTTCCTTTCTTTCTTTTTTTGAGATAAAGTCTTGCTCTGTCTCTCAGGTTGGAGTACAATGGTGCATTCTCGGCTCACTGCAACCTCTGCCTCCCAGGTTCAAGCGATTCTTCTGCATCAGCCTCCCAAGTAGCTGGGATTACAGGTACCTGCTACTGATCCCAGCGAATATTTGCATTTTTTAGTAGAGACAGGGTTTCACCATGTTGGCCAAGCTAGTCTCAAATTCCTGACCTCAGGTGATCCACTTGCCTTGACCTCCCGAAGTGCTGAAATTACAGGTGTGAGCCACCACGCCTGGTTAAATTATTTTCATTTTCTAAGCAGGTAAAAGATAGTTAAATATTAGTTACATTTTGAACAAATCATATATACATATATTTTTTGTATAGTCAATTCTTCAACTTTCATTTTAAGTTTCAGGGTACATGTGCAGGATGTGGGGGTTTATTACATAGGTAAATATGTGCCATGGTGGTTTGTTGCACCTATCAACCCATCAGCTATGTATTAATCCCCACATGCATTAGCTATTAATCCTGATGCTCCCCCTCCCCCCCACCTCCTGACAGGCCCCAATGTGTGTTGTTCCCTCCCTGTGTCCATGTGTTCTCATTGTCACCTCCCACTTATAAGTGAGAACATGTGGTATTTGGTTTTCTGTTCCTGCATTAGTTTGCTGAGGCTAATGGCTTCCAACTCCATCCATGTCCCTGGAAAGGACATGATCTCATTCCTTTTTATGGTTTTACGGTAATCATGGTGTATATGTACCACATTTTCTTTATCCAGTCTATCATTGATAGGCATTTTGGTTGATTCCATGTGTTTGCTATTGTGAATAGTGCTGCAAGGAACATATGTGTGTGTGTATCTTTATAGTGGAATTATTTATATTCCTTGGGGTAGATACCCAATAATAGGATGGCTGAATCAAATAGTATTTCTGCCTCTAGGTCTTTGAGAAATAGCCACACTGTCTTCCACAATGATTGAACTAATTATACTCCTGCCAACTGTGTAAAAGCATTCCTTTTTCTCCTCAACCTTGCCAGAATCTGTTGTTTTTTGACATTTTATTAAAAACCATTCTGACTGGCATGAGATGGTATTTCATTGCAGTTTTGATTTGCATTTCTTTAGTGATCAGCGATGTTGATCTTTTTCTTTTTCCATTATGTTTGTTGGCTGCATGTATGTTTTCTTTTGAGAAGTGTCAGTTAATTTCCTTTGCCTATTTTTTAATGGGATGGATTTTTTTCTTGTAAATTTGTTTAAGTTCCTTATAGACTCTGAATATTAGATCTTTATCAGATAGATAGATTGCAAACATTTTCTCCCATTGTGTAGGTTGTCTGTTCACTCTGCTGTTAGTTTCTTTTGCCATGCAGAGGCTTTTTAGCTTAATTAGATTCCATTCGTCAATGTTTGCTTTTGTTGCAATTGCTTTTCATGTTTTCATCATGAAATTTTTGCCCCTGTCTATGTCCCGAATGGTTTGCCTAGTTTTTCTTCTAGAATTTTTGTAGTTTTGGGTTTTATATTTAAGTCTTTAATCCATCTTGAGTTACTTTTTGTATATGGTGGAAAGAAGCAGTCCAGTTTCAATTTTCTTCATATGCCTAGCCAGTTCTCCCAGCACCATTTATTAAATAGGGAACGCTTTTCCCATCACTTGTTTTTGTCAGGTTTGTTGAAGATCAGATGGCTGTAGGTGTGCGGTCTTATTTCCTTTCAGGAGTTTTGCTTGACTCTGTCAGCCGAATTTATTTTACTTTGACCAATTTCTATAGGAATATATATTTTTTATTACTACTGATTTAAAACTTGGCCTAAGTTGTATCTATTGATTTATATGTCCTATCTCATAAAATTAAATAAAATATTAATCAAGAAGCATTCTACTAAATTACTGGTGGATGTGGGAGCCTATGGCATTGATGGCCTCAGGAACCTGGACCTGAAAGCTGACTCAGGTTTCAGGGCATTTCTCTGCTTCAGAGATTTCTAGATTCTAGACTAAGCAGTACTTTGCAAATGTTCCTGTATCTACTGAATACTTAGAACTGCAAAAGAATATTCTTGTTTTATTTTTATAGATTTCTTATGTTACAATAGAACAATATCATAATATAGTACTATTACTTTTGTTTTGTGGATATGATAACATACTACTTAGCCTTCAATGAAAATTTCTATATTATAATCCACCTGCAGTTTCTCACTGGGGGAGCAGTGGTATAATTAGTCAGGCAGATAAAAAGGCTAGAGGTGGGAAGGATATTAAGAATGATATCGGGGCTCCAAAGAGCTGCTACTTCTTAACATTTCTGTTAGGATACAGATTCCTTTGGTTCCAAGGGTACTCCATAGCCTTTGGCACATCATATGCAGTTTGAGTCCCCTGAAAGCAGAGCTAGAGGCAAGAACTTAGGTGAGGCAGTTTATTTGCGAGGTGATACCGGATTCAAGTGTGGATAGAATGGGAAAGCTAGTATAGGTTGCATTATGGAGATTGCTAGCTTGGGCCACAGGAACTTACCCCATATGTCTGTCTGGAAAACAGGACTGAACATTTGCCTATCCAGCCCTGTCCTTTGATGCTTGAAGTTTGCCCTTTTGTTCATTAACCCTGTGCTCCTTCTGAGGTTTTGCTTGCAGGAGGGTTTTTTTTTTTGTGCTCCCTCGAGTGGAGAAGATTCTGGTGCATGGTAGGAACCTGGAAATGATAGGCTGTGGACTCTGTCCTACAATTGTGGGTTAAAGGGGAATGTGACAAGGCCCAAGAAGCATTTGATACATGTCTCATTGAAGAAATTATGGTTTTCTCCGGGCGCGGTGGCTCACGCCTGTAATCCCAGCACTTTGGAAGGCCAAGGCGGGCAGATCACAAGGTCAAGGGATTGTGACCATCCTGGCCAACATGGTGAAACCCCGCCTCTACTAAAAAAATACAAAAATTAGCTGGCCCTGGTGGCGTGCACCTGTAGTCCCAGTTACTCGGGAGGCTGAGGCAGGAGAATTGCTTGAACCTGGGAGGCGGAGGTTGCAGTGAGCCGAGATTGCACCACTGCACTCCAGCCTGGTGACAGAGCAAGACTCTGTCTCAAAAAAGAAGAAGAGGAAGAGGAAGAAGAAGAAGAAGAGGAAGAGGAAGAGGAAGAGGAAGAAGAAGAAGAAGAAGAAGAGGAGGAGGAGGAGGAGGAGGAAGAGGAGGAGGAGGAGGAAGAAATCACAGTTTCAAATTGATGCCTCTGAGAACTAAGTGGTTCAAGAAGGTACATTTTCAGTGAAGGAAGTATTGACAGCAATGATTTTAAATCTAGTCTTCTTTGAGTTCCTCCTAAAGGGGTGAGAGTCATCTAAAGGAGTAACTTTAAATAATCAACATCTTACCTTACCCAACCAAACAGGTTTGGTCTAAGTTTATTCACTGTATATATTGAATTTCTGAATAAGCTTTTGTTCTAATCCTAGGAAACGATTTGACAACCGGGAAGTGCGGTGATTGTGAGTTTCGGCTTATAAGCCTGAGTGCGATGAGCACTTAGCAACTGTCTGAACATTGGGCAAATTATTTAAACCTCAGATTTATTCCCTTTCACATAAACTTTGTTGTGAAGACAATTTTGGCTTAGCGCAGGACCTGGCAGAGTTAAACCTGCAATTAGCCTTACAGGAAGTTTTGAATAAATGGAAGACCTGGAAACAGGAAGGTTTTTGATGTTCTGTGCATCAAGGCAGGTAAAAAGGAAAATTAAAATTATGCTGTTAGGAACTGCACATCGCCTGAAAATGGCACTGGTTATGGGTGTCTAAGCATTGGAGATATTGAGGAATTTTAAGCTTGACAAAGTCAACATTCATAATTTATATGTACTGTATATTCTTTGAAAAATGTGCAGTCTTTTACTAATGCTATTGGATACAATTTCCTTCTTCAAATATTAGAATCATTTTAAAGATACAGTCTACACAGATCATCTTGTATGGCTGTATATTTACAGCTGGTGGAGAGGATTTCTTTTAGTGGATGTTGATAGTTATGCAGTCAGTTATTCCATAATGTTTATTAAATTGATTTGGCTTTGAATGTGTATTTAGCATACTTGCTTTCATTTTATGTTTATTGTAATCCCATTTGAACCAAATTGGAGGATAAATTAATATTCAATATACGCAAACTCATTTGGACAAAATGGCTAGAAAAGACATAATTTTTTGATACTGAAACCAATCTTGAATATTTAATGTTGCTTTAAAATTTTTATTCTTCCAATTTTATCTTTGAATGTTCCTTTTATTTTTCTTAGACTTTGGGATGGTAACCATAATTTCTACTTCTGAGAGTTCTTGTATTAATTACATTGTAAGTTTCTTCTATAAAAATGTAATATACTATTAAATTTAAAGGAAATTATTAAACGGTTTTCTTTAAATGAAACAATACATATAAAATATGTTCAATTCCAATGAAATGCATATAAAATATGTTTTGATTCTAATGAAAAAAGTGTGTTTTCAATAAATAGAGTAATATGTATTTAGTAAACCATTTATTAATATAATTATGGGTGGTTTTACAAATATTGAAGATATAAGTTGCTGGTTAATACAAAGTTCCTCAGTCATCTGCATTATTATAAGATCTCATATAACAAACACATTTTGCTACTGCATATATACATTTACTCTTCACACTGTTAGTCACATATAGCATCTCACTAATACATCATCCTATGCAATCGGCATTATTTCACTCATATTTAAAAGAGCAGATAATATCCCACAACATAAAATAATTAACTCAATGTCACACTGATAGCATGTGTCAAAGACAAAATCTAAACTTACATCTGTCTGACTTCTGAGCAATAACTGCAGTACACATCTCTAAAAGAGAAGAGATTAAATCTGAAAATCAATTTCAATAATTTTTGAGGTCATTTTGTCATAGCCATTTAGACTAAATTAATATTCTCTTGCTTTATTTCCTGCTAATGCAGCATTTTATTGATTGATTGAGATAGGGTCTTGCTGTGTCACCAGGCTGAAGTGCAGTGGCATGATCTCGGCTCACTGCAGCCTCTGCTTCCCGGGTTCAAGCGATTCTCCCACCTCAGCCTCCCAAGTAGCTGGGACTACAGGCGTGGGCCACCATGCCTGGCTGTTTTGTATTTTCAGTAGAGAAGAAGTTTTATTATATTGCCCAGGCTGGTCTCGAGCTCCTGACCTCAAGTGATCTGCCTGACTTGGCATCCCAGAGTGCTGAGATTATAGATGTAAACCAGCACTGCTGGCCTTGCTGATTTATTTTTTGTATAAAAAGAAATCTCAGATCATTTACTGTATCAATTTTAGGAGAATTTTTAGATGGGAACATCCTAAGCATTTATTAATTATGTGATCATGTATTAAGTACCTCCTGCATCAGGACCTTTGTAATTTCTGAGAATATAGAGACGAAAGCCATGTATTATGATATCCAGGATTCCATAGTATAGCAAGGGATATAAATAATAAAGGAACCAGACCATTGTATAACTATGGCACACCCTGCAATAGAGGAATAAGTGTGATTGTCTGAAGTAGACATGTGTGAAGCAAGCTATGAAAATTTACTTTCCAAAGGCCGCAGTAGTGTAATATGGATAATTCAGCACTGTCTAGTTGAGGGGATGTATGACTGTCCTGAGGAGTGTAACCTTGGGGCAGTTCATAAAGTGCAGAAAAATAATGGGGCAATTATTCATGTCACTTCTGGCTGATCCAAGGGCATTGATGGAAGGCACTCACCAGACATCAACTAGAAAGTTCAGATGTCTCTTTATCACAGAATAAGTGATGGACAAGTGATAGCTTTGCTTCAACTTGCACAAATTTCTTGATATTTGTCATAGATGGGTCCGGCAGCATCTTATTGCTGAATTCCTTCTTCCTACCAACTGGCTCCCTCCACCCCACCAGGTTTAGCGACTTTTTAGTAGGTTTCATGACCAATCTAACTCCCTTTTCTTCTCCCAGCTAGAAAGACTGTCATCTGGCCTCTTGGAGAGATGTTCATTTAGTTCATCCTCATGTTCTTGCTAGACTGTTTGAATGAAAAAAACACACCAGTGCCAAGCTTCCTTCTGTATCTTCCCCTCAGACTCAAAGGGCTTTTTTTCTGTCAAAAACATGCATCTTGCAAATCAAAATCTTCACACTCAAACCTCTTATTCATTATAAATTAAAACCTCAATGAGATACCATCTTACCCTAGCCAGAATGGCCATTAATAAAAAGTCAAAAAATAATAAATGTTGCCATGAATGTGGTGAAAAGGGAACTCACACACCATTATTAGGATTGTAAATTAGTACAATCTCTATGGAAAATAGTATAGACATTTCTTAAAGCATTAAAAGTAAACCTACCATTCAATCCAGAATCCTAATACTGGGCTTCTACATAAAGGAAAAGAAGCCAATGTATCAAAAAGACACCTACACATGTATGTTCATCACAGCACAATTCACAACTGCAAAGACATGTAACCAACCTAAGAAATGTGGTATACATACATCATGGAATACTACTCAGCCACAAAAAGAAAAAATAAGGAGGCTGAGACGGGAGAATTGCCTGAACCCAGGAGGCAGAGGTTGCGGTGAGCTGAGATCGTGCCATTGCACTCCAGCCTGGGTAACAAGAGCGAAACTCAGTCTCAAAAAAAAGAGAAAAAATAGTGTCTTTTGCAGTTACTTGGTTGGTGCTGGAAGCCATTATTCTAAGTGAAGGAACTCAGAAATGGAAAATCAGATAGTGTATGTTCTCACTTAAAAGTGGGAGCTAAGCTATGGGTATGCAAAAACATACAGAGTGGTATAATGGACATTGGAGACTCAGAAGTGGGGAAGGTGGGAGGCAGTTGAAGGATAGAAAACTACATATTGAGTATAATGTATACTACTTGGGTGATGGGTACAGTAAAATCTCAGACTTCATCACTATACTTTCATCCATGTAACCAAAACCCATTTGTACCTCAAAAGCTATTGAAAAAGAAAAAAACAACTCTTATCTGTGATAATGATTTCAGAAGCCTATTTTGTGGATCCTGCTGAAGGGCACTAAAAATAGAAAGAACGAGAACAGTGCTACACAATAATTACTTATTTTTTATCTTATGAAAGTAACTTCTATAAATATTTTAAAAATCAAATAGTTCTACAAATTTTAGGATGAAATACAATAGTCCCTTGCTACCCCTCTCCTCATTTCCCAGAGTCTGTAGATGCAACCATTTTCAGCTAATTCTTTTGTTATTTACATCTTTGTTTCAAAATAATTCCCATCTCTTGGCTCACTGAAATCTCTGCCTCTTGGGTTCAAGCAATTCTCCCACCTGAGCCTCACAAGTAGCTGTGACTACAGGTGCATGCCACCATGCCAGCTGATTTTTGTATTTTTAGTAGAGATGGGGTTTCACCATGTTGGCCAGGCTGGTCTCAAACTCATGACCTCAAGTAATACACTTACCTTGGCCTCCCAAAGTGCTGGGATTACAGGTGTAAGCTACAGTGTGTGGCCTTAAAATAACACCTTTGATTTTCAGTTTTACGTGTCATGATAGGCAGAATAATGAGCCCTAAATCATCCTAATCACTGGAAACTGTGAATTCCCACACGTTCCATGACAAACGGGAATTAAGTTAGCAGATGGAATTACAGTTGCTAATCAGCTGGCCTTAAAGAGAGTATTTTAAATTATTCAGGTGGGCCTCATGTAATTACAAGGTTCTTTTAAATGTGGAAGGCGCAGGCAGAGAAATCAGTGTCAAAGTGATATGCTGTGAGAAAGACTCACCTGGTTGTTGCTGGCTTTGAAGCTAGAAGAAGGGGCAGTGAGCTAAGGGATGGGAGCAGCCTTTAGAAGCTGAAAAGAGCAAGGAAAGAATTCTCCCTACAACCTTCAGAAAAGAGCACAGCCCTGCAGCACATCTTGGTTGAAGGTTTGTACTTCTGACCTCCAGAAGTATAAAAAACTAAATTTGTTTTGATGAAACTACTCAATTCGTGGTAATTTGTTTTAAAGCAAAATGAAAGCAAAACAGCTATTATTAGTGCACTTCATATTATAGGATAAGAATTTAATTTCCTTTCATTTCCTCTTCTCAATTTTTCTGTTAGAGTTATTTCACTCATTACATCTAAATTCAGTGTTTATATTTTTTGGGCCATTTCAAACATTTTGGAACTGAACAATATAATGTCTTGGTAATTGCTCAGTTTCTTCCTTTGGTTTATTTTCGACTTATCTGTATTCATTCTATTTCTTTGTATAAGAAATATGAGTATCAATAGCTTGTAGTATTTATTGCTTTGTTTTTGAAATATTTATCACCAAGATTCTTATTATCCTAACGTCTCTGCCTGAAATATCACTCTTAAGCCCTTCCAACACATTGAATGAACTATGAATTTTATTCATTCACCTTTCCTTGGAGGTATATTTTTATTAATTTTAATTTAAGTTCCGGAATACATGTGCAGGATATGCGAGTTGGTTTCATAGATAAATGTGTGGCATGGTGGTTTGCTGTACCTATCAATCAAACCGTCACGTAGGTGTTGAGCTCCACATGCATTAGCTATTTATCCTGATGCTCCCCCTTCGACCATGCCCCTGACCCCCACCCCCGGCAGGCCCCAGTGTGTGTTGTTCCCCTCCCTGTGTCCATGACTTGAATCCATGTGCTTCTCACTCTTTTCCCCTGTGTTGGCAGAACATATCCTCTAGTAGTTTATTAATAAAAGATAAATGAGAAATAGTCAACTCCCAATATTTCTGGAGTTATGCACTTAAGAACAATCTTGCTTTTCAGCATGTCTCTTCTCTCTGCCCCTCAGTCATAAGCTTTCAGCTTGCTTTGGTTTGTTGCATTTATCTGTCTCCTTTGCTTTTAGCCCTTACATAAGGATATAGAACATGCATATAGAAAGGATCATAAAGTATACATGTGTAGCATAACAATAATGTTAAAGTGACAGCAGTTTATCCACCATCTGAGTCAATAAATAATACATTACTGCCTCTAACAAAGTCCTTAAATACATTCCGTTGTGATTTCACTTTCCTCTCCTTTGAAAACAGCCACTCTCCTGATGTTTTCATTAATAACTTTCTTGCTTTCATTTGTATTTTTTTTACCACCTATGAATGCCTCTCTAAGCAACAGATCTTAGTTTTGCCTCCTTTTTGAGCTTGACATCACTGGAAATAGATTACACATAATCATTCAGGTCTTGCTTCTTTGCTGAATATTATGATCATTAGGTTCATTTATGCTGTTGTGAGTAGCTGCAATCCATTTCATCCATTTCATTGCTGTGAGAATGCCATAGCTTGATTAAACTACAATTTAAAAAAATTCTATTATTGCTGGGCATTTTAGATTTTTCCATGTCCTTCAGCTTTATAGCTTTCAAAATTATCTTCTCTTTTTGCTGTTGCCTTCTCTCATCCTCTTTGGGTATATAACTTAAAGTTCATATTTTTTCTTTCAAATATTTTATAGTTTTTAAGTAGTGCGGCACAGGGAGATAAACCCTATGTTTAAATGAAGCCAGAATTATTATGTTAAGATGTTAGATGGTGTTTAAGTTATAGAAATTATGTTAAATACATTTTACACACTTGAGTTCTCTGGTTCTTTTTGCTGTCATAAACTGACACTAGGAAACTTAGGACAATGTTGAAGCTAAGTTTTTTAAAACCGAAAATCATGATTTAGTTAAGAAGGAGATCTTAGTGTGTTTGATGTAGGAATTCCACTTTGCAAAGGGAATGGAAGTAGCTGCCTCCATAAGAAGGCAACCACAAACTATTTAACATTTGCCTTTGAATTTGTGATATCCCCTAATTTGCCATTATCTTTCTTTTTACATTAATTTCCCTTAAAAACGTGACCTGGAATGATCCTCTGTGCATGGAGAAATACACATTCTGCGATGATAAATGCAAACAAAACTGAAAATTTTATTTCTCTCTTTTTGCTGTTTTCTGACCTGCAGTGCATTCCAATATTTTCCGCTTTCAGTGATCACGCAGTTCTTTGTTATTTTGATTGCTGAACCTCAATAGAGCAGAGCAGAGCATAGGCAATGGCCAATGGATACACTGGCATGAATATTAATGATATCTGAGTACAGACTGAGACATAATAATGCTGAAAATTATAGATGATAGTTTGTTACTTCTAGACAGTAGCACACAGCTAAAGGGAGAGTAGGGGTAATTAAATACAGGTGTATAAACACACACTTTACTCTTTTGTGGTCAAACATAATTATATCACATATATCATAAATTCAAAGTTTTATTTTCAAAAGAGCAACCTAATTATTTCCAAAGCTTTTTGTAAAAAGCCCCATTGATGGCTTTGATGATTACACAGACTAAGAAAGCTATTTTTAAAAGACTGTTTTTCTGTGTAAGAAATGTTTTTTAGTAGTTCATTATAATCACTGTAAAGCATTTTTTCCCTTTCAGTTTACATAGTATAATGATAAATATACTTGCTCTGATCATAAGCATCAGTGTTTAATTGAAGAATCAGTTTGAACTCCAGAAAATGTGGTATCTATTATTCATAGGATTCAATGTTTTTTGATTAAAAAATAACACACAAATAAAGAAAAAAGCAGATAACTTAAGGAAGAGGAAATCTTATAAAGTAGAAATTTTACCTGTGATGTAGTGGTGTTGCAGACCATTTTAATGGTGTCTCCTACTGTCTGAACTGGAAAGAAAGACATTGTCCTGCTGTATTTTACTTATAGAAAAATAGGGTTACATGGAATCATGTTACTTGTATAAGAAAAGCGCTATCACTTTTCTTTTACTGGATAAATAATTTTTCAGAATTTGGGGATGATTTTTCTAAAGCAGAAACCTCTTTCTTTTGGACTATTTCAGATAACTCCAATAGGATCTCAGCTGGAGCTCAAGACTTGGTTATTTTCTTTTTCTTTTATTTGTTTTTCTTTCCTCTTATTTCCTCTCTCTCTCTCTCTCTTTCAAATGAATCCAGCATCCCTTTGGAGAACAGAAGATGGCGCTCTTCCTTTTATCTTGTGAAATTTTCCACTTGAGTGTTTTTTAATTCTTCCTGTTAAGATTCAGAGCAGCACCCTGTTGGCGACTTGATTGTTTCTTGGCGGTTAATGACTACTTTTTCACTTATCAAAAGACAGGGACACATTCCATGAAGTATAATGTTGAATGTGAGGCACCAACTGTCATTGGCAATTCAATAGTAAATAGTGGTTAAAGTTTGACAAGGTCTCTTGCAGTTTACTTGCTAGTAGTGTGAGCAACTTGTTTCCTGAATGATTATCTTCTCATTTTGTTTTATAGACATAGGTAATAGAAAACATCTAAATATATGAGATCACTTGGAAAAGATTTGCTATTACCACTTCCACATGCTCAGAAACTGGTGACTAATTAAATGAGCATATAGTGACTCAATGTTTGACCTTTAAGCCAATTCTAAGTCTCAAATTAAGACTTAGAATTAATTTGAATCTTAAATCTTGTATTTTCTTGTATTTTGTATCTAATCTAGGATAGTTAATGTTGGTAAGGTTGAGATTTGTCTCATAGATGGCAGTAAAATCAATTTGATTTCCCTACTTTGTATTTATATTTTTTTGCCAAGGGCATGAAAGCAGTTACACATATTCAAATATTTTCTAAATAAGATTATCTTGTTAGAAATAATATATTCGATTTCTTTTTTGAAGGTCATCTCTTCATTTTGCATATAAAACAGGCCCAGATTTTCCTAGTGATACCTACATTTTAGGCTTCATTGTCTTATAATTTGCTTCATTTTTTCATGTTTGCAGCTCCAAATTGATATATGGATTATAAACACCACCATGTCTTGTTACTAATATAAATTATTAGGATATGTGTTAGGAAGTTGGTTACCTAAATTGGGGGAATTATATTTGGTTCTATTTTTAACATTCTGCCTGACATCAGTGTAGAGTTTAAATTTTGGCTCTCCTCAACACTTTAAATGATATGGCTATATGTGTGTCTGGGGCAAGTCTACCTATCATATCCCAGCTTGTTTTTATGCTACTTTAATTATAGCTCTCATTTTTATTAGGTAAACAATCAAGAGTTAAGTCTTGCACTCTTGCACAAGTGCTATCTATTAAGCAAGTAAACCAAAGTTCACAATGATAATAAAGTGTTTGGTCCTCCATAAAAACTAAGTAAAAATCAGGCCAGATGCAGTGAAACCCCATCTCCACTAAGAAAACATACAAAAATTAGCTGGGCCTGGTGGCACACACCTGTAGTCCCAGCTACTCCGGAGGCTGAGGCAGGAGAATCACTTGAACCAGGGAGCCGGAGGTTGCAGTGAGCCGAGATCACGCCACTGCACTCCAGCCTGGCGACAGAATGAGACTCTGTCTCAAGAAAAAAAAAATTAAAAATCAATGAGATTTTTTTTTTCTGGATGGTGGGATACTGGGGCAGGCAGAAATACAAAAATATAATACCTTTGACTATAAGCATAAAAGCTCATGGCTGATAAGACATAGGAAAGGAGCAACAAAGCCTATATAATCACGACAAGAGAGAGTTGCTTGGATGTCATGATAATCATCTGTCTCTGTTCCCCATGTCCTACATTGATAAACTGTTGAAAAAAGTTATAGAAATCAGTTATTAAGATGATCCGTTATAGAATCTAGTCCTGGAGAATAAAAAAAAAGTATAACGGAATCTTTAAATTAATTTGAGAGATATGGAGTCCAAGTACTACTTCCTAATTTTTCATTATATTGGCCTCTCGGTAGCATGAACATGGATTTTCTCCAGTTAAAAGGCCTGTGATTTGTTTTACAGGGACTTTGAAGTTAGTAGGTCTAGGCTATATAGCTGCTAGTCTGGGTTTGCTTTGCACTGGTTTTACAGCTGTAGCACTCGAGACTAAAGTCATAGAGGCAAAGAGAACTTTCTAATTAAAACTTTGATATTCTATAGCAGAGGTCAGCAAACTATTTTGTTAAGGCCCTATAGTTAATATTTTAATTTTTGTGGGCCAAGAGACACAAAAGAGGACATTATGTAGGTACGTTTATAACTATTTACAAGTAACAATTTAAACGTGTGAAAAAAAAAAAAAAACCTCTTAGTAGGCTATACAAAAATAAGCAATAGGGTTGATTTGGCCTGCAGGCCACAGTTTGCTCAATCTCTACAGTATTCAAAAACTGTGTTCTGCGTTTACATATCTTTTTAAAAATAATTCAGGCTAAGATCCAAATGTTTGGTGAGAAATACAGGAACACCAGTATTCTTAGACCTTGAATGTTTGTTTGAATTATATAAAGAACTGTAGCTGATGAGACAGATTAAAATTTTGGTTTGGTTGATTTGCTTACACTAGTAAGACACATTGACATCTGTTAAACATAAAGGCAGGTCCTCAACAATCAAGTGGCATTTATTTAAACTGTTATGGAAATGTCAAAAGTCCCGCTGGAGACAAGGAATCATTACAGCAGGTAATTGCTGATGTTTTATAATTCTGTGCTTAGGAAAGACCTGATCTAGTTTAAGAAGTTAAATAAATCAGTCAGGAAAATACAAAATTCTATTTATTGAGAAGGAAAAATATAAAAGCATAATTTGGTAATAAATTTTGTCTTGCAGTTGCAGAGGCTCTTTAATGATTCCCTAGTCAGTACTAAGCCTTTGAGAATTTGCTTACTTTGTCATCTGCAGGGAAATATCCAGCAGATGGGCTGAAGGCCTTGTCTAGCCATTGAAGGACTTGCTAGCCCAAAAAAAAATCAGGTCATCCAATCAGACAAACCCATTCTCTTGAGGTTTTGCACAATTGCTTACCTGGATGGCAGTTAAGCATCAGGCCGTACGGGTGCTTTTAACATCTGGCTAACTACCAGGAAGAGTTCAGTAAGTTTGGTCTAGTACAGTTGGACTATATCTTCCACTGTTTATATGTCTCATAATTTGTAGAAAAATATCTTTCCATTTGGGAAAAAAGGCTTAGAATCATCGGGGCTTCATTTGCCCTACAGAGCTGTTGCCCACCTTAGGTTTTTCTCCTATAGCAGGTAATGTTGCTGTCTTGATACCATGAACAGTGGTTCATGATATCAAGATATTTCTTCAGTAGTTTTGTCCTATGCATGCTTCTCTATGAATTCAGAACGTGTTTAGTATTTTCATTGTTGGTAATAGGTAATTAGTGCTTTTAGTTACTTTTAAAATCCACTTGTCTTATAGAAGAGATACAAAGTGTAGTTAGGAACATAAGTGTTTTCAACAAAGAAAGTGAACCCAAAATTTTTCTAGTTCATAGAGAATAGTAATTTTAAAAAGTAAAGAAGTACTGATTATAATTAATTTGCACTTACTGAATTGATACTAAATCTGTCTCAGCCATATTATTTTGATTTAAATATATTATTTTCATCAGAACTTATTTATACATTATTTTGGTATAACTGTGAGGTAATGATATAAGGTTAACATCTTTGAAATAATTATCTCCATAAATATATATTTTATTTAAGGAAGAACCTATAAAGGCTTCCCCAATAATTGTCAACTAATAAGTTTCCAATATTTTGTAACAAAATGGTCCCTAGATTAACTATCATATTAATTCTAAGAGACATAATTCCTTATTTTCACTTTTTATCATCTTTGGAATTGGGGTGCATCCTGTAAGTGATAATAACATGATAGTGTGTTATATAAAATCGGCAGATTTTAAATGATGGTACATTTTAAAATCGGGAGCTGATTTAAATGACAGTACATCTTAAAATTGATGTGTCTTAAATTCAGTAAAATAAACTGTTTCTGGAAATATCCCAGGAAAGAACAAGAAAATAGAGAAAACATACATAAAATAGTAGAAACAATCATATGGGAATGTAGAGCTCAATTAAACAACAATCTGTAATTCAATTTATTCTTAAAATGGATATTCAGTGGTGGCCTATTTTATGCATTAAGCTAGAAAATTAAGGATTATAAAAATGGTATATGATACTACCCTGATCTCAAAGAAATTAGAATACATTTTGAGAGTCAGGACAAAGATGAGATAATGAAACACTGTCTAGACTTTTTACAAATATTAAAAGCCATTTTACAAATATTAAAAGGATGTTTATGTGTATATCTCTCTGTGTATGTATAAATACATATATATATATAAACACTTTTGTGGGCTAGATTAGTTGAACTCTTTAGAATTATCGTTGTGGCTGGGCACAGTGGCTTGCATTTTGGGAGGCCAGGAGATCAAGGCCAGGCGGGGCAATATAGGAGAACTGACTCTGCAAAAAAAAAAAAAATCATTATTATCATTACAAAGAGCATCGATTGCTTACTGTAAACTGTACCAGGAACAGTATAATGTAAAATATAAATCACAGAGGATCTTAAAGGAAGGCTAGAAATTATCCAGATTATAAAAGTTAGGATAAAAGGGTATTTCAGGTGGGGAAAATGGCATCAAGAAAAATTTGAAGTTGGTTATGGGAGAAACAATTACAGTGGTGGTAAGATAAAATGTTATAAATTTCAAGACTAATGCTGGAGATGAAGCTGGCTAATAGGCTAGGATCAGATGATAAGAAAAATCGCATGCCAGGATAAACAAAGCCCTGAGAAGCTCTAAAGGGCATTTGAATAAAAGAAGGACATCTTGATCTTGAAGATTTCTCTTGCTGCTGCTGTTTCCTCTAGCTATTATTCTATTTCTTTATTCACTATCAATCTTTGAAAAAAGTCTGTAACTCCTGTCTTATTATCTATTTCCTTAACTCTTTCCGCCTCACAGCATGGCTTTTTGAAACTTTCCATTCTGCTGGATTTGATCTCTCAAGTCCAATTGTGTCTTTTCTCAGGCTCCATCTTGCTCTAAGAAGTGTGTAGTATCATCAATAAGTTCTGTGCCCTTGATTGGTCTCTTTGTGGATCCTGTGGCAATGCTGTCTCTCAGTTCATATTCTATCTTTGTTTATTCTTTTAAGATCTCTTGCTTTATTATTTCTTCTCATTCCTTTTAAGTAGATTTTTCTGAGATGAATTTTAAAATCTTATTCCTTAGGACCTCATCTTCATGTAATAATTTTGACTTAATTCACAAGAGTCCCCAATTTATCTCTAACCTGACTTTTTATCCAAGTATTAGTCATGTACTGATATCTTCATAGACATTAATTTGGATAGTTCTTAAGAACAAAATGTACAAATCCAAACTGTTTAATTTCTTTAAATATTTGACAACTGGCATCCAAACTAGTTTCTTCTGATCTCATATTTCTGCTTTTAGCAATAGCCCTGTGTCAGTCACACAGGTTAAATATCATCTACCAATTAAACATTAAACTGTATAGTTAAATAACATTTTCATAAAAGTTCAAATATTGCAGGTAAGGCCAATGTATCATTGAGTCCCCATATCCATGTCTTATTATCAAAGAAAACAATTGTGTATAATCTAAGTCCATGTGAAATTTGTATGTGTGTATGTGTGTGTGTGTGTGTGTTTATACAATACATGGTTTTGTTTGGTTAGCACATATTTAACAATTTATCTTGCACATCTTCCTTGCAATGTTAGTATCAATAAATATATCTAATTGTTTTAAATATTAATAGTATTTTGTCATCAAGCCATTTTTAAAACATCTCCCTTACATTCCAGCTCACATGTAAGCCTTTTTACCTCAGCAGTGTTATCTTACATACAATTTAAAACTCCCATTTTAAAGATGAGAAAACTGAGGCCCATAAAGTTTATTTGACCTGTCTAGGGCTATTCAGCCCTTTGTGCTAAAACCAGACCTGCTGACTCTCTTCTGGTTTTTTTTCACCAGTACCAGAGTTTCTCATTCACTGTGCTGCTTCCCTAGGACTGTTAAGATTTCACTGAAATACAGGCACCTAAGTAGAGCAGCTCTTCAGCCAGTCGGACCCAATTTTTATCACCTAACATCAAAATCCAAATAAAATAGATAGATTATAATATCCTTATTAACTTTACGAAAGCCTGAACGACTTAAAAAATAATTGCATCTGGTCTTATAGGATTCCCTGTAGGTAAGTGTTACATCACATGCTACAATGAAAAAAAAACCGAAGAAAATAAACCTGTAAGTAACTTATTTAACTGCTTAATCAAACCAGTGAAAGCACTTGCTAATGTGCTGTATGTGATTTATGCTCTTTCTCATTGACATTCTTAATAGAACCTCTGTGTTGGTTGATGGAATCAATAAAGGTGAGCCTTATATCAAGTGATTTTGATCCATGTATTACCTTTGTGCTTATCGTCTTGGAGGACACTGATGCATCATTTTATTAATATGATTGATTTGATAGATACCACCCTAGGAAAATTTGTTTGCTAAAATTTGTAAAGATTATATGCCATACTTATATCTTCTAAGCACATTATGTTATTTATATTTAATTATTCAAAACCCCAAAATTGACATCAACCCTGGATGTCTGTGAATCCAATAGCTCCCCATTCCTCTCAAGTTCCCAGCCTGTGGGTTCTATTGTCTCAGTGAATGACTCTTAATGATAGATTAAAAAAACCCCAAAAAATAAAAAAATAGCATCTTTCTGTAAGTTAACTAAATTTCAAGAGAGAGAACCATACTCCAAGCAGATTGAACAAAATAGAGAATATATTGCCTCCATAACCTAAGACTGTAGATACAGATGCTCAGTTTTTACTGTAAAGATTCTGCCTGTCTTCATTTCTTGGTTGGGTATCTGTACTTCTGTTCTTTTGAGATAGTCCAGGTTTATGTTGTTTTTCTGGCATCCATTTAGCATTTGTCCTGGACAAAAGTGTTCTAATATGTATGATAAAGTGTATGGTCACTCTGTCTGTTGATTCCAGCATTGGGCTTATGCAGTCTCCTCCTGTGGTGGTGAGATGGGCCTCAGGGAATCCAGCCTTAAATTGTACTAGCTTGTATCAGCTTGTCATCAGGGCAGAATCCCCATTATGTGGGTCAAGGGCCTTTCCTGAATGAGTTATTTTGGCTAGATAAATGGAACCTGCTCATTAGGCAATCTCTGCTCATGCTGAGGGAAGAGGAAAATAGTTTTCTCTCTACCCAGATGATAAAGACTGAAATATAGGAAAAATGGTTTCCCAAAGCAGAATTCCTTCAAAGTACTACTTTTAAGATGAAGGGTAGAATAGATGCTGGGTAGACAAAAATTATATTGTTCACTGGCAAAAAAATTTTTTTTAACCTTCTGTATAGGAATTACCAAAGAAACTTTTCTTAATAGTCACTTTTGGAATAGAGATTATATCCTCCTTCTTGTGTTCCCCCTGCCCTTTTTTTTCTAATGTTGCTGAGAGGACTTGTCAGGAGGTAGACAATTCAATGGTTTCTATACTGTTGTGTGTCCTTTGCCTCTCTGCTTTTCCTTAACTAACAGCTCTTCTAAGTTGCTCACATGTTGATGAATTGATTCACAGTAATCAGACTCTGAAGAGACTGATTTGTAAACCAGTGCTCAACTTGTTTATAAAGGAAGATGCATCTAGTGTAATCTATAACTGGTACTAGCTGTCTTCTCAGCACACCACTTTTTTGACATCAATATATGTGGGAAACCCAATCTGCTAGTAATAGATGGCTTTGGCAAGCATAGAATCAGCCAGAGCCAAGGGAAGTGGATGGATTTAAGGAACATCTCCTGTAAGTTGAGATAGAGTCTGAAGGAATTATGCTTCCCCCAAATAAAGATAGATTCAAGTGGTAATCAGTGCCTGTCATCAGGTGCAGTACCTCTGCTCCTCAGGTCAATTCCTGGTAGACATTGGTAAGGTTCTTGTTCTGCTTTTTCCAACACTGCTGTGGAGCCTTATGGATTCTTATTTTCCCATTTCCCTCTCCGTGCCCCCAGGACTGATCTTAGGCAAAACTGGGAAGTAGACGCAATTGTCATAGCATGTACTGCATAATTTTTTCATATTCCTCTTACTTTTTAAGACTTTTTTATTAAAGTATAATACACACAAAGGAAATCATATAGAAATAAATAACCCATTGAATTATTAAATATTGAACTCATCTGTAAACAGTACCCAACTTCTTTCTTTTTTTAAAATAATTCCCTTTTCCCATGTGGTATGCTATCATTTAATCTCTTCCCCCTCATGTTTTTGTATTTTAAACCAAGACCCCAAAGCAATATCAATGCTTGAAACAAGGTGATGAATTGCTAAAGATAGACTACCACGTATATCAGAAGATAAAAAAACTGTGGAGAATCTTCCAATATTTTCTTTGGATTAAGTATGAGGAGATTTGGGGAAAACAAAATTCAATAAAAGTTGGAGAAAGCTTTATGTAAAAGTTGGAAACAAATCTTGAGTAAGTGTAGAATTTATCAGTTAGAAGGCAGGAGGAGAAAGGGAGTGAGTATAAGTGAGAGGAATAACAGTGCAGCATGGCACAGAGTGATAAGGCAGGCCAGGGGCTGAACCAAAGGATGAAGGTCATAGGGATAGTAAGAAGCAAAGTTTCAGAGGGACAGAGTCCAGCAAAAGCAAAGCATTTATGAAGCAGAGACTATAGACTGGATCATGGCTTTCAGCAAGAATGACAGTAATAGACACACTACGAAAATAATGGCTTGACAGTAATATGCTAAGGGTTTTGAGAGGAAAGAAAAAGTGTTGGAAAGAACAATTACATTGTTGTTCTACCTAGTGTATGAGCTAATTCTTAAATCTGAACTAAAGGAATGGTGAAAATGGATAACAGATCTTTTGAAATAGGAATCAATAGAACTAGGTTACATATCATAGCAGGTGTAGTTATTAAGAAAGTCAAAATTAAATAAAGTATTTAAAATCTGTAGAATTGGTTCCTAATAAAAGCTGGGTTTGGAAATAAGAGGATTTTAATTTGACATATGATGTGTTTGCATAGCTAGTAAGACACACAGGTGAAGGGCTCAAGTGGGCAAATGAAAATATGGGATGAGTAGATTTTAAGTGTTTGCATCACAAAATTGACAATCATGTGAAGTAATGTATGCATTCATTGTGGAATGGTTTGACCATTCCACAATGTACATGTGTTTCAGAATATCGTATTGTATACAACAAATATATACACTTTTATATGTCAGTTAGAAAAGTTTAAAAAATGCTAACATATGAAAAAAAGAAAAATAAATATGGGATAGAGGTGTAAGAAAGAGGTCAAGATTGGAGATGCATTTGCGGGTTGTATGTGTGGAGAATTATGAGACTAAATAAGCTGCCATTTGAATGATAAAATGAACAGAGGGAAGACATCTTAGACTTCGGGTCTACACGTGGAAGACAGGATGCTTTAAACATAAGAACTAGAGAAATAAAAACATTTAGCAGCTTTCATATGCCATGTACTTTTCTAAGTGTTTCAAGTGTATTCAAGAGTGCAATCTGCTTTACAGAAAAGGAAGCTGAAGTACAAAAAATAACCATAGTGCAGACTTTAGAAATCAAGGAATTTTAGGTTTGACATTTCAGCTAAATGCTACAGAAAAGTTAAATATACTGAGAAAGATCACCATTGAGAGTTGAGGTAGTAGTTTCATTTATATCAGCATAGAAAACAAATTTTTAAAGAAAGAAGTGGAAAACATTTAGAACCAGTAGGAAGAAGACCTATGTGCTATGAGTTTGCCATTGAATGGAAGAATAAAAACACTGTGAAGGCAAAACTAGAGTTTTAGAAAAGAAGTTCAAATATGATTAAAGGGAGATGGAGAAAACGTACAGAGAAGAGTGTATTACTGATCCAGAAAGAGGGAGCCATTGTCAAAGGGACGTTCTGGGAATGTAGAGTTTGCATGGAAGCATTAACTGCAGGCATTAGGGCTGTGTTCTTGGTTACTATTATGGGACGAGATGTGAGGGAATGTGGTAACAAAAAATCCTGTGATGACACACTGCACAAAGAGCTCACAGAAGGGCTTACATTGTCTTCAAACAGAAGCAGGCAGTTCTGGGAGCTAACAAATAAAAATTATTAAAGAATGAAAGGAGAAGGGTGGGCAGGAGGGAGGAAGCTAATGTTCTATGAGAATCCACTTTGTGCCAGGCGGTGTGACAGAAACTCTGACAAATTGGACAGTGTGAGTCTTTAATGCATCACTTTTACAAAACTGAATGGTTTCCCTCAGGTTATCTATGCTTTTTCAGTCTCTATTATTTTCCTTGGGACAATTTGTCATTTTCCCTTACCTTCCTATATTTTATTTTATCTCTCATTGACTCTAGGTTGACATTTGTTCAAAAAGAAGAATTCTGCACAGAGTGAATTCTGGTTTGGATGTTCTATGTGTAAACATAATCTCATGTGCTGACAATTTCCTTGTATTTGAAGCTTGCATGAATATTCACACTCCTTGGTTCTCCATCACCTGTGGAGTAGAAGTCCTCAATCTCCTTAATGCCATCTTTAAATTATTCTATGTCTATTGAAGTGTTCATGTTTTGTAGAGATGTAGATGAGTTCTTATTCTCAGATAGACTAAAAAGAATTATGCCTGCAGGAATAAGAAAGAAATAATAAGTTGATTATGTACTTGACAGAATTTTACCTGGTGCCTTTATCATTTTGAATATGATAGAGTATTTAAGGGTTTATTTTCTCTTTGATAAAGTTACACTGGGTTATAAATATACAAAAGACTTCATTGCTATATGGTTAAGTTCATATTTGTCATCTTACTCTTTTTAGCTGGCTGTTGAGCGTTGGAGTTTTTCATCTATTTAAGCATTAAAAATGATATAAGCTACATTTAAAAGATGTAGGTTAACAGTAGGAGGACTGCACTTCAAATATCAATGAAAGGATTTTAAAATGTTTATTTGTATATATTTAAGAAGTACAAGTGCAATTTTGTTACATGGCTATATTACCTATTGGTGAAGTATGGGCTTTTAGTGTATCCATCACTTGAATAATACATTGCACCCATTAAGTAACTTCTCATCAATCACCCGCCTCCCACCCCATCCCACCCCCACCTTTCTCAGACTCTGTTGTCTACATCCACACTGTATGTCCATGTGTATATATTGTTTAGCTCTCACTTATAAGTGAAGACATGTGGTATTTGTCTTTCTGTCTTTAATGCTCAATGACAGCTATCTTTGCCTATTTTGTCTCTCTAAGGCCTGTAAAGCAAGTTCTGAGGTTAAAATTCTATTCTTGTTTCTGCACAGGTTTCTTTCCCTGGTATCACTGCCATTGATTGCTTACTCTTATAGATGTATCCAGAGTCCTCAAAAGCAATTTAAAGATGTTTGTTTTTGGTTATAGGATTGTAAGTGTTTTTAAGGATGCATACAAATCTGTTAGCAAATATCGTAAGTGCACAACCTACTGCCATTAGATTAGCAGGAGCATTTTTTTTTTTTTTTTTGGCAAGGCACAGAATTTTAAAAAGCTTTTCTGGCATGTATCAGAATCACAAATCTAGATTTCTCTTTTGAAGTCTCTTGTTCAGTATATCCGACAAAGTTTGAGTATGTGTGGTTTGAAAAATCTCCTTTGCTGACTTTGAGGAACTGCAATTATGTAAGTAAAATTTTATATTACACAAATAAGAATTTTGGGACACTTTTACGAATAGAAAATTTTAAATTTTAGATAGTTTTATTAGCTTTCCAGTTTATCCTGATGAATTTCCTTAGGCAGTTAAGTTGCTTGTTAATGAGTATAAAATAATTTCCTTATAGTATCAACATATTTTTATGTATTTCTTTGTGGAAACTAATCACTTGCACTTTTGCTTTAAATCTTTACTTATAGTATTAAAAAAGTAAGCATTATAGGAAAAAGTAAAACAATTGCAATTGATAGGTGAGCTGCAATTGATAATTGTATAAGCTGAGTTACTATAACAAAGAAAGCCAAAAGTCGTGACTCAACATAGCAGTTTATTTCTCTCTTTTGTGACAGACCGGGGTAGGCAAATCATCCAGGGCAAGTAGAGGTCTTTGATCTAGGAGGCATTCAAGAACCAGTTTTTTTTATTGTTCTACCAGTTTTTGGGACGTTTCTCTCTTTTGAATGGACAGAACTATCTCATCAGCACCATGTCTGCATTTAAGACTATAGGCAAACACATGCACACGAATGTTCATTGCAGCACTGTTTACAATAGCAAAGACCTGGAATCAACCCAAATGCCCATTGATGATAGACTGGATTGGGAAAATGTGGCACATATACACCATGGAATATTATGCAGCAATCAGAAATGATGAGTTTGTGTCATTTGTAGGGACATGGATGAATCTGGAGAACATCATTCTCAGCAAACTGACACAAGAAAAGAAAATGAAACACCACATATTCTCACTCATAGGCGGGTGATGAAAAATGAGAACACATGGACACAGGGAGGGGAGTACTAAACACTGGGGTCTATTGGGGGGAAAAGGGGAGGGCCAGTGGGAGGGGGAGGTGGGGAGGGATAGCCTGGGGAGAAATGCCAAATGTGGGTGAAGGGGAGAAAGGAAGCAAAACACACTGCCATGTGTGTACCTATGCAACTGTCTTGCATGTTCAGCTCATGTATCCCAAAACCTAAAATGCAATAAAAAAATAAAAAAAAGACTATAGGCAAAGGAAAGAGAGTGGTTGAATTTTAAATAAGAAAGAAGATGTAGTCATCATTTCTGCTCATTTCTCAAAAGACTGCAACCACACTTTTCCTCAAGGGAGGTTGGGAAATACCATGTCTTCCTTGCACACCATTAGCCCCAACAGAAATTAAAGGAGTTCTTTTTCTTTTTCTTTTTTTTTTTTAACAGAAGGAATGGAATAGATACTAGGGTAGTAGGGTATTAGGTAGTCTCTTCCAAAACACTCAGGCAAGTTAATAACATCCATGAATTCAAAATCTTGAAGAAATGAGATGATATAAAATCATATAAAATTAGCAGGGGAAAAGTAGAGAATTTTACAAATAGTATGAAGCTTCAGCTTAACATTAGGATGATGATGCAATTTATGGGATCTTCTATTGCTAAGTTATTTGTAAATTAGAGGAATGCAAGAGACAATGTTAACAAATGTTTTTCCCCCTGGCTTATGGTGAAAATTACAATGCTGAAAAGTACAGTGACTAGTTTTACATTCCTTCCCCATACACCTAATGAGAACTCCTCAGTACATCACATTCATATTCTCATTTCCCCCCGACCCTCTGCCAATGTGCTGGACTCTGCTTTCAGTGTGCTTCTGATCCATTCAAATTGTAATAACGAGAAAGCATTTGCAGTGTTGCTCAATTCCTTATAGAAGCAGAGTGACAATTCTGGCAGTTTAAGCTTAAAACCCAGTGAAAATTTCCCAAAAAGCAATACCTACAGTTAAAACAGTTTTTCACTTTACATAAAGGAGCCAAGCTCAAGCCTATAATGAATTTTGAAGGAATTTCCCTTAAAGCTAGTGAATAAAAAATGTAGATAAAAACACAAATACAATTCAACAACATGCATCTTTGCCACTTTTTCTTTTTTTCACAACAGTGCTATCCTCACTTTATTTGCTTTTGCTGTAGCTATTGGAAATGTCCAAGGCTTATTTGGTTTAGAATGTATATGTAGCCTCCATAGAACATAGCGTGGTTTTATATTCATCCCTGGGGACTATTAGCTTTAATGGCTGCAATAGTTCCTTCTCTCAATGATTCCCACCTTATGGACATATGCATGCCTACATAACCCTAGTTTAGGGTCTTTATATCAATAGTAGTATGATTAATAAAAAAGACAATTTTTAGTTTACATTAAAAATACCAATTCTAGGTGTTTGGGTCACTTGCTTCTCTCTGCTGGAATTGGCTGGAGGAAAAACTGTAGCCAATATGATATTTGTTTCAAATTTTCTGCTCCATGCTTAGAATTCTAGGCTATAAACTCTCTTCTTTATCCTCATCATAACCAATTTACTACTTCTAGTGAAGATGAAGAAGGGAAAATGCTCAGGTTAGGAGTCCTAAGCAGACATTTCAAGTGGACTGAGCCCAAAGCTCACTGATATCTAGCTGATCTCTTTTATTTCAATATGCACATCCTGTGTAATTAAAGGAGTAGATGGACACTCTGCACAGCTCACAGACAAAGATGGATAACTTGATTACATTTTATAATTTTCTTGACTTGATAAGTGTTGGCAAAGGCAATATATTAGTCACACTGTCTAGGACATCAAATGTCATAGTGATAATGGGATTTGGGACCATGTGTTTCCTTTGGTGACAGGCTGCCACATGCTGTTCTGTGGTTTTAGACTGGTACTAGGAAAAGATGAGAGAAGGTTACAAGGAGGTGAGAAGTATATGAATCAGTTCCTGGGGTGTCCTGAGGCTCAGAAGAAAATGACTTGAAACAATTCTAGCTCTCACTTTTTTCCTTCAATCAATTCCCAGCTGGGCTGTGACAGGAGGCATATGATAAGAAAAGAGGAGAGTGAAACAGTGCAGCCATTTTAAGAGAATAAGTTTCCCAGAGGGAAGGAGAGTGAAAAAGAAAAAAAAAGTAACAGAGCTTTCTTGGGGGAGGCAGATGACTGTGAAATCTTTAGGCGTTTGAAACATCAGCAGTAACAGCTGTTAAGCAGTCGGAACAGGTGTAACGCGGTTCCGTGGAACTGGGCTTCGCTATAGCCATAGGGTCTTGCTATATTACTCAGTATTCACGTCTTTGTCGATGAAAAACTTCCTTGGTGAGTGGAAAATGAAGCCACAAGAAATCTTCCCGGTTGCTATGTGAACTTTATGTAGTTATTACAAAACTTTGCTTTGTGTGGAAATCATAATACCTTTGTAACAACAAGCAAGAAACCGCAAGAGACTCCTCACTCTTAGCTCAGTTAAAAAAAAGACAAAGAAAACATAGTTTTATATTTCATTCAGTTCTGCATTTTATGTGTATTTTTGGTAACATCACCCAAGCTTGATTTTGTATGTTTTAAGGGAAAATACTTAAGGGGAAAGGTTGGGTGCCTCTTGCTGGACACATACTTGTAACTGCTGAGGCGCTTATGTACTTGTGATTTATAAGGCCAAAGTATAGAAATTCCAGAAGTCGTATTCCAAATGAATCACTTACATATGTCATTCTCTGTGGTTTATTGAAGCAAAATCAGATTGAGGGAGTACAAAATGTATTTTTTACAGATCTCTGAAATAAGGGGTTACATATTGAAGCTTAAAGGGTATTAATAACGACAACAACAATAATAAGAGAAAACTAGTTAGTTCATACTGAAAGAGTTAAAGAAATATTTGGAGAATATTCTTACAATGAGCTATAAGAGAAGCAGAAATATTATTATTTTGGGAAAAGTTATTTTCTAGTATGTTCCTGTGCAAATCAGGATGTTAGAAACCTAGACTCAAAATTTCTAGGTTTCTTGAGGAAGCAACTGATTGATGGCTATTTTCTCTTATTATTGGCAGCACAATTGAATGGCTCCAATTTATGGAAGATAGAAAAGAGGATAGGGAAAAACATAGAAGACTTACATTCAAATATTTATGGCCAAACTCTCACACATGGTTAGGAGTACTTCAGATTTTTTTTTGATGATGGTAAAATCTAGGTAGCCTTACAAGATTTGAGAAAGTAGCTAAATTATTTCTTATTTTGTTTCTATTTAAATATTAAATGTACATCTTCAAGGTACTCGGGTTTTTGCTAGAGACACTGGAAGAGCTTTGCCTCCAATCCAGAGAATTGTAGAGTAACAACTTGATTCTCTCTTTGATGCCATCTCATCAAAAGACTTGGGAAATGTACAATCCTAGACACAAGCTATATGCTCAGTAACTACTTTTTTTAGGGTTTATAAGTTTTGGATCAGTCATCTATGTATGATGATTTATTTTGCACAGTGAACATAGATTTATTTTTGTGGACTACAAGGATTTCAGCATTCAACTCTGATATTTACCCCCATACCCTTTATTAATATTAAAATGAATAGAGAATGTTTTTTATATGAATGTCCCCTGTAGAAAAAACTACACACATATGAATTATAGTTAAGGCAGAGCCCAGTACTGTGTATATACCTCATGTTTGGTTCTTATTTAGATAGGCTCAAATTTTTTTAGCTTATTTTTAATTTTTGTGGGTACACAGTAAGTATATATTTATGAGGTACAGGAGGTATTTTGATACAGACATACAATGCACATAATCATATCAGGGTAAATGAGTTATCCATCACTTCAAACATGTATTCTTTGTGTTACAAACAAAACAGTTATGCTCTTTTAGTTATTATAATATGTATAATTCAATTGACTATAGTCACCCCATTGTGCTATCAAATACAAGGTCTTATTAATTCTAACTATTTTTTTATATTTTTTTATTGGATTTTAGGTTTTGGGGTACATGAGCAGAGCATGCAAGACAGTTGCGTAGGTACACACATGGCAGTGTGCTTTGCTTTCCTTTTCCCCTTCACCCAAATTTGGCATTTTTCCCCAGGATATCCCCCCCACCTCCCCCTCCCACTGGCCCTCCCCTTTCCCCCCCAATAGACCCCAGTGTTTAGTACTCCCCTTTCTGTGTCCATGTGTTCTCATTTTCATCACCTGCCTATGAGTGAGAATATGCGGTGTTTCATTTTCTGTTCTTGTGTCAGTTTGCTGAGGACGACGTTCTCCAGATTCATCCATGTCCCTACAAACGACACAAACTCATCATTTCTGATTGCTGCATAATATTCCATGGTGTATATGTGCCACATTTTTCCAATCCAGTCTATTATCAATGGGCATTTGGGTTGATTCCAGGTCTTTGCTATTGTAAACAGTGCTGCAATGAACATTCGTGTGCATGTGTCCTTATAGTAGAACGATTTATAGTCCTTTGGATATATACCCAGTAATGAGATTGCTGGGTCAAATGGAATTTCTATTTCTAAGGCTTTGGAGAATCGCCACACTGTCTTCCACAATGGTTGAACTAATTTACACTCCCACCAACAGTGTAAAAGTGTTCCTTTTTCTCCACATCCTCTCCAGCATCTGTTGTCTCCAGATTTTTTAATGATCGCCATTCTAACTGGTGTGAGATGGTATCTCAATGTGGTTTTGATTTGCATCTCTCTGATGACCAGTGATGATGAGCATTTTTTCATATGATTGTTGGCCTCATATATGTCTTCTTTCGTAAAGTGTCTGTTCATATCCTTTGCCCACTTTTGAATGGGCTTGTTTATTTCCTGTAAATCTGTTTGAGTTCTTTGTATATTCTGGATATCAGCCCTTTGTCAGATGAGTAAACTGCAAAATTTTTTCCCATTCTGTTGGTTGCCGATTCACACTAGAGACTGTTTCTTTTGCTGTGCAGAAGCTGTGGAGTTTCATTAGGTCCCATTTTTCTATTTTGGCTTTTGTTGCCAATGCTTTTGGTGTTTTGTTCATGAAGTCCTTGCCTACTCCTATGTCCTGGATGGTTTTGCCTAGATTTCCTTCTAGGGTTTTTATGGTGCTAGGTCTTATGTTTAAGTCTTTAATCCATCTGGAGTTAATTTTAGTGTAAGGTGTCAGGAAGGGGTCCAGTTTTTGCTTTCTGCACATGGCTAGCCAGTTTTCCCAACACCATTTGTTAAACATGGAATCCTTTCCCCATTGCTTGTTTATGTCAGGTTTATCAAAGATTTATGGTTGTAGATATGTTGTGTTGCCTCCGATGCCTCTGTTCTGTTCCATTGGTCTATATCTCTGTTTTGGTACCAGTACCATGCTGTTTTGATTACTGTAGCCTTGTAGTATAGTTTGAAATCCGGTAGTGTGATGCCCCCTGCTGTGTTCTTTTTGCTTAGAATTGACTTGACTATGCGGGCTCTCTTTTGGTTCCATATGAAGTTCATGGTGGTTTTTTCCAGTTCTGTGAAGAAAGTCAATGGTAGCTTGATGGGGATAGCATTGATTCTGTAAATTACTATGGGCAGTATAGCCATTTTCACGATATGAATTCTTCCTAACCATGAACATGGAATGTTTCTCCATCTGTTTGTGTCCTCTCTGATTTCGTTGAGCAGTGGTTTGTAGTTCTCCTTGAAGAGGTCCCTTATGTTCCTTGTGAGTTGTATTCCAAGGTATTTTATTCTTTTTGTAGCAATTGTGAATGGCAGTTCGTTCTTGATTTGGCTTTCTTTAAGTCTGTTATTGGTGTAGAGGAAGGTTTGTAATTTTTGCACATTGATTTTATATCCTGAGACTTTGCTGAAGTTGCTTATCAGTTTCAGGAGTTTTTGGGCTGAGGCGATGGGGTCTTCTAGGTATACTATCATGTCATCTGCAAATAGAGACAATTTGGCTTCCACCGTTCCTATTTGAATACCCTTTATTTCTTTTTCTTGCCTGATTGCTGTGTCTAGAACTTCCAGTACTATATTGAATAGGAGTGGTGACAGAGGACATCCTTGTCTAGTGCCGGATTTCAAAGGGAATGCTTCCAGTTTTTGCCCATTCAGTATGATATTGGCTGTTGGTTTGTCATAAATAGCTTTTATTACTTTGAGATACGTTCAATCAATACTGAGTTTATTGAGGGTTTTTAGCATAAAGGGCTGTTGAATTTTGTCAAATGCCTTCTCTGCATCAATTGAGATAATCATGTGGTTTTTGTTTTTGGTTCTGTTTATGTGGTGAATTACTTTTATAGACTTGCATATGTTGAACCAGCCTTGCATTTCCGGGATGAATCCTACTTGATCATGATGAATAAGTTTTTTGATTTGCTGTTGCAATCGGCTTGCCAATATTTTATTGAAGATTTTTACATCTATGTTCATCATGGATATTGGCCTGAAGTTTTCTTTTCTTGTTGGGTCTCTGCCGGGTTTTGGTATCAGGATGATATTGGTCTCATAAAATGATTTGGGAAGGATTCCTTCTTTTTGGATTATTTGAAATACTTTCAGGAGGAATGGTACCAGCTTCTCTTGTGTGTCTGGTAGAATTCGGCTGTGAACCCATCTGGACCTGGGCTTTTTTTGTGTGGTAGGCTCTTAATTGCTGCCTCGACTTCTGCCCTTGTTATTGATCTACTCATAGTTTCAGCTTCCTCCTGATTTAGGCTTGGGTGGACACAGGAGTCCAGGAATTTATCCATTTCTTCCAGGTTTACTAGTTTATGTGCATAGAGTTGTTTTTAATATTCTCTGATGATGGTTTGAATTTCTGTGGAATCTGTGGTGATTTCCCCTTTATCATTTTTTATTGCATCTATTTGCTTGTTCTCTCTTTTCTTTTTAATCAATCTGGCTAGTGGTCTGTCTATTTTGTTGATCTTTAAAAAAAACAAGCTCTTGGATTTATTGATGTTTTGGAGGGTTTTTCGTGTCTCAATCTCCTTCAGTTCAGCTCTGATCTTAGTTATTTCTTGTCTTCGGCTGGGTTTTGAGATTTTTGATCTT